>NC_137147.1:147852920-148382160 GCF_951394435.1 Stenella coeruleoalba | reverse complement strand
GAAATGCCGTAAATTCCTTCAAACCAATGGATGGCTTAGATCAGGAGACTTACAAGAATTTAGAAGCAAATTAACCTCCAATTCACCAGTATACTGATAAATAAACTAGTTAATTTCCCATAGCAAACTGGCCTGCTTTATTGACTTACTTACTTTCAGACACCTAGACTGCTCCTCCAGGACTCACTTTTAATAGCTCTTCCTTTTACAAAAGCTTAGAATTCTCTTCCAGATGGCAATAGTAACCACCATGCACACAAGGCACTACAGTTTCTGAAGCCGGTTTCATACTCACTATCCTGCATCATCTTCACACCCTCTCTATGATGCAGGTACTAAGTTCCATTGACAGACAAGGAAACTGAAGCCAGGACCAGGACAAGTGACTTGCCCAAGTCCACACAGCTGTCAGAGCAAAGACTAAAGCCCAACTCAGGGCTCTTTCATGTCCTTAAGTAGGTCACGTGACCTCACAAGTAAAGGAGCCAAAAGAGCTGTTTAAGTGGGGTTGCCAGATAAAATACAAGACATCCAGTAAATTTAAATTTCAGATAATGAAGAGTTCTATAGTACAAATATGTCCCGAACATTGCATGGTACACACACTAAACAAATGTCCACTGTTTATCTGAAGTTCATATCTAATTGGGTGTCCTGTAATTGGATTTGCTAAATCCTACCAGTTAAATGGATGTGGGCTGTTCTTCCTTCTCACCATTCTCCACCTTTGGACCAGTCTATGTAGTTACCATTTCTTTCTCTTCCAGCCAAATATCCTCTAAATAAGGAATTCTTAACCTAGAGTCCATAGACTCTCTGGGAACCTCTGGATAGAATTCAGGGGAGTTCAAGAACTCAGATGGGAAAAATTATCTCTTCACTAACCTCTAACTGGAATTTAACTTTTCTTTTGATTATAAACATAGGCAACCAAGCAAAACATATCATATTACGGTTGTGGCAGATATCTCAAAATATGATTTATGCTCACAACAACTTCAGAATTACAGTCGTTATTAGATTGGCTGCCGTATCTTATTTAATGCATGATGCAATTTGGATTCCCCAGGAAGCAGATGAAGAGACAGAGCTCAGTGTTCAGAGGTTAATTAGGGAGGGCCTTTGGGATCCACACTTGTGGAAGGGAGAGGAAAGAAGCAGGAGTGGGCAGAGGGAGCAGTCGAGCCTCAGTGCAGGCCCAGCAGCCTCAGTCAACACCACAGCCAGCTCTGAATGTGAAGTGGACTGTCAGAATCACCCACATTGGCCGAGATGGCCAGGCCTTTTACTCTCACCTCCACCATCACTGGGGCTCGGGGCATGACCTTGGGCGAGGCTGCTCTCTGCAACTAAAGCAGATATTGAAGGACTGGCAGCTGAAGGCCACCTGCTGATCGCACTCCCAGGATCCAGGGCAGCATGTCCTTCCTAGAAGGGCATTTGGGCAGTATGTTGCCATGACCACCTGGATGAAGGGACTCTATATGTATATCATTGTAGTTTATGTCCTACATTTGAAATCAGTTCCTAGGCTTCATTGGGCTGCCAAAGGGATTCACAAAACAAAATGGTTAAGAACCCCTGTGCTGTTCTCTCTCTATACCCCTTCTCCTTCCCACTTCTAGCCCATCACAGCACCACAGTTACCACAATCACATATCCCAAGAACACTTCTCTTCAGTCCCATACCTCAAACCCATCGAGGCTGGAAGTGGCCCTAGAGGGTCGTTTTCTTCTCCATCACTCTCTCCAAATCTTTCTCTTACTTTCAGGCCTTTATACATCTTTCTACTTTTACCTCTTTTCCATCTATACCCACCCCCACGCCATACTCTGCCTATGCGTACCTTCGACACACCTCTCACTGTGCTCCCTTCTCTGAGCACTTCTCACACTGGTGGCCCGTTGCCTTCTCTGCCTTCTCCATTGACCATCAGCTCCACAGGACAGGACCATGACTAGATCATCTCTGTTGCCCCTCCAGTGCCGAGCACAGGGTAGGCATGTCATGCGTCTTTATGGGAAGAGAAAGGGGGAGGGAGGGAGGGAGGAAACCTGTCCTGCTGTGTCGGTCTCAATCATATCTCACCATAAAGGATTCTGGCTACTCTACCACTCTTTTCAGTCTATACACTGGCTTTTCTTCCCAAAGCGTTGGCGCAGAGCTGTATGTTCACTGTTTTTACCAATGCACAGCTTCCGCTGCAAGCTGGGCCATCCAGCGCAGGTACTTTTCTTACTGGCATAGGTCATACAAAGGGACCCAGCCTCTGTGGTTGGTGATAACTAATAGCAAAATGACCAAAAGAGCATAGGAAAGAAATAAGGAGCTAATTTCCAGCTAATTCACCAACTGGTGATCATCCCCAACAGATCGACTCGGCTGTCCACCAAGAAATAGCACCCACTCAGTCCAAAGGGCACCACACCATGAAAGCTTGCTCCTCGGGCTTCCACTGGAACCAGACAGGCCTGTTCTCCCACTGACGGGCCATGGAACATCAAGCAAGGCTCTGAGCCTCCACTCCTCCACCTGCTAAAGTGAGGGGCTAACGCCTCCCATGCAAGGCTGTGGGGAACGGAACGGAATTACTTTCCCGAGTGCCTGGCTCTCAGCGGCCCTCACTGAATGGGCGCTTCATCATCTCTCTATCTTCTCACCTAACCCTGCCACGTCAGATGGCACAGACGGAGGACAGGCACACTGTCTTTGGCTCACAACCTTCTGCAGCTTCCTAACCAGAGGTCTTGTTGGCACCTTTAATCTTCCTCCCACTCCCAGCCAAATAACCAGCCAACCAAGCAGCACAAAGATGCGCCCAAAGTGCAAGTACCAACCCAAGCTGTGAGAGACGTCTGGGGAGCAGAACCAGAGCCTTCTTTTGAACCATCGTTGTGCGTCCTTCCCCATCCCCAGCCCACTCCATATCTGTGGCTCAGGCAGGCTTTTCCATCGCAGGAAGGAAAGCTTTTAGAAGAAAGATTGCCTCTTTCCAAGCAGCATTCTCAGAGAGAAGGATAAGTGTCCCACATGTTTTCCTGAATCTCACGGTCCCAACTGTACAAAAACTCATATTAGCTTCTTTAATCTACAAGTATACAAATAATAGAAAACTGAACCCTCCATAGGTCAGGCAATGTGCTAAAGACTTTACAAATTTCTTATTTAATATAAAGTATTATTGCAAGTCAGTGAGCACTAACCATGTCCATCTTATTTCCTGTTTTTTTCCTGTATCTAACCTAGCACATAAGAAGTTCTGAAAGAAAGAAGGAACGGAGGAAGGGAGGGAGGGATGGAGAGAGGGAGGAAGGAAAAAAAAGGGTGTGTGTGTGTGTGTGAATGAGTCAATGAATGAAGGGAGATGATACTAATAAAATGCCTGGCACATTGTTGGCACTCAAGAAATGTAGCTTTTCCCACTGTTCTTCTGTTTCCCTACTTGATCCAGCCTCAGCAGGACATCTGGACACATCCTACAGAATCAAGGTCCCAGTTCACTTTGTCGCTGCCCCTCACTTCATAGATGAGGCTCTGAGGTGGCATGATTTGGCCGACGCCACAAGGCCTCCGGATGACCAGGCCTGGGACCATGTCTCCCTCACTAGAAACCTCCATGTCTTCAGAAATGACTGTGCCAAGAGCATCTGTAGGACAAATGGGTGTCCTTGTTTATGTCCTTTAGTCCAGTTTCTGATGACCTGCCCCAGGCAGGTCAGAACTCAGAGGCCAAAGGCCCACAGGCAGCTGTCTTAAAACTCTGCGAGGGGGCTTCCCTGGTGGCGCAGGGTTGAGAGTCCGCCTCCCCATGCAGGGGACGCGGGTTCGTGCCCCGGTCCGGGAAGATCCCACATGCTGCAGAGCGGCTGGGCCCATGAGCCATGGCTGCTGAGCCTGCGCGTCCGGAGCCTGTGCTCCACAACGGGAGAGGCCACAACAGTGAGAGGGCCGTGTACCACAAAAAAAAAAACAAACTCTGCGAGAGTGAGGCATTGCCAACAAAGTTTCAGATGGAGTCAGTGAGGAAGACAGCACTTCCCTCCAGATATAATCTAGCAGATATACCCTAGCACACAAAGTGCTGGCACACAACATCTCATTTCAGCATCTCAAGAACCACACCTGGAAGGCATTATTATTATATGTCTTTTACAGATGAGATGACTAGGGGTCAGTTAGGTTAAGAGACTTCCCAAGGTCACTCGACTAATGCCTGGAAGAATGAAAACTAGAATCCAGGACGCCTGACCCCCTACTGTGCTTTTCCTCTGCACTACATAAAATGGTACAAAATATTAATTAAATGATCATCCACATTCATATATAATTCTGGCATGTTTCCAGCTGAGATTTTCCAGCTGTTGATCCAACTCAAAGGTATCCTTCAGTCCTCTCCCCTGATTCCTTCTTAGTCCCTGGAAAGGGAGAGTGGTGAAAGGAGAGTAACCAAGTCCTCATTAAATTCAAGGCTTTAACTCAAGGAAACTGTAGGCAATAACTTATCCCAATGCATCTACTATGGGGCTCTCTAGTGATAATGGCAGATGCTTCAAGGACATGAACCATAAATACCACACCCCAACGTTAGGCCCCAGGAGGGTTCTCATGGGAGAACTATAGGTAGGGCTGATTGGAGACAGGTGGGACCCCCACCCCCATGGTACTGAGGTAGGTGGGACCCACTGTGGACCTGAGGCAGGTGGGAACCACTGTGTTTACAGCGTACCCACTTGTTGCTTTGCACAAGTTAGAGCTAGATTGGAGCTAACAGACAACTGACAATATGTATTTGGAGTCTTTTAAAAGTTCACGTCACTTAGCCTAGTAGTTCTACTTCCAGGAATTTATTCAAAAAGGTATGAATCTGGGATGTAGAAAGAAGCCCATGAATAGGAAGGACTGCATCACAGTGTCGCTTACATTTGGGGGAAAAAAACTTAAAGTAAATTCTCCTACAACCACATGTTGAAATTCTCTGTGGACATTAAAGCCAATTACTGATGTCATGGGAAATGTCCAAGACAAAACAGTAACTTGTAAAATCAGGACTTTACGTAAGAAATACGGATATATTTATGTACACACACTTTTCCATACGTATACACATCCAACACTTATCTCATTTTAAAGACTAGACAGAAACCATAATCCAATGGTTATCTTTGATTGTGGGGTTACAGGTCATTTTAGATACTTTCCTTTGTACTTTTAGTGTTTTTCTCCATTTTTTAAGTCCTCTACAATGAACATTTATTCCTTTTTTAATTTAAAAAAAAGTTTGATTTTTGGTTTGTTTTATTTTGCTTTCTTAAGAGAGAAAAGGCCATTCAAGTCAGAGGCAGGGATAGATGTGACAAATGAAGCCAGGTGTCTTTGAACCAGGAAGATCTCAGGAAGGAAGATGGATGACCCAAGGAGGCTGAGCCAGCCAGGCTGCTTGGAAATGCCACAGAGATCAAAGGCCATGCACGGGGGACTTCTCTAGATTCAACAGTCTTTTAAGACAGCAGATGGAGTCTTGGGCTTGTCCCGTCCCGTCCCATCTTAAAGTGGCCTGGTTGTGGAGTTGGAGCCTTAGCAGATGCACATGGCTTGGGGTCAGGTACCAAGCACGGGCTGAGCATCTGCTGCATGAGGTACAAGGTGGGGAGAGGGGATGAAATGTGAAATCATGGCCTCCGTCCTCAAGATGCTTACAGTCAGAATGAGGAAGTAAGATGGTCATAAAAAGAGGAACTACCACAATGAGGCTCACTCACAAAACAACCTCCAGGACTTCCCTGGTGGTGCAGTAGTTAAGAATCTGCCTGCCAATGCAGGGGACACGGGTTTGAGCCCTGGTCCAGGAAGATCCCACATGCCACGGAGCAACTAAGCCCGTGCACCACAACTACTGACCCTGCACTCTGGAGCCCACGAGCCACAACTACTGAGTCCACGTGCCACGACTACTGAAGCCCACGTGCCTAGAGCCCATGCTCTGCAACAAGAGAAGCCACTGCAATGAGAAGCCCATGCACCGCAACAAAGAGCAGTCCCCACTCGCCACAACTAGAGAAAGCCCGCGCGCAGCAACGAAGACCCAACGCAGCCGTAAACAAATAAATAAATAAAATAAAACATCCTCCAGACCCCAGTGCAAAAGTTCTTTCATCTCCAGGCAAAACAAAATACAACCACCCAGTAAAATGTCACACACAAAAAAAGTACATAGAAAAGGTGACACACACAAAAAAAGGAGGAACACACAAAAATAAAAAAACTCGTCCAAACTGATGACCGTTTCATCCCAAAGGAGACCCAACCTTTCCGAGGCATCGTGCCACTGAAGAAGTCCAGGTTTCACAGCCCAGGGCCCCCAGATTCTGCTCAGCACCATCTGGAATCAAGGAGCACGTTTCATGGAAGCTTAGCAGATTCAGATTTTTCTACAATTCCATATCCCTTTCTGCCAAGAAGCTGTTTTGAAAGATGACACTCCTTTGATGGAAATTTGCAGCCTGCCCCATTAACGAGACTTCCCTCAGAAAGCATTTTTAGATCAACCCTGTTCCAGACGCTTGCTCCCAATGACAAACTAGAACAAACGCTGCACCAGCTCAAACCTTTTGGAGCTCTTTAATGATCGGAAACGAGGGAGAATATTAGAACGAATGTGATTAATCCAAATATTCTCAACAACCTTCAAAGCAAACCGTTCCTCTTCATGCCGGGAAGCACAGTTCAAGCAAAGCTGGCCCCTTTGGCCCTAATTCCTATTAGCCAAGCCAACTCCTTAAAAACAAACAGACCTTAGAACAATGGGCGGAAATGGAAGGTGAGGGGAAGAAAAGGGAAGAGGAAACAGATACGTGAAAGAAGGGGGTGGGGATTGGAAAACAGACTGCAATTAGCATGTGCCTCATTTTATTAAAAACGTGAATTAGGGCTCAAATGACACAGCCCTCTCAAAGAAACCCTTTGAGTTCACTCTTGTGCAACCAAGACGTCTGAGGAGACCCGAGGCAGCCGGCATCTGTGTCCTGTCTCCACTCGCAAATGGCCAAGCACCACCTCACCATATGCAACCACCTTTCTCTAGGGCGTGGAAGGAGGGGTGTTTCTGTTTCTGAACCTCAGAGCCATTTGCTCTCAGGTAAACAAACATCTCCTCAGCCTTTGCCAACTTCGCCCAGCCAGAAACTCAGTAGCATTTCAATCACTTCTGGGATAAGCTGGTGACAGGCTGGGGTATGATGAGTGGAGCAATCAGATGTTGTTGCAGGAAAGAGGCATGAGGACAGAATAATGACAGAATGGTACTGTAATAATCATCATCATGGCCCCCATTTACATAAAAGTTTTAATTGCCAGCATAACAAAATTAGCAAGAGCACCTGTTTGTAGTCAGACAGACGGGAGACAGAAGGCCAGCTCCTCTGCTTTCTAGAGCTGGGACCCTGAGCAACTTTCTTGACCTTTCTAAGCCTCGGTTTTCCATCTTTAAAAGGTGGATAAGGATCTCTATTTCATAAGATCGTTTGGAGGTTTGAATGAAATAATGCCTGTAAGGCATTTATACAACTTGACAAGTATGCTAGTTGTAGTAATGCTGGTATTATAAGTAGTATTTTCTATTATTTCAGCTAGTCTTATGTGCTAATTCATTTTGCCTTTACCTCACATAGGAGAGAACGTTTTAACGTAATTTGGCTGAAAGTAAAACAGAGACCCAAAAAGGCTAAGTGTCTCTCCCAGTAAAGATGAGTAGTTAATGGGCAAACAAGGACTGTGTGTTACTTTCCTATTGCTTCTGCAACAAATTACTACAGATTTAATGGCTTAAGACAGCACAAGTTATTACCTTACAGTTGCACAGGTTGAAAGCCCTAAAATGATCGTGTCAGCAAGGCTGTGTTCCTTCTAAAGGCTCTGAAGAGAGAATCCATTCCCTTGTCCTTTTCAGTTTCTAGACACCACCTGCATTCCTTGGTTCATGGCCCCTTCCAACATCTTCAAAGCCAGCAACCTCTCAAAGGATCCATGTGGCTACACTGGGCCCATCTAGATAATCCAGGATAATCTCCCCATCTCAAGATCCTTAATTTAATCACATCTGCAAAGCCCCTTTCGCCATTATAGGTTAACATCCTCACAGGTTCTGGCGATCAGGATGTGAACAGTTCTGTGGGAGGGCCATTAGTCAGCTACCACAGACTGAATCCTGTTCTGCAGAATGTAACTATTCAGGTTTGGCTGGAGTTTTGTTTATTTTTATTTTTGTTTTGCTTTAAACTCTTTTAGCAAGTACATTGTGTAGGGCACATTTATAATTTATAACCTGCTCCTCTCTAGACATAATCACATCTGAATCAGTCTTCACTAGTGTGAAATTATAGGGGTCTGTACATACATAACCTAAAACATCACTGAAACCCAGTCTTTAAATGTGAAAAGGACCTTGGGAGATCATTAGCCAATACTCTTATACAGGGGCAAACTCAGACCCAGAGGGGTAGTATGATGTCCCCAATGTCAAAGAGTGAGTTTGTGAGAGTTTTGAGAGCTGAATTAGAATTGAAGGAAGAAAAGCAAACTGAGAGACACTTTGCAGACCGTACTCAGCAGGGTATAGGAACCAGCTGGAAATAGAGTTAGAGATTTGGAGTCAGGGTTCCTGAAGGTCACAGCACTGGGGTGTCATTCACCGAGCTGGGGATACATAGCGGAGGAAACATGTTTCCTAGGGAAAATAACGTATTGGATGTGTTCTGGAACTTGGACCTCTTTTTGTAGGACTGGCTTAACATCTTTGTGAAATTTCTATTACTTTTTCTCTTCATACTCTCTCACAAGTATGGGCATGAGGCTGTAATCTTCATCTGGCCATCACCTATCAGTGCTTTTTTTTTTTTTTCAAGTAATACACTCTATTTTTTTAGAGCACCTTTAGGTTACAGCAAAATTGAACAGAAAGTATAGAGAGTTCCCATGTACCTCCTGTCCCCACACACGCATAACCTCCCCAACGGTCAGCATCCTCCACCAGATACATGTATAACTGATTCACTTTGCTGAACACCTGAAAGTAACACAACATTCTAAATCAACTATAGTCCAATAAAAAATTAACTTTTAAAAAAGCCTCCACCAGAACAGTACATTTGTTACAGTTGGTGAACCTGCATGACACATCATCACCCAAAGTCCATAGTTTATATTAAGGTTCATTCTTAGTGTACTACACTGAGTTTTGACAAATGCGTAATGACACGCATCCACAATGATAGTATCATACAGAGTAGTTTCACTGCCCTAAAAATCCTCTGTGCCCCACCTATTCATCCCTCCCTCCCCCAGCCCTAATAACCAATGATCTTTTCACTGTGTCTATAGTTTTACAGGCAGTGCTTTTTCTTTCCTGCTGACTCTGAGCTAGGCCTCTGGCTGCTTTTAAGATTTTCTCTTTATCCCTGATCTTAAGCAATTTGACTATGCTGTGCCTTGGCATAGTTCTTTTCATGTTTCTTGTGCTTGAGGTTCATGGAGCTTCTTACATCTATGTGTTTATACTTTTCATCAGATTTAGACATTTTTCTGCCATTATTTCTTCAAGCATTTTTCCTGTCCCCTCTCTTCTTCTCTGGAATCTTCAATTACATGAATACGAGACCACTTAAAATTGCCCACAGCTCCCTAAAGTACTGTTCATTTATTTTCAGTCTTTTTTTTCTCTGTGTTTCATTTTGGATAGTTTCTATTGCTAGGCCTTCAAGTCCGCTAATCTCTTCTGCAATGTCTAATCTGTTATTAATCCCACCCGATGTATTATTCATCTCAGACGTTATTTCCAATCTCTAGAAGTTCAAATTATATTTTTTTATATCTTCCCCATGTCTTCTCGCCATGCTTACATTTTCTTCTCCCTTCTTGGACATATGAAATATAGCAACTGTTTTAACATTGGGTTTTTCTCATTACAGGTTGTATTCTCCTGCTTCTTTGCATGCCTGACAATTTTTGATGGGAGAAGTATGAACTTTACCTTGTTGGTGCTGGATATTCTTGTATTCAATATTCTTTAGCTTTGTTCTGGGATGCCGTTAAAGTACTTTAAAGCAATTTAATCTTTTTGAGGCGTGCTTTAAAACTGTTGGTTGAGACCAGAGCAACCTTTAGTCTAGGGCTAATTTACCCTACTCTGGAAGTGATAACCTTTTGAATAATCTAGTCAATGCCTTATGTTTACAAGGGTTTTTCACTATGCTGGTGGGAACACAGACTCTTTGCAGCCCTTTGTGAGTGCCAGAGGGTTGTTCCCCTTGCCCCTTTCTGCCCATTCTTTCCCCAGCCTCGGGTAGATTCCTCACATGCCCATGCTAATCTCTATCAGCTGAAGACTAAAGGGAGGCAGTTCTCTAGAGCTCTCTCTCCTCTGTAAACTCAAGCTGCCTTGGCATTGACTCCCAACTTTCTCTCCTCCTCCACTGGGAGGGGCCTGTGGGCTGGAAACTCTCTCTAGGTTGCAAAGTGCTAGAGCTCTCATTCATTTCTCCTCTCGAATTCACTGTCCTGTGCTGCTTACTACTGAGTGTTTAAAAACTGTTTCATATATTTTGCCCAGTTGTTTATGGTGAGAAGATCAATCTGAATTCTTATTCCATCTGATGCCGAAAGCTCAGCTTCTCTGTACACCAGTGCCAAATCGAATCTCGGAGACAGAGTTTTGGGTGAAGTAGAAAAGAATAGCTTTATTACTTTGCCAGGCAAAGGGGGACCCATTGGGCTCCTGCCTCGAAAAACTATGTATCCCCAACTTGGAGAGGGTAGTGAGAAGTGTTATCATTTTGGTTCAAAGAGGGCGTGATCAGCTTGTGGACATTCTTCTGATGGGTTGGTGGTGAGGTAAGTAGGAGTCAGCATCATCAACCTTCAGGTCTAACTAGTCTGGGGTCTACATGCTTGTGGGCAGCACACCATCGTTAATGGTTAACTTCTCCCACCTGGAGGGGGTTTCGGTGTCTTCAAAACAGCTCAAAGGTATTCTTGTGTGTGTCCCTTGATGGGGAATCAGGACCCTGCCGGAGGCTGCACTATTGTTTCTCCTGACCGTTGGTTTCTCCCTTGTCTAGCAACCCCTCCCTTCTTTAATTAACAACTGCTTGAATCTGCCCTTGGAACTCAAGGTCATGGAGGCTGAAGGAAGCCTAGTTCCTGTAATCAAAGAAATGGGGGACACAGAGAGACTTTTGTCCACAGGAGCCCCGTAGGGCCCTGCTCGGTGTCACATCATGTCTGGCAGCAGAAGTCCTTTGGTATGCACTTCTGAATACTAGAATTTGGGGTGGCTTTCTTAGACGCACTCAACCCATCTCAACCCTGTATTAAAATTCTAAACAACACTGCTGATGTTATTAATAATTATGATGCCAAAATACCCATGTCCCACACCATCCATTACCACACTGTCTCCTTTCAACACCGTATTTAAGTAGAATTGTTTACTACCTCATCCTCTTACTCATAAAACAAAGTTCTCCGGTGTTTTAATACCTCACATTTCTTTGGCACAAGATTTGCACAGCACCAGACCTCTTACCCCTTGCTCTCTGAGGGTTGTACCCCTCTCTACATCACGTGGCATAGCACACTAAGCTGAACAATATGTCAAACAAGCATCGTCATAACATTCCTCATCCTCACCCAGAAGGGCCTATAGCCCTCCGCCTCTCACGTAACAAAATCAGATCCAAGATTCAACCCTAAAAATACCTTGCTCTTTTGAAGCAAACTGCTTTGGAAGTCTCACAAGATTTTCAAAGAGCATTTCCAGACTGCAAGTTCCAGTGTTGAGAACTGCAGCCTTCCCGAATTGCAGGGATGTTTGAAGCCCTGCCCATAGTTCCAGGAAACACCCTTTGTATATGAGCTCCTTTCCCACACACATGTGAGAATGAGGCTATGACCCTGGACACTGAACACAGGAAAACAGAAACCCTGCTGAAAATATTCCTGCACTGACATTAGACACAAAAACACCCATAGTCTTGATCTGCTGTCACAGTCCAATAAAATAATAACATGTAAGCATTTCAAAATGATTCCATTGACATTCTCACTTGATCCTGACAAAAATCTGTAAGTAGGAGAGGTAGGCAGCACAGTTCCCAGCAAAAGATGAGGGAAGTGAGCCTCACAGAAGTTACATGATGCGAACAAGGTCAGATGGCTACTTGGTGGCAGAATAAGACCTTGAACTTCTAGAGTCTTCTGACTCTAGGTCAAGAACTCTTCCCGTTATGCCCTGCTTCTTCTCTTCCTGTATCAGAAAACAACCTCCAGATTTTGTGTGGATCCTAGACCAGGGCTTCTCCACAGCAGCTCCATTGTCATTTGGGGCTGGATAATTCTTTTTAGATGTGAGGGTGGGGGCTGTCCTGTGCATTGTAGGATATTTAACAGCACCCCTGGCCTCCACTCACTAGATGCCAGTAGCATCTCCTCACCCCTATGCTTGGCAACCAAAAATCTCTCTAAATGCTACCATTTTGTCTAATGTGCTCAGTGGGGGAGGAGGGGAAGGGAAGACAGAAAAAGCACCACTCAGCTGAAAACCACTGTCCTTGATGATGCCTAAGAACGCTGCCCACATGTTTGAGTGGGTGGCAGGGACAAAGTTTGTTCTGTAAAAGGAGACACAAAACCAAAAGAGGAACTTGTGCTTATGCCAGTGAGTCGGGACCTGAAACCCAGCAGTGAGGGACTGAGAACTGTACAGCACCTGGGAGTTATCTAAAAGGTTATCTTCTTGGACACACCCTGAAGTTAGTTACCTGTTTGTGTTCTCACTCCCCTCCGCTTGAGGCTCAGCCAACTCTGAGTAACCCAAACTCCTTTCCAAGGAGACATTTGCAGGAGGCAACACAGAATTAGTTAACCTGACCAGAGGCAGTATGGCATAGTAGTTAAGATGCAGGCTCTGTTCATGCAATACCGCGGATGAACCACACATACTACTGAGCGGAGCCAGGCACAAAAAAGCACGTGCTGTATGAACCCACTTATGTGAAGTGCAAGAACAGGCAAAACTAATCTCTGATGACGGAAGCCAGAACAGTGATTACGTCTGTGGTGGTATTACCTGGAGATGGGTTTCAGGGAACCATCTGGGAATGGAAATGTTCTGTCTTGCTCTAGATGGTGGCTACATAGGTTGTAAACAGAGGTAGAAACTCAAAGCTCTACATTTAAAATTTGTGCACCTTACTGTGCATGAATTATACTTCAAATAAATAAATAAGCTTTAGATACTCCATAAAGAATGTCCACTCTGGAGCCAAACTGACTGGGTTTGAGGAGGACTCTCCTACCTCAGAGTGATTTGTGAGAGGTTAGTGAACTGCGTGGGGCACAGGAAAGTACACAGTGAGTTTTAGCATCATTACAACGAAAGGGACCACACTTCTAACCAACCAGGCAAATCCACGGATTAGGAGAGGTGCTTCTGAGACCCTCTGTGGTCCCCTCCGCCCACTCCGCCACTACACTAAACACAGAGTAGTCCATGTGGTTGAGACATGACAACTCAATTAATCCCCCTCCTTTGTAAGTACCTCCACCCCAGTCAACAAAACAGGCATATCTGCCATTATTCTGTCTTGTTTAGCTCCCCGCCCAGTCCTCTTGGGAAGCCTGCTTAAGAGCTGCCCTGTTTGCAGAGCTTTTCATCAATAGACTGAATATTTACAGAACACAGCCGTCCTGATCAGTTTGTTTCACTGGAGACTGGGGTATTGTACTGTGGCTCCTTCTGAGTTATTCTTGGCAGGAGCAGCCCTCGCTCTTATCATCCATTTCTTTACATTTTAAGGCCTCTCATAAGAAGAACCAGAGTGAAACATGAAATGAGGAACAGATGGGATCGCTCTGTACCTTTCCCCCAACTGTTTCTCAGTGCATTTACCATGATATCCTCGGTGCTGTGTGTTCCTTGCTATCTTTTATCCTTTTCTTTGGAAAGTGGCTCAGTCAGTAGGAAATAAACAAACAGGCGAGTGTGTAGAAAGAGCATCCGCTGATGTGTCAGGAAACTTGGATTCTAGATCCATTATCCAGATGTGTGGCTGAGTTACATGTGTTTTAACCTTTCTGCACCAGAGTTTTTGTTCTGTTTTAATCTGTTAAATGAGTGATTGGTCTAGATTTGTGGTTTATGAACATATGTCAGCCATGGAAGCCCTCCTACAAACAAGATTTCCAGCAAAAAACAAAACAAACAAAAAAAATTAAAACCTGAAAGCAGTGTTCTTTGAGTTAAAACAGATGGACATCAGGAACCTGCCCTCAACTTCTACATCCCCTCGCACCCTCACAGCAGCCCCCAAAGTACCTCCACAGGTACTCTGTTAGTTTTTAATGGGAAACATCTTGGGCTTGGGATCCTAGGAACACGATTTAAAAACCATTAAATTTTATTTTCTTTTAAAAAGTCATTTCCCAGCCAGCTACAATACTGTTCTACAGTGCACCCATTTCTATTAATTCCACAACTGTTAATCAACAGACCCTCTTTACTTTAATAAAACCCATAAGTAAAACCCTATATGACATGTCTGCATGGAAAAACCTAGCAGGAAATACACCAAAAAAGTAAGGACAGTGGTCATTTCTGGGAGATGAGACTATCACAGCAATGACTCCAACAGGATGTTGTGTAGTTCTCACTTTCTGGCATCACCACCCATAACCAGCATCTGAGAAGAGCCTTGTACCTCTCTGTTGGGCTGCACCCCGCAAGCCTGCAGGTCCTGGAGCGACACCCGCACCGTGTACGGCCTACCGCAGACAAGACAGCGATCGCTGGTACTCAGGAGAAAAGGAGGCTACCATTTATAGGGGGAATTGACTTCAGGTTGGCTCATCAGTTACCAGGGAAACCAGGATTGGGGCATGTCTCTCACAGCCCCTCAGGTTAACAACCGTCATGAGGCAGATGTTTCCTTTTAAAAAGTAGCAGGTGGGAGCCATTCTGGCCTCAGGATTAGAACAGTCACTAGCTGGGGCAGTGGGCGAGCGCATTCACGTGACAGGGTGTAGGAGAAGCAGGCACTCGTCGAGCAGGGGATGTACAGAGAGCAAGACAACAGCCATCTTGAGTGGCCTGACCCTACAGTCTCCCAGCGCCCAGCCTGTGTCCCACCACGAGGCCTTGCCTTCATTAGCGCAGCTAGCACTGGCCTTCCAGACACAGATGAATGTGCATGCCGCGCTGCAGGACACAGGCACGACGGAAAACAGTCCTCCAACAGGATTTCCTCAAGTGTGTCCCATGAGATATCAGTCCCAGAAATGCTTGGCCACTAAAAGGAATGGTGAGGGCAAGAGGGGCTGCCTACCCCTACCCCAAAGTACGGTTGACCCTTAAACGACACCGGTTTGAACTAGACAGGTTTGAACTGTGCAGGTCCACTTATATGTGGATTTTTTTCAATAAATATAGTACCCGTACTTTCATTTTACAGATCTTTGAATTAACTAAGTGTAGGGGAAAGTTTGTGTTCAATTAGACGTCATGCTATGTGGAATCAAAAGAACTAGGGTTTGAAAAAAAAAAAAGAACTAGGGTTTGAGTCCTGATTCTATCCAAACTGTTTCAGCTTCCTGCCCTTGCCTGAGTCATTTATCTACCCCTTTGTTTTTGAGGCAGAGACAGCAGTACGCAGATTTTCCGCTGCACAGGGCGTTGGTACCCCAAGTCCCCACGTTGTTCAAAGGTCAACTGTAATCGAGTTTGAGAACCACTGCATATCATTTGTCCCTACTAGAGATTAAATGCACAGTAAGTAGCATCTTAACGTCTCTGGCCAGCAGGAAGCCTGATTAATGTTGCTTAATACAACATGTCCCAAATGTATTCGACTACAAAACTCTTTTTCCCCGACAACCCCTATTGATAGCTCATCAAATTCCCATATGAGAACAGGCTTCACAAAGGCAGTTTTTACAAACTGAATTGTAAGGCTTGAAATGAGGAATTACAAAAGAGGAAGGGAAGAGAGGGAAAGAGACTGGTTCAGGGTCTGGAGAACTTCAAGTTGAAGACAAAACAAAGGACCATCTATGATTCCATAGAAGAATGTCCGGAACTTTCTTCTTATCTACAAGTGCCTTTTTCCCAGCTCATTTCTAGAGAGTAAACAGAGGTGGGGATTACTGTGTTAGTAGTTTAACAGCTCATGACCACTAGAAGGGGACTGTTGGTATTAGAAGTGACATAGTGTGGAGTCCCTGCTTTTACCCTCCTCTTTCTCTGACTATTGGCTGACTGTGACACATCTTTCCCTAAGAAGAGCAGAAAAATTAAATAATCCTGATAGTTCAATTCAGCAAACACCCATCTCTGCAGCAGCCTTGTTAACACAAGTGCCAGGAGCATGCAGAGGCCTAAGGCACGTACCACTCAGAGCCAGTCATGAAGTCAGCAAGGAGACAAAGAATCCCTCCCTCGGGGTCTGCACAGTGGTCTGGGGAGCACACAGAAGGGGCCGCTCTGACTAGTTGTCAGAAGTTTCCTAAAGCCTCAACCCTAAGCACATGTTCTCATTCCTTCCAAAGTGAGGGCTGAGGCATAGGAAGGGGAGAGAGAACTCCCAGCAGAGGGAACTGTGAGAGCAAAGTCGTGAAGGCAGGAGAAAGCAGGGCTGCCCGGGGCCTCCAAGCAGCTCGGACTGGGGCAGAGTGTTTGGCAGGATAGAGAAGGATGGAAGTGCCAGGAAGCGATCACGTGTGTTACTGCTGCAGTGAGTGGTAGTTGCTGATGGTAGGAGGGCAAAAAAGAAGAGGGAGGAGTGGGAGATGGCTTGGGGGGGGGGGGTGTCTCAAGTGCCTGGAAGAAGAGGAATGTGGGAGCAGGATGAGCAAGTCAGCAAAAGCTGGTTGGAGGTAGGAGGTGGAAAGACAAGCGCAGTCCTCGACAAGTTGAGCAGGGTATATAAGAAGTCCAAGTACTGATGGTGATTATAGTAGTGATGATGATGACAACGAAGACGACTGTGAACTCTCTCTCTACCTCCTTTTTCTACTGGCTGTGGGAGTTGTGGGGGGAAGCAGGAGAAGACAATGATCAGAAAAGAGAGTTGTTGTGTCTTCTCTAGGGAACACCTGGGGGCAGGTAGAGCTGATGAGAGCTTCTCCATCCATCCCTGTCACTTTCCCCCTGCCCCCCATTCATCCTTCTGCAGGATGACATACTGGGCTGTTCCAGCTGGGTCCTGCACCACCACCCCTAGCACCCCGGTGGTCCATATCCAAGATATCTCCTCGCCACTCTCCTCCCTCCCCGTGACTTGCCTAGGACTGGCCCTAGTGACCTGACCCCAGCCCCGTATGGTGTGATTCCACCCTCCTTCTTCTGGCAGGTATGGTCCAGAGTGGCCACCACCTGTGCTTCCTCCACCCCCCAGCTCCCAAGAAGCCTGGGATGAGCCATCTCCTTGCATATTCAGAGAACCAGTAACACTACGTACAAAACAAAGCCGTACTGAAAACAGAATAGCAAGACACCCTCCTCTGAGGATGCATTACCTTGAGGGTAGATATTGAATTCCAGTAACACATTCCCTGGGATGTTTTCAAATCGAGACACACTGGTGCCTTGTTCCAGCCTCAAGCTGGGCAAAGGCCTGGGGCTCACCTCCAGCCTCCGACAGGCTCTGGCTGCTGCCCCTCCCTGCTCAATCCTGGCGGGCAGCAGTTAACAGGCCAGTCTTGCAGTCCCAGTGCTGCAGGCAGCGAGCTCTACTGACTCCAACCTCAGGCCTCCACTTGCACAATTCTGTTTTTTTTTTTTTGCTTCTGCTCCTTCCTGCTGACCTCTCTGAATGTCACTTCTTTTTGCCAAGACCTCAGGCATTAGCACATCCCAGACCCCATCTTCACTGATCTCATGGTTCTGCGTCCACTTACAGGGCCCACCTCACTGCCACCCACATCTGCGATGGCAAGGAGAAGCTGCCTGTTTTAAAAACTTCCCAACTTCCTCCAGAGTTCAATTTCTTCCAAAGAGCCTGGCACACCTTAGCTGCCAGTGTAAAGTGCGAGTTCCCAGAGATGCTGATAGCACTTTCCAACATTCGTCACTTCTGACACATCTAAAATATCCTTGCTCCCAACACTCCAGGAGCACCAGCCCAGATGGACTGGCTGCTAGGGAAGCGTCAATCTCTGAAAGGCCTCGAGAGGCCCTGGGAAGAAGCTTCCTGACTGAGACGCACATGCTTTCCTCTCCCTCCCCCCACCCCTTCCAAAGCTGAGCCAGCTGAGTCTACTGGGTACCAGCACATCCCTCTCTGCCTGGCTTTCAAATGCTAGGTAGGCTTCTCTCCATAGAGTTCCTCGCACCTGGGCTCCCCATGACCCTAAGCACTTTGCCATCTGCTAGGCCCAGTTCTGCCAGAGAGGAAGCTGCCTACTTGGGAAGCTCCCTGTGGGATCACTTTTACTCTTTCAGGCCACTGAGGACCCCATGGGAAGGAGCCTAACCCCCTGACTTGTTCAGCAGCTGAAGTTAAGGGCCCCTGAGGCCAAGGTCAGCGAAGGCATATATGTGTGGGTTTATCTCAGGGCTCTTAATTCTGTTCCATTGGTCTATGTATCTAATTTTATGCCAACACCATACAGTTTTCATTACTATACGTTTATAATATAGTTTGAAATCAGGACGTGTGATACCTCAAGCTTTATTCTTTCTCAAGTTTGCTTGGGCTATTCAGGGTCTTTTGTGGTTCTATATGAGTTTTAGGGTTTTTTTCTATTTCTGTGGGAAATGCCTTGGGTATTCTGATAGGGGTTGCATTGAACAACAAGATTATGTTTGGTTTTGTTTTTTTTCCCCCAGACAGTTCATTGTTAGTGTATACAAATGCAATTGAAATTTGTATATTGATTTTGTATCTTGAAACTTTACTGAATTCATTTATTAGGTCTAACAGCTTTTTGGTGGAGTCTTTAGGATTTTCTATATACAAGATCATGTCATCAGCAAACGTAGATAATTTCACTTCTTCCTTTCTGACTTGGATGCCTTTTATTTCTTTTCTTTGCCTATCTAGCAAGGACTTCCAGTATTATGTTTTGTTTTTTGTTGTTGTTGCCAAAATGAATAATAAAAATGAAGAGCTTGGCCTTTAGGATCTACAGCCCAAACATATAATTGATACATTATATTTTTTATGACTTTTTTTTATATACAGCAGGTTCTTATTCGTTATCTATTTCATACATATTAGGGTATACATGTCAATCCCAATCTCCCAATTCATCCCACCACCACCCCCACCCTGGCTTTCCTCCCTTGGTTTCCA
Source organism: Stenella coeruleoalba (assembly GCF_951394435.1). Lineage (NCBI taxonomy): Eukaryota > Metazoa > Chordata > Mammalia > Artiodactyla > Delphinidae > Stenella > Stenella coeruleoalba. Next base: position 148,362,819 of record NC_137147.1, on the reverse strand, counting down.
TACGTTTGTTCTCTACATCTGTGTCTCTATTTCTGCCTTGCAAACCAGTTCATCTGTACCATTTTTCCAAATTCCACATATATGTGTTAATATACGATATTTGTTTTTCTCTTTCTGACTTACTTCACTCTGTATGACAGTCTCTAGATCTATCCATGTCTCTACAAATGACCCAGTTTTGTTCCTTTTTATGGCAGAGTAATATTCCATTGTATATATGTACCACATCTTCTTTATCCATTCATCTGTCGATGGGCATTTAGGTTGCTTCCATGACCTGGCTATTATAAATAGTGCTGCAATGAACATTGGGGTGCATGTTTCTTTTTGAATTATGCTTTTCTCTGGGTATGCCCAGTAGTGGGATTGCTGGGTCATATGGTAATTTTATTTTTAGTTTTCTAAGGAACCTCCATACTGTTCTCCATAGTGGCTGTATCAATTTACATTCCCACCAACAGTGCAAGAGGGTTGCCTTTTCTCCTCACCCTCTCCAGCATTTGTTGTTTGTAGATTTTCTGATGATGCCCATTCTAACTGGTATGAGGTGATACCTCACTGTAGTTTTGATTTGCATTTCCCTAATAATTAGTGATGTTGAGCAGCTTTTCATGTGCCTCTTGGCCATCTGTATGTCTTCTTTGGAGAAATGTTTATTTAGGTCTTCTGCCCACTTTTTTCTTTCTTTTTTTTTTTTTTTTTGCAGTACGCGGGCCTCTCACTGTTGTGGCCTCTCCCATTGCGGAGCACAGGCTCCGGACACGCAGGCTCAGTGGCCATGGCTCAGGGGCCCAGCCGCTCCGCGGCATGTGGGATCTTCCCAGACTGGGGCACGAAACCATGTCCCCTGCATTGGCAGGCGGACTCTCAACCACTGCGCCACCAGGGAAGCCCCCATCTGCCCACTTTTTGATTGGGTTGTTTCTTTTTTTACTATTGAGCTGCATGAGCTGTTTGTATATTTTGGAGATTAATCCTTTGTCCGTTGATTCGTTTGCAAATATTTTCTCCCATTCTGAGGGTTGTCTTTTCATCTTGTTTATAGTTTCCTTTGCTTTGCAAAAGCTTTTAAGTTTCATTAGGTCCCATTTGTTTATTTTTGATTTATTTCCATTACTTTAGGAGGTGGGTCAAAAAAGTTATTGCTATGATTTATGTCAAAGAATATTCTTCCTATGTTTTCCTCTAAGAGTTTTATAGTGTCCGGTCTTACATTTAGGTCTCTAATCCATTTTGAGTTTATTTTTGTGTATGGTGTTAGGGAGTGTTCTAATTTCATTCTTTTACATGTAGCTGTCCAGTTTTCCCAGCACCACTTATTGAAGAGACTGTCTTTTCACCATTATATATCCTTGCCTCCTTTATCATAGATTAGTTGACCATAGGTGCGTGGGTTTATCTCTGGGCTTTCTATCCTGTTCCATTGATCTATATTTCTGTTTTTGTGCCAGTACATATTGTCTTGATTACTGTAGCTTTGTAGTATAGTCTGAAGTTGGATAGTCTCAATCCTCCAGCTCCGTTTTTTTCCCTCAAGATTGCTTTGGGTATTCGGGGTCTTTTGTGTCTCCATACAAATTTTAAGATTTTTTTGTTCTAGTTCTGTAAAAAATGCCATTGGTAATTTGACAGGGATTGCACTGAATCTGTAGATTGCTTTGGGTAGTATAGTCATTTTCACAATATTGATTCTTCCAGTCCAGGTACACAGTATATCTCTCCATCTGTTTGTGTCATCTTTGATTTTTTTATCCATGTCTTATAGTTTTCTGAGTACAAGTCTTTTACCTCCTTCGGAAGGTTTATTCCTAGGTATTTTATTATTTTTGTTGCAATGGTGAATGGGATTGTTTCCTTAATTTCTCTCTCTGATCTTTCCTTGTCAGTGTATAGGAATGCAGGAGATTTCTGTGCATTGATTTTGTATCCTGCAACTTTACCAAATTCATTGATTAGCTCAAGTAGTTTTCTGGTGGCATTTTTAGGATTATCTATGTATAGTATCATGTCATCTGCAAACAGTGACAGTTTTACTTCTTCTTTTCCAATTTGTATTCCTTTTATTTCTTTTTCTTTTCTGATTGCTGTGGCTAGGACTTCCAAAACTATGTTGAATAATAGTGGCGAGAGTGGACATCCTTGTCTTGTTCCTGATCTTAGAGGAAATGCTTTCAGTTTTTCACCATTGAGAATGATGTTAGCTGTGGGTTTGTCAAATATGACCTTTACTATGTTGAGGTAGGTTCCCTCTATGCCCACTTTCTGGAGATTTTTTTTATAAATGGGTGTTGAATTTTGTCAAAAGTTTTTCTGCATCTGTTGAGATGATCATATGCTTTTTATTATTCAGTTCATTAATATGGTGTATCACATTGATAGATTTATGTATACTGAAGAATCCTTGCATCCCTATGGTAAATCCCACTTGATCATGGTGTATGATCCTTTTAATGTGTTGTTGGATTCTGTTTGCTAGTATTTTGTTGAGGTTTTTTGCGTCTATATTCATCAGTGACATTGGTCTGTAATTTTCTCTTTTTGTAGTATCATTGCCTGGTTTTGGCATCAGGGTGATGGTGGCCTCATAGAATGAGTTTGGGAGTGTTCCTTCCTCTGGAAGAGTTTGAGAAGGATGGGTGTTAGCTCTTCTCTAAATGTTTGATAGAATTCACCTGTGAAGTCATCTGTTCCTGGACTTTTGTTTGTTGGAAGATTTTTAATCACAGTTTCAATTTCATTACTTGTGATTGGTCTGTTCACATTTTCTATTTCTTCCTGGTTCAGTCTTGGAAAGTTATACCTTTCTAAGAATTTGTCCATTTCTTCTAGATTGTCCATTTTATTGGCATAGATGTGCTTGTAGTAGTCTCTTATGATGCTTTGTATTTCTGCAGTGTCCATTGTAACTTCTCCTTTTCCGTTTCTAATTTTACTGATTTGAGTCCTCTCCTTTTCTTAATGAGTCTGGCTAAAGGTTGATCAATTTTGTTTATCTTCTCAAAGAACTAGCTTTTAGTCTTATTGATCTTTGCTATTGTTTTCTTTGTTTCTATTTCATTTATTTCTCCCCTGGTCTTTATGATTTTTCTTCTACTAACTTTTGGTTTTGTTTATTCTTCTATCTCTAGTTCCTTTAGGTGTATGATTAGATTGTTTGAGATTTACCTTGTTTCTTGAGTTAGGATTGTATTGCTATAAACTTCCCTCTTATAACTGCTTTTGCTGCATCTCACAGGTTTTCGATTGTCATGTTTTCATTGTCATTTGTCTCTACGTATTTTATGATTTCCTCTTTGATTTCTTCAGTGATCTCTTGGTTATTTAGTAACGTATTGTTTAACCTCCATGTGTTTGTGTTTTTTGCGTTTTTTTCCCCTGTAACTGATTTCTAATCTCATAGCGTTGTGGTCAGAAAAGATGCTTGATATGATTTCAATTTTCTTAAATTTGCTGAGGCTTGATTTGTGACCCAAGATGTGATCTATCCTGGAGAATATTCTGTGCGCACTTGAGAAGAATGTGTAATCTGCTATTTTCGGATGGAATGGCCTATAAATATCAATTAAATCTATCTGGTCTATTGTGTCATTTAAAGCTTCTGTTTCCTTATTAATTTTTGGTCGGGATGATCTGTCCATTGGTGTAAGTGAGGTGTTAAAGTCCCCCACTATTATTGTGTTACTGTCAATTTCCTCTTTTATAGCTGTTAGCATTTACCTTATGTATTGAGGTGCTCCTATGTTGGGTGCATATATATTTATAATTGTTACATCTTCTTCTTGCATTGATCCCTTGATCACTATGTAGTGTCCTTCCTTGTCTCTTGTAACATTATTTTAACGTCTATGTTATCTGATATGAGTATTGCTACTCCAGCTTTCTTTTGATTTCCATTGGCATGGAATATCTTTTTCCATCCCCTCACTTTCAGTCTGTATGTGTCCCTAGGTCTGAAGTGGGTCTCTTGTAGACAGCATATATATGGGTCATGTTTTTATATCGATTCAGCAAGCCTGTGTCTTTTACTTGGAGCATTTAATCCATTAACATTTTTTTAAATTTATTTATTTATTTTTGACTGCATTGGGTCTTCATTGCTGTGCACGGGCTTTCTCTAATTGTGGCGAATAGGGGCTACTCTTTCATTGAGGTGTGTAGGCTTCTCAGTGCGGTGGCTACTCTTTTGCAGAGCATAGGTGCGCAAGTTTCAGTAGTTGTGGCTCACGGGCTCTAGAGCACAGGCTCAGTAGTTGTGGCACACAGGTTTTTGTTGCTCTGCAGCATGTGGGATCTTCCCTGACCAGGGCTCGAACCCATGTCCCCTGTATCAGCAGGTAGATTCTTAACCACTCTGCCACCAGATAAGCCCCTAATCCATTCACATTTAAGGCAATTATCGATATGTATGTTCCTATTACCATTTTCTTAATTGTTTAGTGTTTGTTTTTGTAGGTCATTTTCTTCTCTTCTGTTTCCCACTTAGAAAAGTTCCTTTAGCATTTGTTGTAGAGCTGGTTTGGTCGTGCTGAATTCTCTTAGCTTTTGCTTGTCTGTAAAGGTTTTAATTTCTCCATCAAATCTGAATGAGATCCTTTCTGGGTAGAGTAATCTTGGTTGTACTTTCTTCCCTTTCATCACTTTAAATATATCATGCCACTCCCTGCTGGCTTGTAGAGTTTCTGCTGAGAAATCAGAAACTGTTAGCCTTATAGGAGTTCCCTTGTATGTTGTCGTTTTCCTGTTGTTGCTTTTAATAATTTTTCTTTGTCTTTAATTTTTGTCAATTTGATTACTATGTGTTTTGGCGTGTTTCTCCTTGGTTTTATCCTGCCTGGAATTCTCTGAGCTTCCTGGTCTTGGGTGGCTATCTCCTTTACCATGTTAGGGAAGTTTTCGACTATAATCTCTCCAAATATTTTCTCAGGTCCTTTCTCTCTCTCTTCTCCTTCTGGGACCCCTATAATGCAAATGTTGGTGTATTTAAGGTTGTCGCAGAGGTCTTTTAGGCTGTCTTCATTTCTTTTCATTCTTTTTTCTTTGTTCTGTTCCAAGGCAGTGATTTCCACCATTCTGCCTTCCAGGTCACTTATCCGTTCATTCTGCCTTCTGTATTTTTCATTTCAGTTATTGTATTGTTCACCTCTGTTTGTTCTCTAATTCTTCTAGGTCTTTTTAAAATATTTCTTGCATCTTCTTGGTCTTTGCCTCCATTCTTTTTCCGAGGTCCTGGATCATCTTCACTATCATTATTCTGAATTCTTTTTCTGAAAGGTTGCCTATCTCCACTTCATTTAGTTGCTTTTCTGGGGTTTTATCTTGTTCCTTCATCTGGTACATAGTCCTCTGCCTTTTCATTTTGTCTGACTTTCTGTGAATGTGGTTTTTGTTCCACAGGCCGAAGGATTATAGCTCTTCTTGCTTCTGCTGTCTCTCCAGTATTATGTTGAATAAGAGTGGTAAGAGTGGGCATTCTGCTTGTTCCTTCTCTTAAAGGGAAAGCTTTCAACTTTTCACCATTGACTATGATGTTAGCTGTGGATTTGTCATACATCACCTTTATTATGTTGAGCTGTGTTTCTTCTATACCAAATTGTTGAGAGTTTTTAATATGAAATGATGTTGAATTCTGTCAAATGCTGTTTCTGAATCTATTGAGATGATCATACGATTTTTGTCTTTCTATTATTGTAGTGTATCAATTGATTTGCATATGTGGAACCATCCTTGAATTCCAGTGATAATTCCCCTTTGATCATAATGTATTATCCTTTGAGTGTGCTGTTGAATTTGGTTTGCTAAGACTTTGTTAAGAATTTTTGCATCTAAGCTCATATTCTTAACCACTAGACAAGTTATTCTCAGGATGATCTGCCATCTTAGAAAAATGCAGATTACCAGGCCTCCCGGATCTACTGAATCAGCTGCTCTGGGCATGGTGCCCAGGGGTCTGCATCTTAAGCACAAGGATATGTGAGAACCACTGCCCTCAAATGTAGAAGATTAGGTAAAACAGGGGATCCTGGAAGGGCAAATATTCATTTAGCAGTGGTTTAAGGACAGAACCCTGGCTGGGTATGTCTTGTAGTCAGAGTTTTATTTCCCCATTGACCTGTAGCCTGGTTTGGCTCTTGGAACTGCCTGATTCAGCTCCTGGGGCTGCCTAATTCAAATGGCATTCCTGGAGCACCCCAGTTGGTAGAGGCAGCCTAGTAAGCTCCAGAGCTACTGCATAAGATTGATAGATTCTTACTACCCAAAAGAGCTTGGACAAATGGGAGAGGGGAGGCTGAAGTCCTCATTCTGAAGAGGGCCCTCCTTTTCCTGACACAAAGGCAAAATGCTATTGCCAAGCCATGTGATGTACTACCTAAAAGAGGTACACAGAATTCACAGAAAGGTGCTAGATAGGCAGGCTGGCAAAGACCTTGGTGGGTCAGTACCAGAAAGTATCTGGAAGGAGCTATGCTGGGTCAAGGCATGAGGTGGAAGAGATCTTAGGTAAGTTTTGAAGGAAGGGGAAGTGAAGTATTGAATGCCAAGCTCTGTATTAGACATTTCACCAAGTTTCATCTGATTTTCACAACAATCGTATGAGATGGATATTCATTTGTGCAATTTAAGAGAAGGAAATTGAGGCTCCCAGAGATTAAGTGAGCTTCCCAAATTCACATAGCTCATAACTAATAGAGAATCAAATACAGAGCCGACTGGCTCCAAAGCCAGTGCCCTTTCCATTACACTATTCTGCCTCTCCCATTGCTTCCAGAAATGGCACAGAAATTTTTAAGATACATGTTCATGGTCTGAAGGGGGCAAGCGCTAATCATCTGTGCCTCCAGACATAAGGAGTGAAGGGAGGACATTGATCCAGAAGCATATCTTAGGGAAAGTGGAACAAGGGTAAAAGCACATGCCCAGAAAAGTTTTACAGCTTCAGAATCTAAACATATGGAGAGATAGGTAGAGAAATGGGATTCTGGTACTAGTTTGATTTGTTTAGCCAACTGTTGGCCTTTGGCATGTCACTGAACAACTCCTTATTTCTCCATCAGGAAATGAACATGCAGAGAATGGGAACAGTTGTTGTGCAGACCCCAGGGCTGGGGAATCTCAAAGGAGATGAGGGCTACCAAGGGTGTCAGGAAAGCTGAAGGGCCCAGGGTACAGGCTGCAGCCATGACCTCAAGCTCCAGAGGCGACATATTGATCACACATGAGCTCATTCTACTCCCATATTCCATAGTCCTTCCCTCCCCTCAGGACCAGCCTTTGATTGGAATCCCCAGGATTATCTGGGGAACTGGTAGTACTACCCACCAGTGGGGTACCCTGGCTGCCTTCACACCAGCCACTCTATGGCTGGGTAGTTGCCTCTCCTATTCTTCAGCCAACACTTGCAATCGTCTATTTAGCAATTGTCTATTTACTTGCTTCCACCATATGACCATGAACTTCTTGAAAGCACAGTCTGTCTTCTTTACTGTTGTATCCACTACATTAAGCACAATCCCTTCCACATAGTACATGCTCACTAAATACATGGTGGAATGAATGAATGGGATCATGTGCATCCTCACCCTCTAAGATGTAAGATCTAAGGGGGCCCAATGACCTGCCCTCTCAACCCCAGGTTACAACCCAAGGAAGCCCCAGGGAGGCTCAGTAGTTGGGTGGGCTAGGACCATTCCCTCACCAGGCAGCCCCTAAACTCCTGCCCTAGAGAGCCTATCCCAAGTGCTTCAGCTCACATTCCCCCACCCACAGTTTACTTTTGCCTTAAAGAGCAACACTGGAGCTGTTTGGCCAAGTTCATGCCTAATGCATTCCTCATACTGCAAGTGTTTCTCTTTGCAGAGCATCAGGCTCAGATTCCAGTGCAGGAGAGGGCAGCACTCCTGTGGGAACAGAGCCAGGAGTCCCCAGGTCGCAGCTGCTCTCTCACTTTTCTTTTTGCCTGATTAGCTCTGGCCTCAAAAACACTTCTCTCTGGCATCTTTTGTTTACTGAAAGTCAGAGATAGGACAGTCCTAGGACTCACACATCTCAGAACTGGAGGGACCCTGGAATCTTCTCCCGACCTCTTGGTTTTCCAGAGGTAGAAACTGAGACCCAGCTGGTGTGGGGGAAAAGCCAGGTCTAGAAGCTTGATCCAGCTGACTCAGAAAAGCTGAGGACATCTCACGTACCACCATGGAGACCTCACAGCTGTCTGGTCCAATGTCCTCATTTTCCACATGAGGAAACTGAGGCCTAGACAGTTAAATGACTTGCTCAAGGTCAACCCGGATGAGTTAATGAGAAACCAGGACCTACGGAGATCTGCCAACACACAAACACACATAGTCCATCAATAGCTAAATATGAGTGAGGTAGTTCTGAGTGTCTAAAGCCACATTGTATATACAAGCAGATACAGCAGACCCAAACAAGAACATGCTCAGTGGCTTACCTCATGTGGAATGCCTTCAAGTCAGTCTCTGAGTTCTCTTCTTAGTCACCATAAGTGCAATTCAACACAGCCACACTCTAGACCGTGGGAATGCAACTGTGAAAAGACTGATTTCAGGGACCTCATGGTCAGTGAGCCTCCCGTGGCGTGCTGAATACCTGGCAAAGGAGATTTATGGGTCAGTCCTGGTGGGTGACTTTAACTTCCTGGTCTGCAGAAGAGCCACTCTCAGCCACTCTACTTCCTGTGTGACCTTGGTCCAAACACTTATCTTTTCTGAGACCCAGTTTCATTGGGGATAGTACCTACTCACAGAGGTGTTATGAGGATGGGATAAAATACAGAATTCCAAGTTACTAGCAAAAAGTAAGTGATAACCACATAAACAGTCCTTTAACCAGCCTTACCAAGTCCTCCAGCACCCCCTTATCACCTTTAATGAGAGCTTTTGGGTTTTATGGATTCTCTGGGTTGGTAATAATTATGACTATACCTGTGGGGGACTTGCTTGTAAGATTGCTTCAACTCCCAAGTCAGCAAAATGATCCCACCATTTAACCAAGCAATCCCACACCAGGTAATTCATGCTCATGGAGATAATCCTCTGAAAAGAAAAGCTCTCTGTGTGAAGTTCATTGCAGCTCTGTTTAGAAAGGTGAAAAATTAAAAACGCAGTGCTTGTCCCAGATAGGGAAATGGATACATAAATTCCAAAGCATTCCCTCAATGGAATATTACTTAGCCTTTAAAAATGATGAGTATGGGCTTCCCTGGTGGCACAGTGGTTGAGAGTCCACCTGCCGATGCAGGGGACGTGGGTTCGTGCCCCGGTCTGGGAGGATCCCACATGCCGCAGAGCGGCTGGGCCCGTGAGCCATGGCCGCTGAGCCTGCACGTCCAGAGCCTGTGCTCCACAACGGGAGAGGCCACAACAGTGAGACGCCCGTGTACCGCAAAAAACAAAAAAAAAACAATGATGAGTATGAACACTGCAGGGATATGGAAAGATGTTTACTACATAATGTGAAATTTAAAAAAGTAAAAAGCAGTTATATCTGCACAGTTACATGAAAAATATATTTGCTTCTGGATACAGAATAGAAGCACAGGAAAATAAAAAGTCAATCCATTAGGGTGATGAGAATGTGAATCTATTTTTTAAAACTTGTTTTTTGCTGTTACTCCACTTTGTGCAACAAATACATTTTTTAAAGAATAGGGAAGAAAACTCGATACGTGCTCCAGAAACAATTTAGCTGAAGGCAAGTTTCATTTGTGGGAAAATACCTGGCATGGAGTTGGTACTCAGGAAGTGTTGGTAGAGAGAATGAATGAGTAAATAAGTGAAGAAGCGAGTGAACAGAGCGCCAAAGCTGTGCCACTGGGAAGCCAAATTAGACAAGAAGGATTTCTGTTCTCTTTTCCCACTTAAGCTACTGGCTCAAGGTCTGTTTGGAAAAGCCATCCAGGGTCTGCTCTTCCTGTGGAGCTGAGAATAAGAGGATAGATGAAGCACTGCACATCTGAGCAGGCCCAAAGGAAGATAAAGTATGCACAAGGCTTAGCAGAGTCTCAGGCACATAGCAAACACCCAGCAAATGTTGACCACCGTTATGACCATCAGTAGTGGACAGAAGCAGAACCAGTCTAGTAGAGACCACCTGGGTCTCCACGAAAGAGAAGTGTTATCTTGGGAGGAGGCTGGACTGGGGCAGAAGCCCAGTATTCAAATCTCCTCTTTGTTCTAAACTAGCTGTGTGAGCTTAGATAAGTGAGTTTGCCTCTCTGAGTCTCAGCTTCCTCATCTTTAAATACCAGAATAATTTATTATTATTTTGAATTTATTTTCCCACCACCACCATTCCTTAGTTTAGAGGTATTTTCAGGACTCAGAAGCAGAAGCCACTTGAATCTAACATATGTTCCTATCTTTTGTAAAAGCCTAAATTCATCAAAAAGATAATTCTATGTATCCCCAAAAGGAGATGAGAAAGAGAGAGGATGCTTAACTTCCTGACTGGGAGAGGATAGGGGCTGGTATGTCCCGAAGTAGCAAGAACCCAGCCAGAGTTTCCATGACACTCCTAAAGAAGGAGGTGGTGTGGTGCCCTCCTGCCTCAAAGGGCTTCCCATCCCTTAAGTACAACCCCAAAGAGTGGAATTTCTGAGGACTGTGTAAAATGGGACTGAGCTTCTTAGCAGGTGGACCTGATATAAAAAATAACCAGTACAGAGAGATCTTTGCACAAAGTTGGGAGAAAAGAACTCCACCAAAACTGTGCAGGATGGGGACTCAATGCCCCATTTAAGCTGATAAAAGAAAATAAAGAAATGTGCTATTTGCCACTCACTTGAGTTTTGTGGACTAAGATCTCACTCAGTGGTGAGCTTGTTTTTTAACTGATGCTCTTTCAAAAACAAACAAACAACTTGATATTTAGCCAATTTCCATGGTGTAAATACTCCTATATGGCCAATTTCAAACTACCAACATTAAATTACTAAACATGGAGAGTTGAGAAGAAGTGCACACAATTGGCTCTTCTGAGCCGGCTCCCACATACACCACTGAGATTCACACATTATGAGCTTTCTGTGTCTAGAGCACTCTCAAAGATTTTTCTCAGCACTAGGATTTCTAGTACAGTAGGTTAAGGCTAATTCATAATGGTTAAAGCCATTCACTTTATCAAGTGTACTCTGCTGATTTTATTTATGTTGAAATATGGCCTAGTGGAACTGCTGACACTTCTACCTTTGAAGAACACCCCTCCCCAAAAATGAGCCATCCCCTTTGTCAATAAACAAATATAAATGTTCCAAACTGAATCTATTCCTTCCTTTGATGAAGTGGTCTTGTGCCTAAGAACAGACCATGCATCATCACTAAGGGTTATTAAGAGGAAGCCCATATATCTTTCCTTCAAGTTGTTTTAAAACAATATATTTTAACCTATAACTCATAATAATCCTAAAGGTAAGATTAGGACTAGAAGATTACTTCTGTAAAATAGGACTAACTACTGCTAGTCCCATTTTATAAGTGAGGTACAGAGAGGTTAAGTAACTAACCCAAGGCTACACAGCTAGTAAGTAGCAGAGCTGGGATTCAATCTAGGTAATCTGAGTCCAGAGTATAGGCTGCTAAACTCCCCACAGCACTATGTCTCCCTATGCAGTAACAAGCCACGTACAGGATGTGGTCTCATCTTGGGTCTCTTCCATCCATGGGGCCAGATTAGAAAGCAGTCGGCAATCTCTCTCCTTTCCTCACCTAGGTATAAGGTACCCAATGCATCTTCTGGCAGCTGATTGTGGATGAGGGAGTGGGCCCCATTTTTCCCTTACAGGCACAAGTACTGCCAATAATAAAGCAACTATTTCTCCCAGTGTGCTTGTCTCCACAAGGTGGTAGCTCTGGGCTGTAGTAGGACAGTGCTTCTAGAGCCCTTGACTATGATACCATCTGACAGTGCCCTATCCTCATAATTAGAGTGAAGGTCCTCTGCCCTCACCCCTCCTTCTGTTCCTTGGAAGCCTCACTTGGCAACTGTATAGGTCATGTCAGAGACAGGGCAGTGAGGGATAAGGGAAAATGAAACTTAAAGGCGGGAGCTGGACAGTCGTCAACATTCAAATAAAATTTTGAAACAAGAATGCTGTTGAGTTAATGTTTCTATCAAGGTAACTCTTGGCAACTCTCAAACCAAGACTTTATGCCAAGATCCACCATTCCAAGAGCTGTTGAAGAACCTGTGACTGTCCAGCTCCTGGGCAGCTTCCCCTGGCTTGACTCTGGTCAGATGCCAGCATCACAGCCCTCTTAGCTGTGTAAGAATTCTCCTGGAGTTCCCTCTGGTGAGGGAAGGAAAAACCTCTGGTCTGAAGATGAGGCTGACAATTCTGACAGGTGTTGGAGGGGGTCACGGGACTTATGGTTTTATTACTCTAGTCACCTCTGTTGTTTGGGGGCATTTCCCATCGACGAGAGGATGCCCCAGCAGCTGTCTTCTGAGACTCAAGATGCGTTTCCTTTGTGACAACCAGGGGCCTTACCTGATGGGATCAGCCTTTATAAGACACAGAATGTGAGTCCTCTGAGCTTCACCCCAGTGACAGGAACAGAGTCCCAAAACATGGCAGGAACGTGGGTTGGGACTCCTGTCCTCCAGCAGAGTAGGAAGATGCTGGCTTGGATGTTAGGAGAGCTGAGTTCTTTTGATTCTGCCGTTAACTAGATGCATGGTTTGGGACAGGTCTGTTGGCCTCTCTGGGTCCCCGTTTCACCTGTAAAATAAGGAAGTTGGACTAGATCATTATTACCAATAAGAGGTCCCTGGTGCTTATGGAATAATGGTGGGGGGTGGGAGAACGGCATCACCAAGCTATTTTCAAACAAATTACAAAGGGAGATTGTACCACACGATGTCATTTCTTTGCTTTTCACTGTAATTCTACCTATTTGGTGTGGTAACACTAATTCTCTCCAGAGGACTGGAATAGTAGATTGATGGTGTTATCTATATCCTTACTAAATAAGAAAAGGAAAATGAGAAACTCCTCAATAAATGAGGTTGCTTGAGATGCACAGAAAGAGAATTAAAAGCAGGCAGTAAATGCTGTATCACGTGGTCTCCCAGTCCCTTTCTTCTCTAACCCTCTCTGACCAGATGATTTGGGTTCCCAAGTATGGACCCCCTAGGTGCCTCTAGTCATCCCTGCCCCAAAGGAACCTGGAAGGGCTTTGCAGGTATGCCAGGTCTCCCTGAGGTCCTGGAGGGCTGGGCTCATCCCAGACTGATCCAATAATTTGGTTTGAAGTCAGGGCTGGAGCTCTCCCTGCCAAGTGACCTCAACCCCAGAGGACTCAGAAACATCTTGTCCTCTCGGGCCAGCCCAGCCCTGCATAAGCAACTGATGCAGAAAGACTGCCATTCAGCCTGCAGTGCCGAGGCCCAGACCCTGGGTCATGTGGAGAAACAACAGTATTGCCTGGCTGTAGCTCATTTTCCGAACAATGTTTTAAATGTACACCTGGGGAACCACTACCACCATCAAGATATAAAATACTTCAACCCCTCCAAAAACTTCCCTTTGCCTTTTCCATCCCCAGGCCCCAGGAAACCACTGATCTGCTCTCTGTCACTATAGTTTTACCTTTTCCAGAATGTCATATAAATAGAATCACACAGTATGCAAGCTTTTAAGCTGGGCCTCTTTCACTTAGTGTAATGCATTTGAGATTCCTCTACACTGCTGTATGTATCAGAAATGTGTTTCTTTTTGTTGCTAAGTAGTATTCCTATTATTGTATAGTATTCCTAAGTAGTATTGCTAAGTACATTCCATGGACATATCACAATTAGTTTATCCATTTATTAGTTGATAGGTATGGGTTGTTGCTAGTTTGTGGCTATTATGAATAAATCTTCTGTGAACATTTGCATCTTTGCATAGACATTTGTTTTAATTTCTATTGGGTAAACTCCTAGGTTTGGAATTGCTGAGTCTTATGGTACATGTGTATTTACCTGTATAAGGAACTGTCAAGTGGTTTTCCAAAGGGGCTACAGTATTTTGCAATCCCACCAGAAATAAATGAATCGTTCTTGTTGCTCCACATCCTTGCCAGCACTAGGTGTTGTCAGTCTTTTTAATTTTAACCATTTTAGAGGGGGAGAGGAGAGGTGGTATCTCATTAAGTATTTTGCCCGAGGTCACAAAAGTAGTAAGTATTGGGAATGGACCTCAAACCCAAGCCACATGGCTCCTGGTCTGGGGGCCTAACCACTACATTTGACAATCCTTGCTCTACTGACAAAAGTTTCAGTGTGAGCAGAACCAGACCTAGATCCTGCTTTCTTGGAGCTTACCACCAAACTGGGGAGATAGATATTTATGTAATGACTATTCAATAGAAAATTACAACTACAAAAACACCTAAAAGAACAAATAATAGGTAGATGTGACCAAGTCAGGACATTTCCCCTGAGGAAATGAAGACTGAGTTTACATTTGGAGAAAGAGTGATGTTAGCTAAGCAAATGGGGAAGACAGCAGAGCATGTCAGGGCAGGGGACCACACAAAGACCAGGCAGGAAGGAACATTGTACCTCTGCATTTTTATCATCTTTTCTCTTTTCATTTATTCACTCAATTGCCCTTACACAAATTAAGGTGGCCAACTCATCCTGGTTTGACAGGACAATTGGTTACCCTACCTTGAACTGATCCAGAGTGGAATATGCCCAAGACCTTGGAACCACTTTAGGGAAGTAAGCCCCCATATCCCCAGAGGATTCCAGTACAAATGGAAAGCTCTTCTGAATGGCATACTTTTTCATAATCAGATTTCTTGAAAGAAAAAAAAAATTCTGACTTAGCCAAGGGAATACAGCCTAAGAAGAAATTTTGGAGGAAAAAAACAACTTTCCAGCAAGAAAACACAGCCCCTATTTACCTTCTTTACTGGAATCCACAAAAGGAGAAGCTGTAGTCTAAGGCTACAGGATGGCCAGCAAAATCAGGCCAAAAGAGACAAAGAAAACAGAATAAATCAGATTTCTGAAAACGGCTTTCCTTCCATATCTTATCTCATCACCTTATATGACAACAAAATGGTGAAAAGAAGAAAGGAAAAATAAACAAACAAAAAGAACAGGTGAAACAGGAATGCAAAAGAGAATGGGAAGGTGGCAACCTCCTAAAGGTAATAAATTACTTCAGCAATTCTAGACCCCAAAGTTTTTTAAAGACCAGCTATAAAATAAATTCATTCAAGGCAAACTTAGGAATTTCAGCTGAGTTCAAAACAGTATTCTACAGGGAACTATATTCAATATCCTGTGATAAACCATAATGGAAAAGAATATGAAAAAGAATGTATATATATGTATAACTGAGTCATTTTGTTGTACAGCGGTAATTAACACATTGTAATTCAACTATATTTCAATAAAAAATAAATTAAAAAAATAAAATAATATTCTAATGACCTGAAAAATTACTACAGCCATATAAATCACCTCATAGGAGCAATTTATGCCTTGGGTCATTTGGGTTCAATATTACAGTGCAGTGATGCTGGGGTGTCACAAAGATTAGTAACTATATTGTCCAAATTGAGAAATCCAGGCATAGAAATATTTTTAAGATAATAAGTAAATGAGAGGGTGGGATGTTCAGGTCAGGGCAAAATTCAAGATGGCAGGAGTGGGAGAAGCACTGCTCACCTGGCCTTTGGTAGAATCTGCTTATCACCCCAAATCAACAACAGCTAAGAGCTAAATCTGTGAGGACCCAGTAGGGACTAAATTCTTATTCAAGTTTTTCCATCCTGCTGTAGTTCTAGAAATTCTGAAGTCCGTGTTGGCCACGTACACATCATAGGCCTGACCAGGGCAGCCAGGGACAGAGCTCTGGCTACATTTATCTCATAGGTTTGCTCCATCCTAAGCAGAGGACATGGCCCAGAGGATGTTCAGGGTAATCATGAAGTTATGGTCTTCCAGAGGACCCCTCCCACTAGTCCTGGGTCTGGGAATATTTTCAGTGTGTTAACAAAGTGAAATCACACACACACACACACACACACACACACACACACACACACACACACACACACACGGAGTTAGCAACTTAAGTAAGAATGTGGGACTTCCCTGGTGGTCCAGTGGCAAAGAATCCGCCTTGCGATGCAGGGGATGTGGGTTCAATCCCTGGTCAGGGAACTAAGATCCCACATGCTGTGGGGAAGTTAAGCCCACGTGCCACAACTACTGAGCTCGAGCACTTCAACTAGAGCCCACGTGCTCTGGAACCCACACGCCACAACTAGAGAAGAGAGAACCTGCACGCCACACCTAGAGAGAAGCCGTCATGCAGCAACGAAAGATTCTGCGTGCCTCAACGCAGATCCCGCGTGCTGCAACTAAGACCCGACGCAGCCAAAAATAAATTTTAAAAATAATAATAATAAATCTTTAAAGAAAAAAATAAGAATGTGAAAAAATTTCACAAACAGCTCTGTGGCAGGAGGCATATTAATACCTGTGGCTCCTGTCATGCACTTGTGTCCTCAGCACAAGCTAGTAACACGGGTGGTGCTTGACAAACATGGAACTGAGCAAAAGCACCCAGCCCAGGCATCACAGGCAGAAGACAGGTCCTGACTCCTATCGGGGCCTTTTACTGCAGAATCCCTGGTTCTCCCCTAAGCCAGCTCAGTCGCCTGCAGTCATCCACCTAATGATGTCCTTACCCAAAAGAAAATGAAATAATTTATTCTTGTATGAAATTTTAGGAACCCTCAAACCTGGTGGCTGACTTAGGAATAGAGAAATCACTTGCTGCAAGGAATCTAATATTAGAAATGTAATGGTTGCACCCAGCTTTTCCTTCTAATTCTGAGGAAGTTTTGCTGTCCCAGGAAGTTGCTGTCATGCAGAGGGCAACCCCAAGCTTCTCCAGCCCATCAACTTGCTTTCCAGGTTATAGGGGCTGACTCCCTCTGAAGGCTTCGACTGCCTACCTTAGTTGATATTCTCCCTCGCAAAATCACAGCCTTATCTCCAGATTCTTATCATTGGTGTGTCTTTAGCTCTTCTAAAGACATGAGAAAAAATGACAATTTCAGAAGACATGCCTGAAGAAGGAAAAGCTCCTATCCGATACAATTAGGACACATTTCCTCACTCATAATGCAATCACTGGACTTACTAACCGCTTACTCACGAGTTGTGAGGTTTAAATAAGTTCATACAAATAAGACTGCTAGAAAAGTGCCTGGCACAGAGAAAGCACTCAATAAATATTAGCTTTAAAAGTGCTGAATATCAATTTGGATATATATGCCTATATAAAGAGATATAAATAAGATCACCCCTAAGAAGCAAATGATTCTACTTTGGGGAATCTTTACTAAAAAACACTCATAGATTCAGACAAAGATTTATTTATAAAGATGGTCATCAGAGCATTGCTAGTAATAGGAAAAAAAAAGAAAACAGGAAACAACCTAAATGTCCAACAATAATGAAACAAACTATGTCACTTTTTTTTTAATACATTTATTTATTATTTATTTTTGGCTGCATTGGGTCTTCGTTGCTGCAGGCTTTTCTCTAGTTGTGGTGAGCGGGGGCTACTCTTCGTTGCAGTGCATGGGTTTCTCATTGCAGTGGCTTCTCTTGTTGCAGAGCACCGGCTCTAGGCACGCGGGCTTCAGTAGTTGTGGCACGCAGGCTCAGTAGTTGCGGCACACGGGCTTAGTTGCTCCATGGCAATGTGGGATCTTCCTGGACCAGGGCTCGAACCCGTGTCCCCTGCATTGGCAGGCGGATTCTCAACCTTTTCACCACCAGGGAAGCCCTATTCCACTTTTCAAAACCATGTTTTTAAAGAATTTCTAATGCTGTAAGAGAATTATCATTACAGGTAAAGAGGGATATAAAACCATTCACATAATATGATCTCAATTATAGACACCCCAAACAAACATCTATGAAACAAATATCTCCATAAGAATAGATTGGAAGGAAATACTCCAAATATTACTTGTGTGTTTTTCTGAGTAGTGAGATTCTTTATTCATTTCAGCATTTTTCAGATTGTATATCTACAATGAACATGTATTAATTCTACATAGAGACAAAATAAAAAAGTTAAGAGTCTATTACCATATCACAACTAATACAAAAACAACTGTGAGTTCTCAGACTAAGTCAGTGGCAGGGGGCAGAGAAGATAACCCTGAGACTGTGTCCTCAGAATTTGGTGACCCTAGTGGGTTACCAAGGAGACAGAGAGGGTATTCCAGGACAGCTCTTAAGCTTTCTAGCTTGAGCAAGCATGGACAAATGATGGTATCACAAACCACAATAGGAAATGTAGAAAGAAAGGAAGAAGAAGGTTGGGAAGAAAGAAAATAAATTCACTTTGGCCTCACTGGGTTTGCAGTGTCAAAAGCATCCCCGGGTAGAGAAGCCCTGTCAAGAGCCTGTTACGGGCAGGGCTAAAGCCTAGGAAAGAGATTTGGATATACTTTAGGGTGTGAGTCACAGTAGTGCATCCTTAAAGCTGTGGTTTACCTGAGGATGCTCCAGTATTCTGTGTGTTCTGTGAAGGGGTCAATCAAACTCTGCTCCCATGGAGGCTCAGACACTTGGGGACTACTCCTTCCACCCAAAATGTGACCTGAAGTAGCCCTTGCCTCCTTCAGTCATAGGACTGCTGCTGGATTACAACGAAGAGTCTTACAGAGACTCACTGTGACTTAAACGCTGTTTGGTGCTCTGGGTGCTGCTTCCATTGAGGACTGCACTGCACTCTCAGAGTCAACCACATGAAACCTGCTACGGTATATTTCATAGGAATAGTATTCAAGACAGTGGCCCCTGCCTCATGCAATGGCCTCTTTTTACAATAACCCACGGGAAAACCATCTCAGGCCTCAGGACCAGGAAAGTATGAGCAGCTGGACAGCATGAATTCTATAACTGCTCCTGTTTCCCTCTTTGATTTGGCCAATAGGAAGCTCAAAACAAAATCTGTGGCCCATCGTCTGCAACCTTATATGATCACAGAGTGTGCAGTTTAGTTTAGGTTGCTAATCTATTAACATTTCTGTCTTTGTTGTTTTGCCACCTTTATTTTCTCTTTGTCCCAATTTCTTCAACTATGAATTTTCAAGAGCCACTTAAAGTCAAAATTCTCCTTCCATGTCATACCCACTTTTTTTTTTTTTTTTTTTTGTGGTCCACGGGCCTCTCACTGCTATGGCCTCTCCCACTGCGGAGCACAGGCTCTGGACACGCAGGCTCGGCAGCCATGGCTCACGGGCCCAGCTGCTCCGCGGCATGTGGGATCCTCCCGGACCAGGGCACGAACCCGCATCCCCTGCATCGGCAGGCGGACCCCCAACCACTTCCCTGCACCACCAGGGAAGCCCCCATGCCCATTTTTGACTCTGTTTCTATCTCCTGGAGTTGCGCAAGAGAATCCTAGGCCCTCTTCCCCACAGCAGCCCTTCAGTGCTCAGGTCCTCCACTAAATCTTATATTTTTAGGCACCAGAGCCCCACTTTCTTCAAAAATTTCTCCTAGATGTGAGCACTTAAAGAATCTTTCATCCTTCCAGACTCAACTGATGCCTTATCTTCTCTTGGCATCTTCCCTAAAGCCCCTACTCAGGACGTCACTCCACAGCAGTATTCACAGCAACCTCATGCTTTCTTTCCCACTGGACTGGGGACTCCTGATACACAGATGTCAGGCCCTATTGGCCTCCAACTGGTACCTAGTCAGGGCTCAGGGCATAATATAATAATATATGCTTAATAAGTATTTGTTGAGGAAGTAAATGAATGACTTAATTTATACACAACCTCCTCACTCACACACATGCTAAAAGAAAGCCAAGCTCCGAGGAAGAAAAGGGAGAGCTCAGGTCTGTCCAGGTGTTTGTGAGCCATTCCATCTGACAACTCTTTTTTCCCTAGGACTCTCCTGAACAGATCTGAGGCCCCGGGTACTGGGGCCAGAGCTGATTCTCCCAGCTAAGTCCAGGGTAACTGGGATAAATTTTCACAGAAAGAAAGAATTTCACAGACCAAAAATGCAAGATGCTGGATGCTCCAATCTGTACTTATGTTAACAACACACATTTATGTGGGTCTAATAATATGCCAGGCATTGTTCCGTGCTCTTTACAAATATCATCTTATTTAATCCTTGTAATGACTTCACAAGATGGGTATTATATCTATCCCCATTTTATTTTCACGTAGGGTTTTTAGCATTCAAGTCAGCTATCCTGAAATGAAGGAAGATATAGCTATTCAGTCACTGAATAAAAGAAAATTAGTTACCTTGAGCTCCAGTTCATATAGGGCTGACAGATTGAATGACAGCCTTTGATCTGAGACCTGGACCCCACAGAATACCACCTCGCGCACTAATCACTTATTAAGCATCCTCAGCTCTGTCCTCCGTGAGTTCACAGCCTGGTGAAGGAAACACTACGCATCCAAACAAATAAATTATCTTAGGATCAGGGGACCAATACGGTGCTGGCAGCAAGAGGAAGTAATTACCTCTGGCTAGAAGAGACAGCTTCCTGGAGGGGGTGATGTCTGAGTTCCATTTTAACAAATGGACCAGAGGGGAGCAGCAGAGAGGGAAGCGAGAGTGCAAAGATGCAGGGATGTGAAATGGCAATGGGGGGAACTAGTGGCAGTCTGGGGTAGCAGGAGAGCGTAGAGAGGGGATGATTTGAGGGATGAGGGATCATCATTCAGGTGATGGACTTGGCTGCAATACCAAGAAGCTTAAAGATACTAACAGGTATAATAGTCATTTCTGTTCTAGAAAGATTCTTTGAGCAGCAGTGTGAGGGAGGGTGGTGAGATTAAACAGAGAGAGACCAGTTAGGAAGCTGTGGCAATAAACCAAGCAAGAAACAGTGTGCATCTGAGCTAGGGCACTGGATTCTAGGGATATTTGGAAACCTGAAGCTTTGGACTGATTGGATGGCTGCTGAAACAGTATATGATGACACCCAGGTTTCTGACTTAGAGACCAGTGGGGCAGTGCATGCAATGAGCTGGGGAGCACAATCTGAGATTATGCTTTCAGGAATGAGGACAAGCTCAGATAGTCTCTAAGCTTGGGAAAGTCAAACTGGGCGACAGAAATTTTCTTCTTTATCTCAGAGAAGTTACTCAGATTCTCATTCTCATCTCCTTTTAATAAAATATGATGCATTTCATTCTGTCATCATAGTGAAAAATCATTGCCCTCTGCTGGGAATTAATAACCTTTCAAATTAATAACCTTTGGATAGGAAAATTGGTTTCATTAATACCTCCCCTTGCACGTTGTAGTTTCATCATCTTTCTGTCCTGCTGTCCCCTGAAACCAAAAGCCCAAGACTTATTGTCTGAGAAGCCTGAATGACTTTATGCTCAGAAAGAATGATCAGAGCTCTTAGTAACTGGGCTGAATTGAGTTCACTGATCACAAATGCTGGTATGGCCTTGTGTCTGCCCCTCAGCCGCAGGGGAGCCCACCCTCGGCTGGAAGGGACTGTGAGAGCATCCTCCCCCAGCTCTTGGTCTGATTCCTAATCTTAGCAGAAAAGATGTCACCCATCTTGGGATGCCACACCTGGGGAACATGGCGCCTCCCTCAGGCTCCACCCAGCTTTATCTCTTCTGACTGACATCATGGTCTTGACAGCCGTTGTGCTGCCTCAAAGAGTTGGGTGACTGCCCATCCTCCACAAAGCGTCTCAGAGTCAGGGTGAGGCTCCCCACGAAGAGAAGCTAGATAGCCTTTCAGGAAAACAACAGAAGGTGTAATCATAAAAGCAATCTTTTTCTCCCTACCCCACCCTCACACAGTCTAAAGATTCCAGGTGGATATTCATTTATCCTTTTCTGCTGAAAACACTTTAGCAGCATCTTATCATCTAGAGCATAAAGTCCAGACTCCTCAGCATCCAGGGACCGCCCCCCCCCCCCCACACTCTGGCTTCCCAGCCTTCGGCTTCCTTCCACCCACAAGGTCCCATGCCTCTGAGCCCTTACTCAGCTGTTCCCTCAGCTTGGAAAGCCCTACTCCTTCCACCCACTTACACATACACACACGCCCTCATTCATCCCTCAGGGCCAGCATGAGCATCACTTTCCCTGGAAAGTCCTCCCTGAATGCCACTCCCCATCAAGCAGAATCCACCACTCCCTCTGTGACCCTCCCCGCCCCAGTCCTACCTGGTCAATGCAAGGCTACGTGTGAGAACGGGTTGAGCCACGGGAGAGAATGCGTAATGTCATCAAATAAGATGCTCTGTGTGCTGTCTCCCTAGCATAGGGATGTAGGGAATCGGAGTCAGAGAGACAGGGTCCAAATCCTACCACTTATTAGCATAATGATTTTGGACGAAATACTTATCCTCTCTGAACCTCAGTCCCAATCGCCTCTCCCATATTCCCACTGTCCTGGAGTTACTCCAGTGTCTGACTGGCTGATCCTGTAGCCACTGGGATGGCAGGATGGAGGATCTGGTCCTCTCCACCTCTGTGTGGGGTCCTCCTAGGTCACCCTCCATCATCTCCCATTCTGCTGGAAATAAAATGCTCTTTGGGCTTCCCCAAAGCCACAGCCCGTGCCTACCTCCAGCACCTTGCAGTAACCCCGCTGCCTAGTGCTCTTAGAAACTTTTGGGTTGTCCCAGAGCTGGCAGAGGTGGGACAGGTGCCAGGTTAAACACTGTCTCCAATTTTATCTTCCAGAGTCATTTGGAAGGAGATCTCGAGCTGCTGAAACAAAGGAAACATCACAGGAGACAAGAACCAGATTTCTGCTCTTTAAAGAAGAAACCAATAAGGGCTGTCAGATTCGGCTCAATCACTCAGACACGTTACAGCAGTGCGGCTTCAACTCCTCTCTGCCTCTGGTGATGATAGTCCACGGGTGGCTGGTAGGAAACGCTGACATGCCTTTTTTCTCTCTACTTTTACATTTTCTTTTCTCTCCCTCCCTAGTGTGTTCAATTGTAATAAAAAGATACGGAGCTGGTGATAACAACCTCATGAATAATACTTTTAAAGTACATTCTAATTTTCCAAGTGCTTCCCCACACATTATCTTATTGATTATCTCAATTTCATGAGTAAGCAGGGCAGAGAAAGTATAATTATCTCCACATTTCAGATAATAAAATGTGGCTCAAAAAGGTCACACAGCACATAAGGGCCCATAAGAGATTGCAGTTCATGAAGGTGAATCTGCATGTTTCCCAAGAGGAGGTAGGAAGCCAGAAGACATAGTCTCCCAATAAAATATTATATTTGTAAGGGTTAAATTCAGCTGCAAATAACAGAAATCCAAATTGGCAGTAGTTCAAATAAAACAGAAGTTTTTTTCCATTTCATACAACAGTCCAGTATATGTAATCCAAAACTGAATAAACAGCTTTGGTCACTGAAGTCCTCAAGGACCCAGCTCATTCCCTGCTCACTATTCTGCTATCCTTAGAGTATGGTCCAAGATGGCAGCTAGAGCACTAGCTATCACATCTGCATCCCAGGTAGCACAAGGTAGTAAAATGTAAACACAAAAAAGTAAAAAAGCAGGGATTTTAAAGAACAACTATATTGAGGTATACTTCGCATTATACCATAAAATTCATCCATTTAAAGTGTACAGTTCAATGGCTTTGGGTATATAAATGTGTTTTCTTAGGTTAGCTTCCCAGAAGCACCTGTGAAATGCTTCCAATTACATCCATTTGCCCATACCTAGAGGGAAAGGTGGTTAAGATATGTAGCCTCTTAGAGAAAGTGTAGCTTTTTAGTGATGCTAAAATGCTATTACTGTGGAAGAAGGGGGAAAAGAATATTGTGGGCAGTGATTGAAGTCAAACAAAAGTTTCCAAGAAGAAATTCTGCCTTACTGGTTTCTAGGCCACCCACAATTTGAAGCTTGGTTCACACTGTGAAACCTCCAGAGATCTGGGGTCTATTTCATGACTTGAAACCCTTTCCCTACCATCTAATTGAAAAATACTCTGCAACCCCCGTCTATCCTAGCTTAGAGAGCAAAATGAGCCCATCGGCCCACCACCACTCTCTCAACATGTATTCACTCATACCCTCCACATGAACAAAACGGACCCCATGCCGGGCCTCATGGGGTAGTGGGAACCACATGACGCCATGTGGGTGTAGCCACAAGGTGGGTTTGCCATCCCAGAAAAGCACAGAGGCTCTTGTAGCCTGCCAGCCGCTTCCTCCTAGGATTTAAAGGAGCCCCACCCTAGGGAAGGGCGGGGGGTGTTCCACCACAGCACAGGGTTGGCAGTGAAGGTGGTCGGGGCTTTCCTGCCCCTAGAGAAGAGACCTAACACAGATGAGGCCCTATAGGAGCTAAGCCATTTACATTAGACATCAGCTCATTTAATCCTCCTGCCTCCCTACACGGCCACTTGAGTTAGTCTCATCTCTCAGATGAGGAAACTGCAGCTCAGAGAGGTCAAGCAGCTACCACAGTCACACAGCCCTCAGTAGACAGAACTCCAAAACTAGAACCCTCATGCTCCAAAGCCCACACTGTCAAAGACTCCATTACCTCAAGCCTTTGTCAAGGACGGGTTTGGCAGGGTCCCCATCACACAGCAGGCCTCACACTGCAATCTCCTCACTGCAGCTCTCTCTAGCTAAGCTAGGAGCTCCATCCCTGTTTCTTAAAAAAAAAAAAAAGCATGGAATTGGAGACAGAGGGTAGAACCCTGAGATGAAACCTATCTTAAAGGAAACTAAAGATCAGACATGGAGGGAGTTCTCTGGCGGTCCAGTGGTTAGGATTTGGCGCTTTCACTGTGGTAGCCCAGGTTCAAGCCCTGGTCAGGGAACTAATATCCCACAAGCTGAACGGCATGGCCAAAAAAAAAGATCAGACATGGGAAGCTCTCCTGTGGGAGCGGAGGGGGTAAGGATGGATTATTAGAAAGCCATTGTAAGGAAAGAACATTCCACCTCTTCGGCTGCTTTAGCCAAAGGGACCTTCCCTTACAAGAGAAAAAGAGAAAAGAAATTGGGAAGGAGGGAATGCATCCAGAGCAGAGCTCTGGGGAGGAGAGAGCTGTGGACTTGATACCTGACTTGAGGTAGGGACTCGAGCTGAGAGCCTTACAAACAGCAGGGCCGGCTCTCCCTGCCTCCACTGTCACTCTCCCTGCCTCCCCCTTACCTCTGCTTGTAGCTCCTTCCAAATGACTTCTCTCCTCCTGGCTCAGGCTGTGACTTCTGCCTAGATTATCCCTTCCCTCATCTCCCGCCGCACAGGATCCATTATATATTAGGTGCTCCAAAAATATTTGTTAGCTGAAGTAATGGCTGGCTTCATATCTTGTTTACAGACATGAAGATAGCAGGGTCCTCTTACCGGGACCCTTTTACTAGAATGAGTTCTTTGTTTTCAAAATCTTGTGCAGACTGGAATATATCTACTATTGCTGGTAATAATAATAATAATGACAACAGCAGCAGCTGCAATAACGAACATTTACTGAGTCCTCACCATGTTCCAGGTGCTAAATGCTTTACATCTATTAACTTGTCTCATCTTCACAGCAATCCTGGAAGGAGGACACTATTATTATCCCCATTTTCCAGACAAGGAAACTGGGCCACTGAAAAGTTAAGTAACTTGCCCAAGGCCACTCAGCTAGTAACTAGGAGAGTCTGGATTTGAACCCAAGGTGTTACATCCACATAGAAGGTACTGGGTAGAAAGACATTTATTAAATGAATGCATCTTACCCCAGACTCACAAGCCAAACCATCAGTACTGCTGTCCAGCTTCACCTCTGCGTTCTCGTCTTCAATTACACCCAACTTTCCTGCTCTCCCCAGACAGGCCGCACTGCCCTTCTGTGGTTCTGCACCTCTGCACATGCTCTTCCTCCGCCTGGCGTGCCCTAGATACCCTCACCCACCGCCGCCACACTCACCGGCCCACCTGGATTCTTCCGTGAGAACTCCTATTTATCCTTCCAGACACAGCACAAACGTATTTGCTCTGTGAACCCTTCAGGAGTGCCCTGCAAACTGGCTCTCAAACAAGGAACATACACAGAACAGTTCTCCATAATGAATCAACCCAGTTGTTACTGAGTTCCTACTATGTTCCAGCTCACAGTCCTACCCCCTCTAAGGCAAGCAGAACACAGTGGGTGTGACCCAGAGGTGCGGCAGCACAGGGAGGGCTGGGGGTAGCCCCCCACGGGACATTTGGAAAGTCCAGAGACATTTTTGGTCTTCACAGCTTGGGGAGGGGGAGGAGAGGGGTGCTGCTGGCCTCTCTTGGATGGAGGCAAGGATGCGGTAAACATCCTACCGTGCACAGGACAGCTCCCACAGCAAAGAGATATCTGGCCCCAAGTGTCAATGGTGCTGAAGCTGAGAAGCCCCAGGTTAAGCCCTTCCTCCTGGAGAGAAGGAGCCAGCGTGAGCCCAGAGTTGGAGAAGGAAAGAGGTGAGCAGGTAGAGAGAGGGAGCTAGCACAGCACTCCCGCCTCCCTCCCGGGGAAGCTGATGACCCTGTGGTTCCACCCTCAGATGGAAGCCTCGCTGGAAAACTGGATCTGGCAGATGGTGGCCGCGCTGAAGTCTCAGGTGGCCCGACCAGTCAACGTGGGGCTGGCAGAATGGGTCACCCTGGCCCACACCCACTACTCCATCGCTGTCCGCAACACCCGCCTCGTCGGCCAGGAGATCGCGGCCCTTCTCCAGTGGCTGGAGGTGAGACCTGCCCTGACCTCCCTTCTCTCCTGTCCTCTCCCCTCCTCTAAGACTGGTCTCCTAGAGCAACCCAGACGGGAGAACTACTTCTGCTAAGCTCACAGGAATGGGAAGGCATGGGACAGAGACTGGACCCCCAGCGGTCTCTCAAATGCCTCCCTTAAAGCCCTATTTTATAGAATCATCTGCCCCCACTACTCCATCCACTGTTCCTTTTATGCTCACCTCTTTGGATGTGCTAAGGGATCTAAACACACCCTATAAGCTGTCAAACTCCCACACACATGAATGAGATCACTCCCGCAAGGCATTAACATCCAGGTAAAGGTGGGCAGACAGGAGGCAGCATCCCCAGGCAGGGCCCCAGGTAGCTGAGCCTGAAAGGAAACAGGACAGAGTCAGCAAGGTGAGAAACCAGCTGGGGTCCTGAGGAGGAGTTAAGCACCTTACTTGTGACCAGGCACAAAGAACAGAGAGAGCCTAGAACAGGCTGCACCCACAAAGGCTTTTATCCAGGCAGCTCTCTCCCCTCCTGAAACGGTCTCACCGCTGTCTTCCAGGAATCTGTTCACTTTTCTCCAAGCAATGTTCATCTAATTGGGTACAGCCTGGGTGCACACGTCTCAGGATTCGCTGGCAGTTACATGAGCAGAAAGCACAAGATTGGGAGAATTACAGGTAACCACACCTGATAACTAACAGCTATAATCTTCACAACTGCACGGGGGCGTGGAGCAAGGACCTGCTTTTCCAACGGTCTCATAATTAACCCACCCCCAGCTTCCTTCAAGCTGTATTAGAGTTCACAGGAGGACTTATAGCACTATTTATTGCAAACATGACCGCTGTCATAGACTGCCGTTCCAAGAGAATTTAGAGCAAATCACAGCCTCACTTCCTATTGCCTTTCCTCAAACAAAGGTCTCTCACAGTCCTGCCAAACAGGTCCTAAAAAGTAGATTTTGTGTACACTTTTGTAGCAAAAAAGAGTTTATTTTCAAGCTATAGTTTTAAAAGCCCAACGTGAGTTAAAGAATGACAGCCCTAAATTTGCTGTAACAGCCATGTTTGTACCTCAGTGTTCACTTTTGTGAAACACGTGGGTCCTACTCTGGGGCCCATTTGGATTGAGGGAGGGATCTCTGCACCAAAAACCTCACCCCAAGCTCTATGCCACCTAGGAAATGCCCCTAGATACCCAGGAAGAGCTGAAGACACACAAGAAGGCCTTTCCTACCAGGCTGCCCTGACACAAACCTCATCCCCCGCTGCTGCCCCAGAGTCAGTCAGAAGAACACGTCTCATCAGCCAAGTCCCTGAGGCCCACTGATTTCTACAGGGTAAAACTAAGGAGGCCCAGACAAGGCCCTTCTCAGTGTAGTGTCCCCAGAGCTCTCCAGCTTCTCCTCCCACTGTTCCCTTCTTATAGTTCCAGGCTTCTGTGACACTAGATTTTTCTCCACTCTACATACGTGCCGTGGCCTTTTGTGCTTCTGGGCCTTTGCAGTCACTTTTCTCTTTGCCTGGAAAACCAAGCCCTAGTCTCCCTACCAAACTCCTACTCATCCTTCAAGACCCATCAGGCTAAAACAATAATTCACAAGCGAGAACAATTCAAACAAAATGTAAGATGAATAACATTGCTGTGATCTTTTATTTTATCAAGAAAGAACATTTTTGGCAACTCCTATCTACTATTACCATTCCTTCATAAAAGAAGAGATTTATTTTAACACTGAAAAAAGACAGGGATAATGGCAGACATTTAAACGAAGCAAATCTGTCATGATGAGAACTCATTTTCTGTTTTTTGTTTTTTTTTTTCATCTTGCTGGTGACGGGGAGGCCTGATCCATGGATCAGTATTTGGCGCCCTCCATGATTTAACACTCAGTAGCCTGGGGGTGAGCAGACCTCCCACACAAGAACCTTCCACAGAAGTCCAGTGAGGTCCTTCACAGACAAACCAGGCCTAGAAGGCTAAGTCAGAACTGCAGAGAGGCGGCACTGGGGCCCAGGACCCTCTCCACGCCGGCTGGTGTCACGGGCCACATCAGGCATTATTAGCCAGGCCCACACATATCAGAAGCAACAGGACCGCTAACTACTCTGTTGTCATCTCATAGTCAGCCTGACGAAGAAAGGAATATAAATCACTTCCTTTATTTGTAACTACGGGTGAGGGCTAGAGAGCAGGGACTGTCATGGTGCCCTGTCAATTCCTTCACCCCCAACAGTGATGGAAGCCAGGACTGACATGGGACAACAAAGGGTCCTCCAGAGAAGGTAAAGGAAGAAAGAGAAAAAAATCTTGAGTGCATAAATACTTCCCAGCTACCATCAGCCAGGAGCTGCCACTTGTCTCATGCAAACATCTCTGTCACTTAAGGAGCAGAGCTGTGAGCAGTCCTATTTGCTCACAACATTTTTCCCAGAGAACAGTAATGTCCCAAGGCGGTTCTGAACATTCCAATGAAATGACATTAGTGTAGGGGAAAAGCCAGCTTGTTTAGGGAAATTATTGACAACCTGCAGGCAAATAAATTCTTTCTTTGATGGATAGGTTAGAACTACTTACAATAAGCACAGTGGGTTTTTTTATAGGCAAACAGATGCTCTTGAAAGTAGCGTGAGAGGTACTTAAAATTGATTGGCTTAACTAAATCAAGCATTCCCTTATAACCTTATTTCTACCACTGGATAGTTCCTGCAAACCTCTTTTCCCCATAAATAATAACCAGCCCGTGTCCGATTTTTAGTGCCATGAATTACTACAGTTTTACTGCAAAAAAGTTATGGCAAGATTTTCGAGAGAAAGATGATGCCCTAGGATTTTCTTCTTCCTGCTAGCTCATGAATGTGTAATAACATGAAAAAGGTAAAAAGAGCATTTCTTCTCCTCTCCTGTTGCTCTCACCTAACCCTTCCCCTTGCTTTCCTGTTAGGGCTGGATGCTGCGGGCCTTTTGTTTAAAAGAGCTTCCCCCAGTGACCGGCTTTCACCAGATGATGCCAATTTCGTGGACGCCATTCACACCTTTACCCAGGAACACATGGGCCTGAGTGTGGGCATCAAACAGCCCATAGCCCACTATGACTTCTACCCCAATGGGGGCTCCTACCAGCCTGGATGCCACTTCCTAGAGCTCTACAAACATATTGCCAAGCACGGCTTAAACGGTGAGAAAGAAGACACTAGCCTACGCTGGTTTACATTCCCCACAACTGATGGGGCCTCTGGATCCAGTGGTGTCTAATCTGCAAGATTCTGAGAAGAGTTTGGCAAGGGTGGGGCCCAGGGTGAATGGTCACCAAGTCCGCCCAGAGAGAGGGCTTGTGGGAGTAGGTAAGGGCTGCCGCTCCCCCCAAGCCCTTCCTCTTCACAGGCAGCGGTCCGTGGAGCTCAGGTGCTGAGGGTGAGCGGAGGGGCACCACTGGGAGTCCCCGCTTCTCACCTCCACTCAGTGTACCCAGCGAAGTCTCTCCCGGGGTATTAGCCTTTCTGAAAGTGGAGCCCTGATGCCTGTGGTTCTTCCTCTTTCTCCGGAAGCTTCCTCACTCAGGGGGCTTCCTCTATTCTGGGCCCTATGATGATCCACTTAATAGATCATGGTTTCTTGATCCTTGGTCTCCCAAGAGTGGGAATAACTCTTCCAACCCCCGTGAGGTTTAATCAGCTGACCCTACAGGACATTCATTATGGAGATTCTTCCAATTAGATGTTCAGCTCTAAATAGGTCCTTGTGACTTCCTTTGTCTCAGGGCGGAAACTGAATATGGCAATATCTGGGTTGCGATCCCCCTTCTCTCTCAAACCCTAAAACCAAAACATTAACACGCGCGTGGGTAACGGGCCCCGGATTAAAGAACAAAGATGTGAGCCAAAACCATACGCTTCCTAGGCATTCCAGGGTTCTCATTATTGTAAAATAATATCCTGATTAAGACATGCCAACTCACTCTAAGCCAACTGGAGACCCCCCAACCCCCACATACCACCATCTTGCCCCAATCATCTGAAACTGAGCTGAGCACATACTATCTCGTGATTACATCACCACCTTCACATCTCCTGTATCAGAATGACCTTCACACTGGATACTATCTCATTTTGGCTGGACTCCCAGCTTTCCACCCGCCCACGCCTGAGAGAACCTTCTCGGAACTTCCCCTTATCATTCCTTACATCATCTCTCTCCAGTCATCGCCCTCTAGTCGCCAGCAGTTCCTGGTGACCATCCAGCCCTCTTCCCAGATTTACACCCTCCCTAAGCTCCACACAGACCCCTAGGATGGTGTTTATTCGCTAGTTGCCTGGTAAATGCATCTCTGACCAATTACGGCCGTTTTCTCTTTTGTGCTACACGTCAGAATGATGGAACCAAGGACATTCATTTACCTCGCCCACGCTTGGTATGGTTTTTCTCAGTTTTCTTCACCCTTCGGTTTGCAAGTGATCCTATTCTGGGGTGAACATGTTAACTTGGTCAGTTGGTAACTGCTTTACCATCCTCACCACCTCCTGGCTAGGTGAGCTAGAGTGAGTGAGTGAATGTCTTTGAAACTCAGTTTTCTCACTCGTAACAGCTGCCTCAAGGAGCTGTACTGAAGATCTGGGGAGGCACTCAGTGTGGTACCTGCCGAACAGTGGGTGCTCAACAAATATAGCCCCTAGTGACCAAGAACTGAGATGACTAATCCTGGGCAAACAGATTTGGCAAAGTTACCTGTGCTCCACCTTCACATGAGGTTCTTAGCACATCTCGTGGTGGTTCCTCAACATTCCTAGAGAAAACTTTACTAAAGATTGTTAAGATTTGGAGACCCAAAAACAACCCCCCCCCAAAAAAAAAGGTCAAAATCCTTGGTACATAAACCTCCTAAACTTGTTTTGGGTTAGGCCCGTTCAGACCTGGTCACTGGGATATGTCCTTCTTGAAGCCAATCCCCATGCTGGTTGTACAGGCCAGTTATCTTAGGGCACGCAGTGGCTGCTTTGAGACAGAAGGCAGACATGGTGGGGGAGGCCTCAGCTCTCACCAGACCATGAGCCAAGTCCCAAGATTGCCTGGGCACTGGTTTACCCAGCTTTATTAAGAAAAGAGGCATTCCGCACAAGCCTGTTCTGCTAACTCACCCTTAAAGCATCAGCAGTTGTGCATTTTTAACCATTTGAGATTAAAATATTTCCAAAAGGAATTACAGTACCCCACTTGCTTAAATAATTCAATATTTTCTTAGTGACTTGGGGCCCCTATTAAAACACCTACCGTAACATACAGGGTGCCCACAGCAGCCCCCGGAGCCTGAGACTATGCCTCCACACTAAGTGACTGCAGGGGGTCTACCCCTTGTGTAGTGTTCAGTCAGTTATCACATCCACTGTAGTCAGCGGGTTGACCTGAGCACTTTCCTCCTCCTTCCTAATGTGCCGGTACTCTGCACTGAGAAACAAGGTGATCCTTCAGACAAAGGGATGATAATGTGCTTCTTGCCTCGTTTTCCAGCCATCACCCAGACCATCAAATGTGCCCACGAGCGGTCGGTGCACCTCTTCATCGACTCCTTGCTGCACGCTGACATGCAGAGCACGGCCTACCCGTGCAGGGACATGGACAGCTTCAGCCAGGGCCTGTGCCTGAGCTGCAAAAAGGGCCGCTGCAACACGCTGGGCTACTATGCCCGCCAGGAGCCGCAAAGCAAGAAGAGCAAGAGTCTCTTCCTGGTGACTCGAGCCCAATCCCCGTTCAAAGGTGAGTGCATCACTAACAAACGTAAGGTAGATAGCTAGTGGGAAGCAGCCGCACGGCACAGGGATATCGGCTCGGTGCTTTGTGACCGCCTGGAGGGGTGGGATAGGGAGGGTGGGAGGGAGGGAGACGCAAGAGGGAAGAGATATGGGAACATATGTATATGTATAACTGATTCACTTTGTTATAAAGCAGAAACTAACACACCATTGTAAAGCAATTATACCCCAATAAAGATGTTTAAAAAAATTTAAAAAAAAAAAAAAAGGTGCGTGCAGGAGAGCCTACAGAAGGGCAGGATGAAGCCACTTGTCTGAAGGTTCAGAAGTTCCCTGAAGTGTTTTGCTGGAACTACTTCAGGCTCTGTTATTTTAGTGGTTTTGACCCTGCACAGATTCCAGACCGTGATGATGACACAGCCTCTCTCTTTACCCAAGAATGTGGCTTCCTCACTGCCAAGTGCTGGAGGAGAAAGCTTGATACTTTCTGGAACAATCCTCGGGTTGGCTGTACTTCATCCAATATCACGGTCCCCTAGAATATTAGATCCAGAAGGCCTTGAGCAATTACCTTGACCACCCAGGTCTCATTGTACAGGGCCCTGGAGACTTCTCCAAACTCAGACTGGAACCCAGTGCTTTCATCTCTGCTTATGGCTTCCAGGAAAAACCTGGGCTCCACACTACATGCATGCTTCCTCATTTCCCCTGACGTTCGAGTCAGCTCGTCTTACAAGAGATCATTGTCCTATTGAGGCCCTCCCTAGAAGTTCTGCGTCTCAACCTCAGGGGAGAAATTGAGCCCCTTCTTCTTGCTGGGTTGAACAGGAGGTCAGAGAAAGGGCTGTGGTCATGATTTGGGCTGAAGCCAGCAGAGAAATACTCCACTAAAGCCTAAATCCTCCTGGAGGGAACAAGCCAACATCTGTTGCCTTTAACATTTCTGCCTAATCCTTAAAACAGCTCTGGAATGATTTAGCATCTCACTGTTCACAGCACATGCTCACGTCACCGGGAGGAGCCTGGTGCGGTTTGCTTGTTACCGTGCAGATGTTTGTATGCAGAAGGTGAACATGCTGTCAGTAGCACTTTGCCTTTGCACCGCGTTTTACACAAAAACATTACATGTATCCATCGACTCCTCGTGGTGCCCACAACAGCCAGGCGAGGTTGGCAGGGTTAGCCTGGAAGGAGGCCTGGAACCCACGTCCCTCTGACTCCCAGGCTGAACACTCCCAGGTGTTCCGTTCATTACCACACTCCCAAGTTCAAGCTCCGAGGCGACTTATTTTTTAGGCACAGGATTCTTCTGTTTATCTGAACTTTTGCTCTCCAGCCAGATTTCCCTTCCCTGAGTTCCAGGAATGACAGAAATCAGATGGAGCGTCTGATAGCTTCTGAGAGCACTTGGAGCGAGGGCAGGATCTTTCTTCCCTGAGGGGCAGAGGGGCCCCTCAGCTGTCTGTCCTTGAGGGGTGGCGGCGGAACCCGTGGCACCCAGAGCAGGTGAGGGGATTTGGAAGGCCTCCTGCTTCAGGGAGCTCCCCCGCCGCGGGCTGCCAATTAGACACTCATTTGGGTTAACCAGCTCCTCTTTTAAATGGCAAAGCTGCCTGGACTGATTAAGCCTCTCAGATCATCACATTTTACCAGATCTACTTTAATCCTGGAATGTTAGTGTTTCAAAAAACTGTTCAACTCCACCATTT
Source organism: Stenella coeruleoalba (assembly GCF_951394435.1). NCBI lineage: Eukaryota > Metazoa > Chordata > Mammalia > Artiodactyla > Delphinidae > Stenella > Stenella coeruleoalba. The sequence continues at coordinate 148,328,612 of NC_137147.1, read as the reverse complement.
CACAGATGGGAAAACAGAGGCCCAGATGCAGGAGAATCATTTGCCCGGGGACACAAGAGGAATTCTTGGGGGCAGAGCCAGCATTTAGACCCAGGCCTCCAAACAACTAGTCTAGTGATTTTTACCTTGGTAACCTGCCCATGGTCTGTCTATGGGGGTGAGGGAAGGAGGAGAGGTGAGGGAGGATCTTGCTTTCTCCTTGCGGTCAGCTGGAAAGAAAGCGCGTCATTTTTCACCTTCCAGGGCAGGGCTGTGCATCTGAAGTGAGGGACTGGGTCCTGCCCGAGGTCATCTCCTGGGGGGGCGTGGAGATGGGGGAGGGAGGCGAGAGCGTCAAGAGAAGGAAGAGGGAAGAGCAGTAGGCACAAGCCAGGCTGAGTTCTTCCCTTTGCCCAGGACCCCAGATGCCCAATCACCACACGGTGCTGGTGTGAACTCACAGGGACCCCTTTCCCATGAAGGAGGATCAAGAAATCACATGAGGGCATCACTACAGGCCATCATTTCTTCTTCAAGCATAAATAGAGCCAGGGTAGGCAGAGGCCCTCCCTCAGGGGGCCCAGGGGAGACCAACCCCCTCCCACATGCTAAATGCTGTCCCAGGAAGACAGATGATGAGTCCCTTGGAGACAACGTTGCAGGAAGGGGGATCCCTTCCAGAGCCCAAGAGTGGGCTCTTGCCTAACCCTCGGAAATGAACTGTCCGAAGAGACATAACGTGCTGACAAAGCAAGAGACTTTATTGGGAAGGGGCGCCCGGGCGGAGAGCAGCAGCGTAAGGGAACCCAGGAGAACTGCCCTGCCACGGGGCTCGCAGCCTTGGGTTTGTATGGTGACGGGGTTAGTTTCCGGGTTGTCTCTGGCCAATCATTCGGACTCAGGGTCTTTCCTGGCGGCGCACGCATTGCTCAGCCAAGATGGATTCCAGCGAGAAGGATTCCGGGAGGTTGGTAGGACACATGGACTGGTGTCTCCTCTCTCCTTCTGACCTTTCCTAAATTCTTTCAGGTGGTGGTGGCTTGTTAGCTCCACGTTCCTTACGAGGGCCTCACGTTGTAAGATAACTCATGCAAATGGTTACTCTAGGGTCTGGCCAGGGTGGGCAGTTTCGGTCCGTAGTTCCCCTAACACCACCACTTGGGTCTCTTTATCACCAGCATCTCCTCTTGCTCCAGGGATATCCAATGAAGATAAGATCTCTGGGGCCAGTGATATGGAGGTGGGACTATGAGACAAGACTGCCTGAAACTGGTCCGAACCCAAACCTCCAGCCCCAGAGAGATTCCAGTGAACAGCTGCAGCCTGCACTGCACCCTCCTCTTCTCTGGGCCCTCCAGATTCTCCCCAGATCCACCTCAGCCCTTCCAGTGAGCAAAGTCCTAATCTGCTCAGCCTAATTTGACTCACTGGTGGGGAGTCACATCCCTGCGGTCACATCAAGCCACCGTGGGTACAGCTGGAAATCATGCCCAGATGAGACCCCCACCTGTGTGAAAGCAGCTACTCATGGGACGCTGCGGGCTGTATAATGCTACAGCGACCTATGTGGTCGCTGCTCACCTTATGTGGCTGTTTAAATTACTTAAAATAAAATCACAAATTTGAATCGCCCGTCATACTAGCCACATGTCAAACGCTCCAATATGTGGCTGCCATATCAGAGAGTTCAGAAATAGACCATTTCCTTCCAGAAAGTTCTATTGATGGCGCTGGCATCAAGTCTTTAATCTAGGCCACCATAACTGCACCCTTCTTCACCCATCATGGCCACGATCATCTGTGACTGGGGCCCCCAGAGTCTATTTCAGTGGCCAACTCCAGCATTTGATGAATACTTATAGATTCGTAAAGGAACAGACTTGCCCAGCCCTGGTTACAGAGAACCCGCAATCCGTATTTTTCAAGGACATCTAATTGTACTATATATTTTAGTGCAGGGTCTGGCTGGGCAAGATAAACATCCCCTCCCGACTGTAGTTGCACAAAGGATGACTAACTTGGCCCTCATTCCTCTGGCTCCCAAGATATTTTGACAAAACCATCAAAGGATCTGTTTTCTACAACCGTACGCCAGCACTCGGGTAAACGCTGAAGAGGACAGCGGTAGCAGAAGAGAACTGGGAAACAGCCGCTGAGTGAAATGAGGCCATTTATCGCCTACTTCCATTCTCTCTCTCTCAGAAAGAACTTTTGCTAGTTTGGGAGACCTTTTTTTTTTTTTTAAGAGAAGGGGGTGGGAAACAAACCTATATGAAGTCCTGCTTAGCAAGCATCTTATCTAATTTAATCCTCATAGCAGTTAGAGGAGGTAACTGTGTGGAAGAGAAGGAAGCAGCGCTCAGGGGGGCTTACTCGGTCCAGACACCACCTTGGATGTGTTGCAACAATTATCTCATGTATCATTTAATCCTCACAACAACCTACAGACAGAGAGAGAGACAAAGATGGAAGGGGTGGGGGGTGGATTGATTATGCCTATTTTTCCAAATAAATAAATCGAGATGCAGAGAGGCTAAATCCCCTTCCCAAAGTCACACAGTTAGTGAGGAGCAAACGTAGTGCTTGACCCCAGGTCTCCCCGATTCCATGGCCTCCTAAGTGTAGGACGGAGGCCAGTTCAGTGGCAGCTCACTCCTGAGTCATCCCTCCTCTTGGGCTCCTCTGTCTGAGTCTCTCCTCTCTTCCCCATCGCCGCTGCCTGCACTCTCTCCCTGCACTCTGGGCCCCATCCAGCCGGTGGGAACTCGCTCCAGCTGATGAGAGCACTCTTCTGGTCGGTGAGATAACCAGCCAGACTGTGACTTGGGGAGTTTGTCTTTGGCTTTTCTCAGCTACTTCTTTGGAAGGTTTTCACTGATTTCCAGGGAGAATTCCAGAGAAGCAATGGGTATAGTAGAGAGAGCAGAGGCTTGGGAGTGGGATAAGGAGTGTCCAGAATTTGGCTTTGCTGCCAACCACCTATATGACCTTGGCCCTGGGGCAAAACCGATGGGGGCCTCAGTTTCTTCAGCCACGAAGTGACTGTGTAGGGACCAGCATGAGGGAGAACCACTAACCCTGGCACCTGGGGGTGGACTCACTCTGCCCACTCTGCTGGTCAGTCCTGCATATAGGATGGTCGACACCTTCTAGAAGCCAGGCACTTTTACATACCATCTCATCACATCCTCACAACAACCCTGTGAGAAGGCTTTTAATACCTGTTTTACAGAGGAGGAAACTGAGCTTCAGAAAGCTGATGAGTGCTCAAGACCTCTTGATGGTACCAGGAGGCTCCTATCTCTCAGTCAGGGGTGCTTATTTCCATCCCATACACACACACAAAACACAATACTCCCTGGCTTCCCACACGTACACACACGCTCCCCCATCTCCACCCCCAGCAGAGGAGGAAACTCCCCACAGAAGGGGCAAGCATCCAATCTTGTGACATCAGCATCACGTAAATGGGGCAGTACTGTGGAGCCCAAATTTAGTCCCCAACCTAAGTACATACACGCACACACACACAGGCTTATAAAACCCCTTCTCGACTTCCCTTGAGCCTGTTCTGAGTTCATTCAACCAGCCCCTGCTAGTGCTGGCTGCTCGTACATTAACCCCCTGCATAAGACCATCATTGGGCCTCTCAGTTCCATGATGTTCAGCCTCCCTCAGAGGCATCTGAGATCTAGGAAGAAGACCTTGGTGCTGCAAGAAAACACGAGATCTCATTCTTACCATCTCCATGAGAAAAAATCTATACATTCAAAACAAAAAAGACCTCTCTGATGTTTGTAAAGAGTCATAATGTCTCCCAGGGCCGGTACCTAATGATTCAGCATCATTTTTTCCATGAGACAAAAAAAAAAGGAAAAGAATATTCCCTTTTTATAAATTCCAAAACCTGGTGTTCACAGTGGCTACCTTGTAAAAAGAAACTTTTTTTTTTTTTAAGTGGCACCAGTGGGGTCCACACAAGATTAGGATCCAGGGTTTTTGGGGTATCTGAACCCCAGGCAGACTCTCTGGTGAGGAGAATCTCCAGAGGCCTCACGTCTCTGCTCCAGGTTTGATTTTGCCTGATCTCATTCAGGGTTAATAGACTATTTCATGCTTTTCATCTTTAAGACCTGAAATAATTTCTCCTGCCTGAACTGAGGAGCACGTTGTGCTGGCCTCCTTGCAGTCACAGGATCAAAAGCATTTCCCTAAATCATTTTTTAAAATCCTTATTAAACATGCCATAAGGTAAAGTGAGAAAAATTATTCACCCTTTTTTCCTTCATCTTTGTAACAGCATCATTGTCCTGGGGGGTGGGGGGAGGAATAAGAAGCAAATTGTCTTTTTTCTTTCTTTAAGGAAAAACACTTACAAAATCCAAAATAAGAACAAATAATTAGATCTGAACATGAAAGTCTCTTATGTATTTTAAAAAATTAATTTCAAGATTTCTCCCCAAAAGTGGCTTTCCTAGTGCAGGTTAAAAGGGATTCCTTGTGCTATCAATGTGTGATGGGTTTGACCATCACACTTCTGCAGACACAGGTGCCCGCATTCCTGCACAGCTGTGCCCTCCACAGCCCGCCTCACTCAGGCCCCTCACGGCTTACAGACCTTTGGAGGTTCTGACCTCCTGCACAGGTCCCACCCCAGGGAGACACTGCAGGACACAGGTAATTCTCATCCATAGGATGTGAGCGCTAAAGGGACCTTCACAATCATCAAAGCCAACCCCTTCCCCCAGAATTGTAGAACCATGGCATCTCAGATGTGGAAATCTGTCTCTTCCTACTCGTAGTTTAAGAGCAAAGGAAGACAAAAACCCATCTCCAGTGCAGGGACGTGAAACATTTATCCCAGCTGGGAGGCTGGACATTCAGCAGACAGGCAGCAGGCAGGAATCTGCAGCAGTGATAGCCCAGGATGGGTGTCAGTGGGTCAGAGCTGGCAGGCACTCTGTCTTGGTGGCTTTATCGGAGGCAGGTTTAGACTGCGGCTTTTCTTCAGGGGCTGTTTGCTCTTTGCTTTCAAAGGCAGTTTCAGCTTGCTAGAACTGGAACCCCAGGACACAGTGGGAAGGGTCTTTTGGAATCAGACCAGACACGTGTGTTCAAAGTCTGCTCCACCAAAGTGAGAGAGTAGCACTGATATATATACACACTAAATGTAAAAGAGATAGCTAGTGGGAAGCAGCCGCATAGCACGGGGAGATCAGCTCGGTGCTTTGTGACCACCTAGAGGGGTGGGATAGGGAGGGTGGGAGGGAGACGCAAGAGGGAGGAGATATGGGGATATATGTATATGTAGAGCTGATTCACTTTGTTATACAGCAGAAACTAACACACCATTGTAAAGCAGTCATACTCCAATGAAGATGTTAAAAAAAAAAAGTCTTCTCCACTTCTAACTATCTGGGTCACCTTGCACCCCTCTCCAAATCTCTGCTTCCTTATCTGTAATTTACCAGGATCACTGACACCCTATCTGTCTAGGTCTCAGCAGAAAACAGGACTCCACTCACCTGGATCAACTAAAGAGAACAGGCAGGACTCCTTAGAGAGGGTGGGTGATATTAAGGAAAGCAACATGGGCTGTTGATGCACCCCAGATCTAACCACCAGCCTCTGGGAGAAGTAAGGAGAAGGAACAGCCCAAGACAACGGGAGCTGTGGAGCAGAGGCTGCTCATAGCAGCTCATCATGGAGCACAGTTCCTCTGCAGTCAGTCTTCAAAGCAGGAGGGAGCAGAGAAAAAAATACCTTGACCTCTCTCTTCTGTGCCCTGATCTCCTGCGGGTGCCTCCCCAGTGGGTCAGTCGCAACCAGAAACCATCCTGCAAGGCAGCCAGGAGATGAGGCCGTGGGGTCACTTCCTGGGGTTCAGAGCTGGATGGGGATAGTAGGGGTAGGTGTAGAAAATGGAGTCTCACCACACGTTATCTTTATTTTGTCTTGTTACGAGGACAAAAGTAATGTCTGTAAAGCACTTAGTATGTAGCCTGATGCGTAGTAGTATCTCAACAAATGAAAGCAATTTTTTTATTATTCCTATTCACAATTAGGCTCTTTAAGGCAACTGTGTCCTGCCTTGTTTTCACACAAAAAGCCTCAGAAGCACTCCTTAGATGCCTGATGTGTGCCGTGACTTGTGGAGATACAAGCGTTAATATGACCCCAAGGCTGCCCTCAGGGAGAGAAGATCCATGGACATGGATGCCCGTGAGACTAGGCAGAAGGTGACAAGGGTCACAGCTCTGCTTCCCAGCTGCAAGCTCCTCTAAGGCCAGGACCACAGCTTCTAGTGCTGTTTTCTTTCTTAATACTTAAAAACTTTTCTTTTTCCAATAAGAGTCTAATTAGAATACATGCTTATTGTAGAAAATGTGGAACTTGCAGAAAAGCATAAAGAAGAGAATAAAAATTACCTCTCTCCCCTCTCCAGAGACAGTCACTTAATACTTTTGTGAATCTCCCTCCTACTCTGCATTCTGTTTTATTAGAATTATTCTCATGTTAGATGTACAATTTGTATCCTGATGGTTGTTTGGGTTTTTTTTCCACTTTTTCATAAGCATTGAAACCATTCCAAAAATATCTTTTAATCACTTCATAAGAGTAAATCACATGGTTGGGAACATGAACTCAGAGTCAGCAGACTAACATCTAATTGCAGCTTCACCAGTTCTTAGCTGCATGACAATGGACAAGTTACTTAAATTTCCTGAGCCGCAGCTTCTTCATTTGTAAAATGACGCAAAGGGAGGTTAAAATAGGCATCTTACAAAGTTGTAGTAAAAGAAATAAGATAATTTTGAGAAACAGTAGTTCCGTATCTGGGACATAATAGAGAGCTAAATGGTAATTATCATAATTGTCATTATTAGTCCATAGTCATTCCTCTATTGGTGAATATTTAGGGTGTTTTTTATTTATTTTTAATTAAATAATTCTGTTATGACATTTTTGAACTTTAATCTCTTTCCGCACTTCGACTTTTTCCTTAGGGTATATAAAGCTATTGGTCCTGGCTATAAACATTTAAAACTTCAAGTTCTGGAGCCAGGTGGCCTGGACTTATGTCCCAGTTATGCTACTTACTAGCTGTGTGATACTGGAAAAGTTGCTCAACCTTTCTGTGCTTCAGTTTCCTCTTCTCTAAAATGAAATAATAGTACCAGCTGTTGTGAGGATTAAATGAGATAATAAATACAAAGTGCCTGGCACAGGTAAACAAAATAAATGTTAGCCTATGTTATTACCATGCATACTGCTAATTACATTCTTTTACTCATCTATCCCCAACGGCTTTCGGCACTGGGCTGGGTATCAGTAGATTTCCAGTTACTACATATTAAACTGGTTGCTATGAGTGTTCCTTGCATACTCTGGGAGATGCCCTGCCTGCTCGTTTGGGGGTTAACCCAAGGCCAGTTCTCTCACGTCATCCTGTCCACATCCTGCCCCCACCCCATCCCCAGTGCCTACAGCCTGTATCTTTCCTTTTTGCCTCAGTTCAACTTGTAACACTGTTCACCTGTTACAGAGTTCCCTAGACAGACCCCAAATAGTATAAGACCTCTCCAGAGGCTTCTGGGATGATAGGCCAGAGTCCCTGCCTCCACCGCTGCCACCCAAGGGTTTAGGGACCCTTCCTGGGACTTGGGCCCATAGCCCTTCTCTTATTTCTCACCCAAAGCCTGGAGAATTCGAGCACCTATTATTCAGGGCACTGGAGGCAATCCACTGCAGGCAATCCACTGCAAAACCCAAATGGGAAGATTGGTTTATGCCAAAGGGTAGGGTTGTGTAAATAACCCAGAAACCCAGCAATTACAGGCACACCAGGACCTGCAGCTGAGGTGTTGGCAACACACCGTTAGCCACAGCTGCTACCAGGTTTGTGTGTACCTACCAACCTCCAGCGGAAATGCGTGATTTGGGAGTAAGTAGACTGATTCATGAGGATGGTGAATTTCCACAGGTTGGGTGCATGGGATGGATAATCAAGTGGCTAGTTCCATAATCTATCCTTTCCAGGAGGAATTCTACAACAAAGCTTGAAACTCAGATCTTGAATTCTCAGAGGTGATTTCCATCTTGCTAAATGTTCATGCACATTCTGATACTCCCAAGCAAAATGTCAGTTCTTCACCCCACAAATGTTTATTAAGCACCTACTATGTGCACGCACTGTATCAGGATTAGTGGGTTAATCATTATCTAGAACAGGAAAAGCAAATACACAACAAGTATGTCGTATATCCCCTATCCTTCCCCCAAGGCAGACACCAATCCTCCCAAAAGCCTAGACATGGTCTCAGAGCCCATCTCGACATGGGGCCCCAGGCAGTCCTACCAATCCAGTTGACATGCCATATTAAACCTGTTTGCAGTCTTGGAGCTCAAGTGCTACAAGTACTTAGAGAAAATGGAGACAGCAGGGAAAAGAAGTCTAGGCAGCCATCAGTCATGTGGGAATGAGGTGGGGTAATTTTGAAAACAGCTCCACAGCTGGTTGGTGTAACAATGCAAGCTAATCAAGGCGATGGGTCCAGGCCAAGAGCACAGGCTGCTGTGTGACCCTGAGCAGGTCACTCCACCTCTCTGGCCCCGGTTTTCTTCTTTCTAAAATGGGGCTGATAATAAGAATACCCTCCTCATAGGGTAGTTATGATAAGTAAATGAGACGATGCAATGTAAATTGTTTAACAACACCTGTCCTATAGAAAGCAGTTTGCTTTTATTAATTAAATATAGACTGTATTTGGGTAAAGAAGAAGAAATTTCCCTCTTCCAAACAACCCAGTAGAAGGACATTCTGGACACTTGATAAGATAGAAGAATTTTAGGCCCAGGAACTAGAACTAGTTGTCTTATTTCCATTGGAAAATGTGCTTGTTGAACCCCACAGAGCTAGTTCCCAGGAACTGCCCCAGAACACAAAGGTGTGGTCATTAGGGCATATTTCTTAGCTGGAGCTCTGTCTCACGCCAAAACTGACACCATCAAACAGAGGCAAAAGTAAAAATGACAGTGTGTTCTCTTGCTTTTGTCAGCTGCCTAAAAGGCAATATATCCTTTGATTTGTGAAAGGGGACCCTTGCCAAATACATGGAATAGTCCAACAGAATTCATCTGGAAATCGACGAGAATGCCAAATATATTGTACTCCTATTCTGCCTTCTTTTGTTGGATAATATTTATTATATTATTGGGTTGGCCAAAAAGTTCATTCAGTTTTAAGTAAAAATAAAAGACACTTTTTTCATTTTCACCAAGAACTTTATTGAACAACGTATTCACTACCAGAACGAACTTTTTGGCCAACCCAATACAAACAGAAGTCCTCTTAGACATTTAGGAAATTCAGAGAAGGAAAAAGAGGAAAATAAAAAGCATTCATAATTCTACCACCCAGAAAAAAAAAAGGGGGGTATCTATCTATTCATCCATACTTCTCCCTCTGCTTTTTAAATTTTAAAAATACAACATTTTTTATTTTAAAATTTTCTGCTTAAATGATCTTTCTCTCTCGCTCTCCACCCTATTCCCCTCTAGTTTATCATTACCAGTTGAAGATTCAGTTCAGCAACGAAATTGAGAAACCAGCAGAACCAACTTTCGCCATGTCACTCCTCGGAACAAAAGAGGAAATGCAGAAAATCCCCATCACTCTGTGAGTATGAGGTACAGCCCCGTCCGTGGTGATGAGAGGCTTAATTTTCTCCCAGGGTCTGGATGGACCCTGCTTTTCAAGGGTCAGGCCAGACACAACTTACTTTTCTCAGCGCATTATGACTGCCCCAAACACCCTGTCAGATGGGACATCCACTCACACTCAGCACCTCGTCATCCCTCCGCAGCCTCACCCAGTCCCAACGATTACTTTATGCTGCTGCTACCTGTGTTTGTGATGGGCCCAGTGCGACAGGGACTGGAATGGAGAGGGAGGCCAGAGGTGGCCGTCCATGTCTGCAGTACAGGAAGTAGATCCCAGCAGAGAGGAGTGGTGATGGCTGGAGCAGGTGTCCCCAGGAAGGCCCTGAGCGCCTTTCCAGTGAGTTCTGAAAAACATAACCCAGAAATAACACTGGTATCATTCAACGTGGCACAAATTTTCCATTCAGTCAGCCTGCACTGCCAGCCCTCCCCATCTGTCCTTTGCCCGGCTGCACACCTGCTCACAACATGGGCAGTGGCCTCAACGTCTCCTGCAGAGGCTCCGCACCTTCACTGGCCAGAAAAGGCCTGCTGCCTGCTTTTTCTCAGCATCTTGACCCTCAGCCTGGGCTCTCCTTGGGAAGTGACACTAGCTTTCACCCACTCCAGGGACAGTCCTCAGCTTTCTGAGAATTGCCCGCAGCTTTGAACCTCTGATCATCACACTGATTCAGTCGCTCAGCAAGGATGTGTTGGTGCTCAGCACTAGAGGTAGAGATGACACTAAACTTAGGATGCTCCCAGCCTAGTGGGGTGGGTGGATTCCTAAACGATGCTTTACAACATACTACAGGAGGAGCTACGATGAGCCAAGCAAGGGAATCCTCCAGCCACCTGTCTCACCCTAAATCCAGTGTTAACTCTGCGCTGTCCCAAATCTCTCCCCGGGAGATTGTTCTAAGTAGTGGAAAGGGCATCTGGCAGTTCTGTCGATGTTGGGACATTTTAATGTCTTGGAGATTAGTGAGGAAAGCTGATAATGATACCTAAGGATCTGCATTTAAATCTTGCTCCAAACTGGTGCATCCTTTTTATATGTGGTTTTCTATTACCGCTATACTTGTTGTTTTAACAGAAGTTTCTATTTATGTGGGGAGGACAAAAGCATCGATCTGGAGAGAAGACTGTCGTGTGGCTCTAATATGTTGATCAAACCTACAGAGAGCAGTATGGCCCAGAGACCACTGCCAAAGCCCCTGCCCTCATCAGGGCAGTTTTCCCGACTTGTTAATCTGGAAACTAGGAAGCCTGAGCTAAACAAAGCTAACTAGACTCATTACCGTAGAACTCTTAGGGCGTTTTTAATATGCTAACACAGAAAATAAGATGGTTTTCCCAATGTTATTGGTCTAGGAAAACCCTTTCTATCCTGGCACACCTATTCCTGTCTCTATTAATAGTCTGTCCAATACCAGTTTGGGAAATGCAGCAGAAAAGACCATCCCAAATCATTCAGGCAAACCTAACATATCCTGAATGTGCCTAAGCATCACTTTGCTGTTAAAAATCAACTGACTGTGTCTGGTTTCCTTTGCATCTTCAAGGAACAAAGGAATTACTAGTAATAAAACCTATTCCTTTCTTATCACATTGGATTTGGATATTGGTGAGCTGATCATGATCAAGTTCAAGTGGGAAAACAGTCTGGTGTGGTCCAACGTCTGGAACACGGTCCAAACCATCATCCCCTGGGGAAGAGAGTCCCTTCACTCGGGCCTTGTTCTGAAGCGCATCAGAGTCAAAGCGGGAGAAACACAGCAAAGGTGAGTGCTGTTTCAACCTCCTCCTAACATCTGTTAAGCATCTACCTATGTCAGCATTTTACAGTTTACTATTTGCATTTATCTTATGAAGTGGGCATTATTATCTCCTAACGATGCCATGTAGATGCTCAGAAAGATGAAATGACCATCCTGAGTTCACAAAGCCATAGGTGGAAGGACCAGGATCTGCACCTAGGTCTTCTGATTTCTAGTCTAGACTCTTCCCTCTGCCCACAGTTAACAGCCACCTGCCTCCAGAGTTTGAGGACAACTCACTAGCCCGGTGCTTTTCAAATTTCACCAGGTGATGTCAATGCTGCGGGTCCAAGGACCACACTTTGAATAGCAAGGACCTAGACGTGACATTTCTTCTTTGTTGTTTACCCAGAGAAACGCTTTTAACAAATCACAATCTCAAAATCTCACACTGTGGTGGCACCTTTCACATCTAAGAACGCCAAGGGATCACTAGGGAACTTATTGACTATGCAGAATTCCACCTGAATAGCCACCTGAAGAGCTTCTGATTGGCTGTGGTCTGTGAAGGACCACACATTTGGAGCCCTAAGAAATTCTGATGTGGACCACTGGATTACCGTCAGGAGGTGCAGCTCTGTGTGACTGAACGTCTCCCTCAGCCCAAAGTCTCTAGGGACAGGAGGGGCTGGGTTGGGGGCAGGGAGTGAAGGAAAGAAAGGGTGTCCAGCGGCTCCTTCAGGCCTCTCAGCAGAGCAAAAGAATGCCCAATGTGTTTTACTATGGCAAACGTGCTTTTCTTTGGTTCTGCAGTTCCCCATGAAAGGAGAATCCTGTCCTTCCCCAGACCTTTTCCTATCTCCTCCCCACTGTATTTAGGAAACTTGTCTCTCCTCTCCGACTGCCCTTTGTTGGCCAGCCTATTGCTCTCTTTGGCTTGCTGTCAGCAGAGTTGGAGAACAGCATGCCTCTCACCTCTGAACTACTCTCTTCCCTCACCCCTCAGGTCTCACTGCTAGGAGCGGCCTGTGGCTGATTTATGCCCCGAGTCCCTTACACAACCACACTCTGAGTTTTCATCTCCCTGGGATACAAAATCCTGGCAATTACTAAGAGCATACTCTGCAGTCTGCCAACAGATTTCTCCGCATGATCAATTTGAGAAAATTAAACTGCTTCTCTCCTCTTATACACTTAGCTATTCTTGCATGACTTTTTGGCCCTTTAGAAGAGCTCAACTGAGCACCACCCGTCCCCAGATTCTCTCAGCTGGAGAGTAATTCCTCAGTCTTAGTGGTTGCTTGCCATGGCAATTCTAGGTGACTTGACCTGAAAGGTAGTATAAAACACAGCACTACCTTCTCCCCTGGTGCTTACCACATGGCTCTGAGGAAGGAAAGAGGAGAGGGACAGGAGTGCTGCTTACAGAGCTCCTGCTGCACCATGGGCTTGAATGAGGTGCTCTAGAGCATTCATCTCATGGAAGCGTCCCAGTGACCTTCTGAAATGGGTAGTATTGCTGTGCAGATTAGGAATCTGAGGCTCAAGGAGTTACACAGCTTAGGGACATTGCTCATAACTGTCTGAACCCAGATCTGACTTGGTTTGTTTGACTCATTACCCGTTTGTTGCCAGAGCACAGCTTCCAACAGCTCCTCCCCCCCCATTAGTCTTGGTCCCATTAATCTGACCTTCTCTGGTCTAATCTAGCAGAGTTGCAGAGCTGGAAGTTAATATATATGTACATCACACCTTTCCTCACGGCTGCAGGAGGGACATCATGAAAAAGGGGGAGGGAGTCTGGGACCTATAGTTTTTTAAGTTTTTAACTCAGTGAGCCCTATGGGTCTTTGCAGTACCCAACACCATCGGCGGGGGCGGTGTACCAAAAAAATCTGAGTTGTAGCTTTTGGCAGAAAGAAACTCAAGGACCTAATTAGGAAAACAAGATGCATTAATTTTACTAATGATATGCTCCATCCCAGGGCTTCTCAAACTTTAATATGCACACAAATCATCTGGGAATCATGTTAAAATGTAGGTTCTGCTTTGGTAGGTAGAGATGGAGCCTGGGATTCTACATTTCTAACAAGCTCCCAGGTGCTTCTGATGCTGCTGGTCCATGGATTGCACTTTGAACAGTAAGAGTCTAGTACTGCATGGTCTATAGGAAGTCTAAGAAGAAAGACATCAGTTCAGGTTGGTGCTGTTCGGTCAGTGCTGCAACAGGCTTTGGAGAGGCCAAGAGGCATTCCCGGAGAGACAGGCAGTGAACAAACCATATATAGGCAGAATCCAATGACTTCTGCATCAGCTAGTCCCAAAGTCGAATTTTGATTTCACTGCTTCCACCTATGGAGGCTCAGACAATAGCTGCACCTCTCTGAGACTCAGTTCTCTAGTAACAAATAGGAATTATAATATGTATCTCATGAGACTAATAACTACCAATTTTTGAGTACCTTCTACCATCTGAAATCCCAGAGCTGGGATGCAGATATTAAACCTCATTCTCAATCTCTTTGCTAACTACAAGAAAAAAAAAAAGGTTAAATAACTTGCTCTGTGCCTCCACGGAAGGAATTCAATGAGAGGTGATTTTCTTCCCCCAAAGCACAAAGTCAGGGATGAGAGGGACTGTTGTGGGGTGAAGAGCAGAGCAGAGAATATTCGTCCTGTAGCAAGAAGTGAAAAGTGATTGGCTAAACAAAATGGGATGTTTGATTGCCACAGTAATCATATAAATGCAAAACAAAAATCAATGAAATTATCACTGGTCACCCACTAGTTTGGCAGGAATTCAAAGACAGATAACATCTAGAGCTGGTACAGGTGTGGAGAGATGGGCATTTTCATACATTATTCGTGGGAGTACAAATTACAGAGCTTCTGTAGGGGAATTTCACTCAACAACTAACATTTAGTGAGCACATATCTTATGCTAGACACTGCTGTGTATACAGCAGTGAACAGAGTGGACAAAGCCCTTGGTCTCATAGAATTTATATTATCAAAATTTGACATATGCATAATCTTGACCCAGAATTTTATGCTAGGTGCCTATCCCGGAGAAATACTCAAAATATCCACAAAGGATATCTATGTACAAAAATGTCTATTGCAGTACTATTTGTAAATACTAAACCATTGGGGAAAAATCCCAATCTCCATTAACAGGAAAATGGCTAAATGCATTGTCATACATCCATACACTGGAAGGTTATGCAGCAGGTGAAAAAGACTGAAATAGATTTTTTTGAAATATAGTTGCTTTATAGTGTTTCAGGTATACAGCAAAGTGATTCAGTATATATGTATATTCTTTTTCAGATTCTTTTCCATTGTAGGTTATTACAAAGTATTGAATATAGTTCTCTGTGCTATACAGTATGTCCTTGCTGTTTATCTACTTTATAGATAGTAGTATGTATCTGTTAACTGCAAATTCCCCATTTATCCCTCCCCCCACTTCTCCCCTTGGTAACCATAAGTTTGTTTTCTATGTCTGTGAGTCTCTTTCTGTTTTGTAAATAAGTTTATTCGTATCACTTTTTTTTAGATCACATATAAGTGATACCATATGATATTTGCCTTTCTCTGTCCGACTTACTTCACTTAGTATGATAATCTCTAGGTCCAGCCGAGAATGAAATAGATTTGTATGTACTGATGTGAACAGTTCTCCAAGTACATTATTTGATGACAAGAAATTTTTTCAGAAAAATACAACAAATGTGATGTTTGTATATGAACATCCGTATATGTGTAAATACATAGAAAGAGGTCCAGAAAGACAGAAAGCAAATCATGAAAGCAGGGAGGGGAGTGATATTAGTGAAAGGTGATGGAGAAGAGGGTCTTTAATATTCAACCTTATATATTTCTTTATTGTCTGAATTTTTTAAGAATGCATTCATAATTACTCACAATAATTTTTAATTTAAAAAGTTTGATTTAGTAAAGACTTGACCTTAGATGCAATTCAAAAAAAAAAGAAGCTATAAACTACAATTCTCTGTGACTACTGCTTTTTTTTTTTTTTTTTTCTTTCAGATAGATGCAATTGAAGTTAGTAACACAAAATAGCATCTCAGGCCAAACCAGTGGTCAAAGTTGTCAGCCGTTGGTCTCCAAGAGAGACCCAAAGCACTTAGTGATATCCTCTGTGGCTGGAGGACCAGATAAGAGGAAAGGGTGGGGCTTATAGGGCTGAGCCAGGCAGATGCTGATGACAGTGGCCTCATACCCAGGGACCTTTAAGAAGGGCATTGACAAACTGGAGTGTGTCCAAAAAAGGAAGGCTGGGCACGAAGCCTGCCTGTGAGGAACAGTTGAAGAAAGTGCTAATGTTTGCCTTGGAGACAGGGTAATGTAGTGAAAGAAACCATTGTTACCCTCAAACCTTTGATGAGCTGTATAAAGGAGAACAAAGCAGGGCTGCCCCAAGGACTTTCAGTTCTTACAGAACTGAAATCACACCACACAGAGCTCCGGGAAGCCTTACACTGATTGCTTTCACTGACCTGGGCTTTGTTTTTCTCTGAAGTTATGAAAATATTTGCAGTCATAAGGATCTAATTTTTTTTTTAAATAGCATGTGTTACTAAACAGCATGTCAAATTGGGTATCTGACAAAGGATGAAACACTTCAATAAGCTCCATCCAAAACTTAGTGCTATGTTTGCTTGATGTTTTCTATGCAGAATGACCTTTTGCTCAGAAAACATGAATGATCTACAACTTCACCCAACCCAGGAGAAAACCTTTGTGAGATGTGAATCAAACTCTAAAAAACTGAAGCGAAAGATCAGATGAGCTTTAATGAAGACCCAGTGTGAAGAATAAATGATTTTATTCCTTATCTGGAATTGTTGCCTTGTTTGAAAACCAAAGTTATATAAAGAAACTTGTATAAAGCTTTAATAGATTTAAGATTTAAAGGGGAGCACATTTCACTGTTATAAACTCAGCTTTTTAAAACTATGTGATGTAACTATGTTCAAATATTAGTGTAACCAAAAATTTCCCAATTTTATGTCTGACTGAATGGTAATATATGCAAATAAGTACAAATGTAAGAGCCATTTTAGATCCGTTGTTCTAATTTAAAATGCCTTTTACAATTAAGTCAAATTTCCCATATTTCCTTGCTGGTTTGTTCTGTTCAGTTTTTTGAAGCATGCTGGAAAGATACTTCTTTATTATATAACTAGCATTTCCATAAAGTGAAATTCCGATTAATCACAGTTGTGTGTCCCAAAGTACACACCTTTTAAGACCATTCAGCTCACCAAAAGAAGAAAAATTCTACTTAAACTAAAAGTTACCATCATACGAATCATACAGTTATTTCACTGAACCAAACCAATTATAGTAGAATTCTCCTAAAACTACTGATGATAACCATGAAAGCTGAAGAGTTGGTCGTTTTAATGATTAAATTACTACTGAAATACAATTTTCCTCTTTACTAATGCTTGCCACAAAAGCTAATGGAAAACTTGGAATATCTCAAAGACTTAGATAGCAAATCTCAAATGGACCAATAAACAAATTAATGATGTTTTGACCAGCAAACTCCATCACAGAGCATGTGAAGGAAATATTAGATACATCCCTTGGATGTAAATCCCTTGGATCTGTGTGTCAAGTAATTCAGAGAGGAGGAGCACACTATACACGTTCAACAACCTCACCCGACACTGGCATAGCCTCAGCTCTATACAGCTCATAATTCATATGCTCTTCACCAGAGCAGGGCCCCTGGAAACAAAAGTCCTGAAGACATACCTGCCTCTGATGAAATCAATTTAAGAGGATCTTGCGTGATTCACTTTTATTTCCCTTGGAAAGACCCGCGAAACTGAAGGATATGGGGGAAGAAGGACAGCTGGGTCAAGGTTGTACTGTGTCCTGCATACTAATCTTGACTACAAAAGCACCTGACCGCCCTTTTAGGTATTGTGTGTGTGTGTCTAGAAATTACAGATATTAAAGTGAACACTGTTTCCCATCATGTCTAAAATACTAAGATTTACAATAAAGTCATGTTTGTGTCGGATGGGCATGTTTTCTCATTGACTATCCAGAGGGAATTTAAAATATCACTTTTTGAACATACTCTTTGCTATATACCCCATAGAATCTATGCACAAGTCGAACAATACTCCTGTCAGCCTTGAAAACATCACAACGAGAGACAGCCCAAATACCCACCCATGCGGTGCATAAATGAACAGTGGTATATCCTTACTCATGGTTGTTACACAGCAGTGAAAACGGTGACCCAAAGCTGCACACACAACAAGAAAGGGCTGAGTCTAGAGTGAGACAGAGAGGCGTCCAGGGGGCAGAAGTTAAGGAAGCACTTGTGGGTTTGTGTATTTACACAAAGACACAAAATATATATGTAGTTTGTTACGAGGAGAACTAAACTATAGTGTTAAGGATGGACAAATAGGTGGTAAAACACTTACGTAAAAGCAATAACATCCCTAGCACACAGTGAGGCTGCGGTAATCTAGGAAAGAGGAAGTGCACACCGGAGTTCCAGGTGCCAGCAACATTGTACTTGTCACTCCGCGTGGTGGTTGCACAGGTGTCCATTTTTATAACCAGTCTTTAAACTGTACATATATATTTTATGCACTCACTTTTAGTATGAATGTCACATTTTGCAATACAAAAAAAAAGGGCAGAGTTTAAAACCAACGTTTTTCTACTCTAGTGTGATGCATTCCAATACTAATTAGTTTCACACAAAATATAATTAGAAAGTATTTCATCTTTAGTAGGAAAACTTAAAGTGACACAGGAGGTCATAACATTGGGGGCAGAGAAATCAATAAGCGACCAACATGACAAATGGTTCATGGGAAAATTTGAGACTCCTCTTGGCATGGATTATTTCCACTTGGGAAGATGTGTTCATCGACATCACATTTTCCGAAGTACATCTTAGGAGGGAATTCAAATAGGGAAACTGAATAATGCAGCCACATCTGTTCATTGCCCATGCAAAATGCTGACTGCTATGCTGATTATATGCACCTCTCTCCAAAGAATCTGTATGTATGAGCCCACTCAGGAAAGATAACACTAGCATACTGCCTTTCAGGCAAAAGCCTGTTTGTGCTTTTACTTGTAAGAGCCCAGGGAAAGAAATGGGGCGTCAATTACACTGCAGCTGGGCTCTTTGAGGTGCCTGAAGCCAGAGAGAAGGAAACAAGCACTCCATTCAACACTAAAGTCAATGCACCGTCCTGCAGAGCCAAGCCGCCTGTCTTCGGTGTTCACCTTGATAATGTTGCCGCAGACGTTGTGAAAGCTTTGCTAGCAGTTACACGTCTCTGGGGCGGCAGAGCAGGAAGCCAAGCTGCCCAGCGCAATGCCCACTCTCCCACCAGAGCGTGGATGAGAGGGAAGCCAGATGGATGGGAAACAGACAAGCAAGAGGAAGACGGAAGAAGTCAGTCCTGAGCGTCACCACCTACCTGCTTACCTCATCTCACACTACAGACTTCTCCTGGAATTCCTATGATCTGTATGTGATGAATGAGGGCCCCCAGCACACCTCATTCCTTCTATCTGGGCGCAGGACAGCCTGCCCCAAAATATGCCACAATGGCATATTGTTTTTGAAATTAAAGTTACTTAAGAAACAGCCAATGCAAGAGGGACACTCTGACCCTCCTTTCCGTCTCTCTGAAAGCAGGAAGTAAATCTCTCCTGTGAAAGGTGCCCTCCCTGATCTGGAGGTAGAAAGACACCCTTATCACCAGAGATAGGGAACTGGGGCTGAGAAGCCTGTCTTAACAAGCACTGTTACTTCTTTAATTTACTACCCTAAGCCCAAAGTCTGTTTAGATTCTTCACTAAACTGAGCACCCAAAACCTAACTTTCTTTGACCTGTCAATTCCTCACAAAGGAATTGTCTCTTTGTCTAAAAAGTATAAAAGCTGCCTGCTTTGGCCACCTCTTAGGTGCCATTTTATGAAACCTCCATTTCCATGCATTAAATTTGTTTTTCCTTCTCCTGTTAATCAGTCTTGTGTCGACTTTATTATTAATCCACCCACAAGAACTCAAGAGGAGTAGAGGGGGAATCTCCCCCTCCCTGAGACTTCCCACCTCTCCCTTTTCTTACACCTCCTTCTTCTCTTTCCGCCAGAATGTCCGCTTCCCTGCTTAACTGAATCTTATTTATCCATCCAGACCCAGTTACTTCACCAGTTATTTCCTAGGTCAGCCCAGCTCACGGGGATCTCTCGCTCCCCTGAACGCCCAGCTGTAACATAAATGATGCTCTCACCGGGCCCTCAGTTACTGGTGCGCTGCTGACCTTCCTGCTACCTCTCTGTCTCCTCTCTGCTCCTTGCCCTCTACTCAACCTGTCAAGGACCTAGACCTCCTTCTCTGCTCACTTCTCTCTCTTTACACCATCTCTCCACTCCTGTGGCTTCATTTATGACCCATACAGGCCAACCCCTCTCACCTTAGAGCTGCACTGTGGGGTCCCCCCTGAGCGGCAGGCACTCCCATATGTGCAATTACCCACTCTCAACGCTTCTCCCTTTGCTGTCTTACAAGCTCAAAAGGTTCAGAACTGAGCCCATCATGTCCTCCCTGCCCCCCGCCCCAAAACCTACTTCTCCCCATGCTGCCTGCTCTGTAGCTCAGTGAATGTCATCATTACCCCACTAGTTGCTGATAGCAGACACCGGAGGGACCATCCATAATCCATAATGTCTCCTCCCCTTTGGCCCAATTGAACAATCACCAAATCCTGTGCGTTTTACCCATGCTTCTTAATTGTGTGTATATCTCTCCACCTCCGTTGCCATCATCCCAGCCCAAGCCAACGCTCTCTCTTACCTGGATGTTTGTGACGACTTTCCACTTCTTCCTGCTGTGCCCAAACCTCTTTCAATCCATTTTTATCACAGCAGCCCAGGCGATCTTTTAAAAAAAAAATTGTTTTTCTTAAAGACACATACCGTTTTCATACTTAAAGCCCTTCAAATGATTTCCTAATGGTCTTTGGAAAAAAGTCCAAAATAATTACCCTGGCTTCCAAGGCCTTCCATCAGGCTCTCACTTTTCCCTCCAGTCTCATCGCCCTCATTCACTACGTCATTGTAACCCAGCCTGCACGTTAGAACTGCCTCAGAAGCTTTCAAAACTACCCAGATCTCGGCCCCACCCCGCGAGATCTTTACTGACTTGGTCTGGGTAAAGCCTGGGTAACGCGAGACTTAAAATGCTTTCCAGGTGATTCTAATGTGCGCTAAGTTTGCGAACCATGGGTTTAGACAGGTGGGCCCTCTTTCAATTCCCTGAAAGGTGCAGAGCTCTCTCCTGCTTCTCAGCCTTCACCCTCTCCTCTTCTCCCACCTTCTTCCCATGCTTCCAGTCCCAGTTTAGGTGTTACGGCTTCAGGGATAATTTAACAAAGATTATCCACCCCACCACCACCGTCCCAGCTATACATACTCTTCCTTTTTTTCTTAAAGGGGTTTCTTTTTTTAAAAAAATATTTTATTTATTTATTTGTCTGCATCGGGTCTTAGTTGCAGCATGTGGAACCTAGTTCCCTGACCAGGGATCGAAACGGGGCCCCCTGCATTGGGAGCACGGAGTCTTAACCACTGGACCACCAGGGAAGTTCCTATACATACTCTTAACATCTTTTCATTCTTCTGGAAAAATTACTTGTGGCCATGCCATGTGGAGCCATATTGGAGCAAAACAAAAATCAGTGATCCTGTCTTTATATAAAATATTGATATTTTATTCATCACAGATTTTTGCATTAATTTTGAGTTTTTAAAATATTGCATTAAAATATTATTTATATTGATGGATAGCTGAGTTTTTGGCGCCACCTTCAATTGTACACCCAAGGCAAGTGCCTCAGCCACTTCACCTGGTCCTGGCAACTGGTGCGACAGTTTATTTAATGTCTGTCTCCCACGCTGGATGTGAAGTTCTGTGAAGTCGGGGAGCTTCTAGATGTTCACTGCTTTATCCTAAGCACTCAGCCCACCGTGGCAGAGTTGGCGTTCCGTAAATATGTGTTGACGTTACAAGTGACAGTCATCTTTTTACAAGTATGTCTTCTCTTGCCAGTTAAATCATAAGCTCCAACTACAGTATCTGTTCAAGATAGCGTTTACTGCTTCCTCATTCCGTTTGAAAACACAGCCACGTTGCTGGAGCAGTTGACTTCCCTCCCCCCTCAAGGACAGCCTTATCCCTTCCCACCCTCTAGCCTCCTCTCGTCCTGATTTGGCATCTGTCTCAGTCAGTTCATTAAAAGCCTTTGTGTTCCTTGACTAAAATTTTGCTTTTCAAATTAGGTCTATCACAAAAAAGGATTTTCTAGAGAGCCATACTCATGCCAAATAAGTTAAGAGTTGGGGGTGACCATATGTGTCATCTAGAGCATTGCTTCTCAAACTGGAGCATGCACAGGGACCGTGTTAAATGCCTTTCTGATTCAGGAGGCCTGCCGTGGGACCCGAGATCTTGCACTTCTAGCAAGGTTCCAGGTGATGCCGTTGCTGATGCCACCACTGCTGGTCCCCAGGCCACACTGTGAGGGGCATGAACGGAGGCCAGTGTTTCCCACACTCCTATGTTGACAAGCATCACCTGAGCACTAATGAAAATACAGCTTCCCAGACCCCTCCCCTGGAGATTCTAATCCAGTGGGTCAAGGACAGATTCTAGAGATTTTTCTGTTTCACAAGTACCCTGAGTAAGTTTTCTCATCAGAAAATTCGGGATGACACTGACCTAGTCCAAAGCCTTCCTCTCAAGGGAACATAACATCACAGCTGTGGCTGAGCACCTCCAGTGAAGGGAGGTCCCTACCTTTGCAGAGAGCAAATCTGCCTGGCCATAACCTCTCAACCTTAGTTTCTTCCCCAGAAGCCCTAGAGACCAAATTCATGCCTCGAGTAGCTGGAGACAGTCTGGATGTGAGGCTATGAGCTCTTGTGGGCAGAAGTAATGTGTTCATGGGATTGTTTTAAATTTCCCATTTGTTAGATGTTTTACAAAAGCGTAAATACAACATGTGAAACAATGCAAAGATGTATAAAGAGAAATCTAGTCATCTCCCTGCATCCTCCTACTACCCAGCCCCAGCAAGCTCGGGTAGGTAGAGGATGATAACAGCTATTATGTTATTCCTTCAAACATCCACAAGCATTTTTACACACTCAGGGCTCTGTTTGTGGTTTTCACCAAAGTAGAATCATACTATATAGATTACTCTGAAACTTGCTTTTATTTCTTATTTTTCAGTTGATATAGATCATTAATATTCCCATAAGTTAGGAGAGATGAACATGTTTTTCTAATTTCTGTAAAAGCAGAGTTATACCTGTTGGAGGAGTTAGTGCAGTCTTTCTCCTACTCTTCTGGCTGGGGCCAGTCCCCTGACTCATGTTAACGACTAGGGGTGTCAATGAAATTTTTTGTGGTCATATACCCGAACATATGTACACATTCTTATATAAAGGGGAGTTGTCACTGTTTTACAAACATGTAACCTTATACATTCTTATACATCTTATACAAACCTTATACATTCTTTTCAGCAAATTGATTTTCTTACTCAATGGTACCTCCTGAAATCTTTCTAGGTCAATTGGTATAGCTCTCAATATTTTTTATGACTGCCTAATATTCTAGATTGTGGAGGTGTCTTAAAATATTCAGTTGGTCTCATACTGCTGTGCATACCTTTCTTCTAGCTTTTTGTCCCTCTGAAAAAGGCTGCATTTAACATTCTTATACATACCTCCTACATATACCCATTTGTGGGAAATATTTCTAGCAGTGGAATTGCTAGGTCAAATGATACATATTTTTCAACATAATGCTTGCTTATGCTTGCATTATGTTGCCGTATTGCTTTCCCAAAATGCTGCAACAGTTTGCAATTCCACCACAGTCTTTGAGCACCTACTCTCTCCTCTCTCCGCCTCTTTCTAGGAGGAAATATTTATTGCTCATTTTAGTTTTTGTCAGTCTGACGGCAGTGATGACTTCATTGTGACTTTAGATTTCCCTACTGAGTCTCAGAATCTTTCCACAGATTTATTGAATTTGCTTTACTGTGAACTAATTGTTCAAATCCCATTTTCCATTGGAATGCTTGTCTTTTTCTTGTCAGTTTGTAAGAACCACATACTTTATGAAATTTTATTAACCCTTTATCTTTCAGCTTCTTTGCAAATTATTTTTCCAAATCTGTTCCTCTATTGCTTTTAATTATAGTATTATTTGTTATACAGTAGTATAAATTTTTCTGAGGTCAGAAAAGTCTAAAATTTCTTTTATAACATATGGATTTCCTGACTTGGTTACAGTCTCTTTCATCATCGAATTGCAAATTGTACAAAATGAAGATTTTCTTCTGAGATCTGTATTTGTTTTCCTACCTTAAAGGCTTTAATCAATTGAAATTTATTTTTGTATATGGTATGAGATTGACTTCCAACATAACTTTCTTTTATATGGATAAAAGTGGAGCTAACATTTAATATATTAACTTTTCATGCTGAATTCAGATCCCACTTTTATCATAAATTTAAAGTACATACTGGGAACTATTTCTTAATTCCCTATTTTGTTATATTGATCTCCTTGTTTATTTCTATTCCAACCATACTTAATTGATTTCAGAGTTTTTATTTACTTGCTTACAGGGGCTTTATTCATAGTATATTCTTAGGCATCTAGTCTTTCATATGGACTTTAAGGTAATTTTATCCAATTCCCTAAAATCTCTCTTAATATTTTAATTGGGAATCACAATTAGAAATTAGTACAAGGAGAACTGACCATTTTACTATAAGAAGTCTCCTCATCCAGGAATATGTTTTCCATTTGTTCACATATTGTTGCATGTCCTTCAATAAGATTTTACACTTTTAATTTTAATTTATTCCTAAATATTTTAATTTTTTGTCATCACTGAAAGTGGAACCATCCATTCCATTTCTATTTAATGCAGCTTGTTACTAGCATATAGAATAGATTTTGGATTTTATTTATTCTGTATTTGTCCACTTTATCAAATTATTTTATTGACTCTATTTGGTTTTTTATTTTACTAGAATCTCATGGTATACAATCACTTCATCACCAAAAAGACAATATATACTGATTATTTTATTTTTTTCACCTTAGTGGGTTTTCTAGAAGCTCTAAGACAATGTTAACTAAGAATGCTGATAGTAGATACTGCTGTTTCATTCTCGATATTATTAAAAGTTTTGATGTTTTGCCTGTAGTACATACATATATTTTTTTTATATATATATAGTTTTGGCAAGTAAACCTTATTGTATTTAAGTGGTTTTCTACTATTTTTATTGGAAATGGCTGCTGAAATTTAAAAAATGCCTTTAGTAATATATGAATTTTCTTCTTTAGCTTATCCATAAAATTAGTTATGCTGATAGATTTCCTGATACTGACTCACACTTACATTCTTGGAATAAACCCTCCTTGGTTATAATGTATTTTTTTCATAACATTACTGGATTTTACTTGCTAAAACTTAATTAGAATTTTGCCTTTATTTTCATAACTGAAACTGATGTACACTTTTATTGGTGCTATCATTTTCATCCTTTGATATTCTATAGCTTTCGTCTATGGCCTTGAATAGTTTAGATAATATAGTGATGATCTTTATAATTTTTTTAATTAGAGAAACATTCAGCTGTGAAACCATCTGGTCATTGTGCTTCTACATATAGTCTTCTTAGGTTTTCCGCTTTTACTTGTTTATTGCATATAACATTTATTTAAATTATTTATGTGAAATACCTTCAAGCAAGAGAGGTACAAAGTTACTCATGATAATGAGTAAATGAAAGCATAACATTAAAGCACAGGAAAAATCCCAAACTAAACTGAAATTTTAATAATTCTACCTGAGGTAACTAAGCAAACACACACATTTTTCATGGGAAATAAGATTAAGCCACAGGAATGCTATGTAGTGCTCTGTCCAACATTAAAAGTAGATACAATCCACCAAAGGCGGGGGAGGCGGGTGGAGCCAATAGCCTATAAAGTGAAAAAGTTTAGTTAACTGTCAGGAGAAACTATGTTGGAGAATGGTAATAGTTCTCCCAGTTTCTAGACATACTCTGCTTAAGAGTATATTTAAACACTATATTTTTAGGAAGTACATTTGGAATAATTCTAAGTTCTTACAATTCCTGGGGGACTGGGGCATTCATTCATAGCATGGCTGATGCTCTTTGAGCAGCCCATGTGTTCGTTTTCTACCTTATACTCTCAAATTCTAAATGGAATAAGAGGTACAATGAGTCTATTACTTATTACTATTACTGTTCTCTATTTACTACCAATGACATACAATGAGATATGTGTAGGCCCATAAAATAGGCCCATAGATTTAGGAATATAAAGTAAGGTAAGGAATCTAATGCACTTGAAAAAATAAAACGTTTCTAAAAGGAAACATTTAATGGAATATAATAAGTTATTTCTGTGAGATATTTTCTGACTCTACTGTCTTCTAGGCTGGAATAAAATTAGTAAAATTAAAAGATCACGATAACAAGCATAAATTACACCTGGGTTATTATGAGTTTAGAGAAAGAGAGAAAAAAAGAAAGAGAGGAAAGAAGGAGGAAAGGAAGGAAAGAAGGAAGGAATGGAGGGAGGGAGGGAGGGAGGGAGGGAGGGAGACAGGACAATGCTTTTTTTCTCCCTAAGAAGGAAGCTTTTACTTCTAGAGTCAAGACCAGGTCTAGAGTGAGGCAAGCAAGGCACCTCCGTCACAAAACCCGAGGAGGCAAGAGATGCAAGTGCCAGCCCTCACTTGTGCGACCCCGAGAGTGAGCTCCCCTTTACGAGGGAGGTGCCCAGGAGGCCAGGGTTGGCACTAGCACGACCTCGTCTTCTTGAATTCTGTGCCCTGGGCAGCTCACTTGCCTCTCTATAGTCCCAGTTCTGTTTATGTTAAATCCTTCTTCATATTTTCTTTTGCTTAATTTTGTTCTTTTCAGAGAACTTGCTGCATAGAAAAACAAGTACTTTTATTTTTAGATATTCTTCTTTAATGATAATGGTGTGTCTGTTTATAAATTTTCCTCTGAGTACAGATTTTGATAGAAAGCATGCCCTTTTTTACTGCTTTCTAGGTAGTTTACAGTTTTAGCTCTATTTTCCTCTTTGCTCTAAAAGTTATCCAAGAACTATTCCTTAATTTATAAGTAGGCTAGTCCAGACACTTTTAAATTTTAAATTCCTCCTTGTCTACTATTAACTTTGCTATTTCTGTTTTCTTTTTTATTATATTTGCTTGGTATCTTTGTCCATCCCTTTATTTTCTTTATACTTTTTTATTAAAATTTTGTTTTAGATATTTTTCTTCTAGATGTTGTATAGCTGGTTTATTTATATTTCCAGCTCAATCTAAGCGTCTCTGACTTTTAGTGGGAAAATCCAGTCCTTCCACATTAAGCGTTATAATTGGACTCCTTCCCCTAACTTATTTTATTTAGTTATTGCTTTATACTACTTATTATGTCTTACTTTTTTTTTTTTTTTTTTTTTTTTTTCGGTACGCGGGCCTCTCACCGCTGCGGCCTCTCCCGTTGCGGAGCACAGGCTCCGGACGCGCAGGCTCAGCGGCCATGGCTCACGGGCCCAGCCGCTCCGCGGCATGTGGGATCTTCCCGGACCGGGGCCCGAACCCGCGTCTGCTGCATCGGCAGCGGACTCTCAAACACTGCGCCACCAGGGAAGCCCTATTTCTTACTTTTAATTGTATTTATTTTTGAAGATTGATCAAATTGTTATTATTTCCCCTTTCCATCTTGTTAACATGACTTCTCTTGTGGATTTTCATTATATTTCCTGTTAGTTTCCCTTTCCTGTTGCTCATGATCAGATAACTATTTCTTTACCATTTTTTAAAAACCAGATCTATATTTCTCCCACCAAAATACTCTATTCTTCCACCATTTCCACTCCAAACTTTAGCATATATTCACTCCCCCCACCAGTTCCACAGCCACTCCACAGATGAGACCTTCGGAACATTTCCCTCCTTTCCACCCACACCTGATGCCCAGATTTGCTGAGATTCACTTATTGTTTTTAGTTCCAGACTTTTTAGAGGAGTTGTCAAGGCAGGTGGTAATGTGATCAATTCAGGAAAAGAATAGACTTACAGAGTGGAGAGTCCAGACGCACTCAGCAGTCAGAGGGATGAGCTTCTCTGGGCTTTGTGTATTCAGGTGCTGGTAATATACTCTGATTTGGGGGATGGTCCCTTTTACCATTCTCCTAAGATTTTGTATTCTCCTGGCCCTTCCTCATGCTTATGGAGACTTTGACTCTAAGTTTGTTTGGTCACTAAGTAAAAGAAACTGGTAACGTATTCTTGGGTTATTTTGCAAGACTGAGTGAACTGAAAGTACAGGTCAATTTCCATACAGTTCCATACAATTTCCTAGGTCAATTTCCATACAGTTCTTTTCTCTCGTTGGTCGGCAGTTTTCTATATTGTAGCGTACAGTGTTGCAAATAAGCAGTCCAATGCTAGGATGATTCTTTCTTCTTTAGAAGTAACTGTTCTTTTCTGGGGAAACTTGTAAGATTTTTCTCTTTTCTTGTAGCTCAGAGATATAATATGCCTAGAAGTCTTTTCTATCATCAGTCTTTCCTGGAACTCTGTGAGATGCAAATCTCTCTTCAGCTAAGAAACTTTTCTTATCTTACTGATTGCCTCTTCTTGTATTCTCTACCCCCTTCTCGATTTCTATCCCTCTCCTGATTTATATCTCTCCGTGTTTTTGCACTGTGCTTTGAGGTGTCTCTCTTATCTTCCAGGATACTAATTCAGACATCAACCATGACCACTTTCTCCTTCAGTTCAACTCTTGAAATTTTTACATCAAAATCTATTTTGGTCTCAGAAAATCTGTGTGTGTGTGTGTGTGTGTGTGTGTGTGTGTGTGTGTGTGTTGCACTTAAATCTCCTTAAGTTTCCTTATTCTTTTGGTTCAAGTTATCTATGCCAACAGCTATTTCTGTACTGAGGGCTCTACTTGTAATTCATCTCCCTGGCTGCTGGGCCCCATTAGGAAGCTTCTTTTCCTTTGTTTGCTCACTGGGGCGCTGTCCCATGTATTGGGGTATCTTAAGGGCAGCATTCCCAAAGCAGTGGAAGGAACAGTGGTCTCAACCTCCCCTGACCAAAGCTTAGCGGCAGATGGGTTGCCAGTTCTCTGGTGAGGCACTAGGAGGAAGCCCTTCCCAGTCTTTTCACCTCTTCAACTCAGGATTGGAGGCAACTCAGCCCATGTGCTCAGCTCCTCAGGAACCAGGGGGACCAGGTACACTCATAGGGACCTTCCCCCTGGTACTCTGTCAGGAGGCTGAAGCCTCACCAACATTCCAGGCATTGTCTGCCTCCCAACAGCTGCTTTTCTCGGGAGAGGCAGGTGGGTTAAATTGCAAGTAGAAAAAATGCACCATGTGTCCAAGCTGCTAATCTTTCCAGAACCTCCTCCTATTCCTCGGTTGTCATGTCTCAGAACTTCCTCACTTCTTGTTTATTTTTGCATTCCAAAGTGCTCAATAAATATGACTGAATAAATGCCACCACTCCTACCACAAATATTCTCTGGTGCAGCTTCTAGTCATTATGATGTTTTTAGAAGCTAACTCAAGCTGGCTTAAATAAAAAAACTTTTTTTTTTTTTTAATCTCACGAAAAAGGAAGTCCCAAGGTAGGGTGGGCTTCAGGGAAGCTTGATTCAGCAGCTCTTCAGTGTCATTAAGGTGAAGGGTTTTTTGTTTGTTTTTTCTCTCTCTGCTCTGCATCCTCGATGTTGGCTTCATCGTCAGGCTGACAGCAAGTTGGATGCTGCAGTCTCAGGCAGCACTAAGACCTGACAACACCCAGAGAAAGAAAAGTCAAAATCCCCTCATATTTTACTGGCCAGATTGGGTTACATGCCCATTCCTAAACTTGCAAGGGTGATGGGGTTGACCAAAGACCAATCATCCCTAACCACATGGCTGTTTGAGGAGAAGATACTTAAAATCAGGGAATACCTGCTCACAAGCTAAATGTTCTCAGCTCAGTGAACAGTTTTTCACATGAAAACAAGAATAGTTGGCACTTGAGCGCGCACCATATGCAAGGTGCCTTACATTCTCATTTAATCCTTATCACAGTCCCCTGAGGTGGCTAATAGTACTATCTTTGTTTCACAGATGAGAGACCTAGAGCTTAACTAACTTTAACAAGGTCACACAGTTAATGAACCATCCTTTTCCTCCTTACAGATTCTATATGTCTGAATGCAGCTTAGCATTGCAGTTGGCAACGGAACACGTCCTTTACATATTAATTCCCTTGGACCCCATGTGAGAGCTATAATTAGGTACTCTACTTTAAGACAATGTCTTTCATATTAAGGAGCCTGGTAACTAGCTCACAGTGCAAATCATTAACGGCAGACCCCTAGCTGTGCTCTCCCTGATGTAGCTGGGACAGTGCAGACCTGTTCAGCCATGCCTTGGAGTTTCACCTTTGTTTATTATATATCAAGCTCAAGAATCCTATTATAAAACAAGCCTCATGATCTTATTATGGTACAGCTGAGCCCTATGTGGCTTATGCATTCATTTTATATATTCCCTTAGAAACTAACAAGTATCTGGCAAGTCAAACAAGTATTTTATACTCCTGAGTACACATGAAACTCTTTGCACTTGGGGCTTTGTAGTTTGCATGTGTGTGTGTGTTCAATTAAGTGTTTGCCTATTAAGAGCAGTAAACACTCATGGAACACAGAACCTATGGGGGGAAGGTACCACCTGAAGTTCTACTCCTCAACTCTCCTTCTCCCACTCCCAGGATAATCAGTTACTATGTGGTGTATTTCTATAGATTCCTTGTGCAGTGCATTTATTTTTCTTTAATTTAAAATAATTATTTATAGTAATATTCAAATATACATAAAAGTAGAAATGTAGTAAGGAAGCCCAATGTTCCCATCACCCAACTTCAACGATGACAATGTGTTGTGCTATATTTGACATCACACTATATGTAATTTTTTAATTTATTATAAAGAGAATCTTTCATAAAAAATTCATATACAGAAGGATAAAAAGTAAAAAAGTCCTATTCCTCTCCCAAGACCCTTAATTCCAGTGCTCAGAAATAATTTAACAGTTTTTAATTTATCTAGAGATTTTCTATACATAAATTATATATTTTTACAAACTTCAAAAATTTCACACACAACAAATAAGGCCACACATATTTATTAATACTTGCTTTTTCCACTTACTGTATCTTGGAGGTCTTTAGAAGTAAATACCTAGGAGTGGCCTGCATTCTTCAGCAGCTACAGTGTCCCACTGGAAAAGATACTTAACCCAGGAATGTGAAGTGGGTGAAAGCTACTTGATTTGGAAGATATGTAAATTCTATCTCTAAAGCCAGAGGTTTACAAAGTGGGTCGTGTACACACCTAGGTGTGTGCAAAAAGACCCAATGGACGGTGGGAGGAAATACTGTAGCTGCCATTAATTTTTAACTCATCCCTTTTAATTTTTGCATATTTTAAAACAGTAACAGTATAACACATTGGCATTATTTATAAATAAATATTTCCATGTTACGAATGTGTACTCAAGATTTTTAAGTATGGAGTACACGATGAACAAAGTTGGTAACCACACTCCCAGGCCACCGTTTTAGTGAGTGCCACAGAAAGCAGGGATGCTTGTAAGGCTGAAAGAGTAGGCTGACGGCCGGACCTCTGACAAGTGTTTTAACAGACGTGAAACTCCAAGCCTCCTAAGAATTCCTTAGGTAAGGAGAACCTGTCCCTGGCTGGGGATCCTACAAAAGTACCCACCATCTAAGCAGCAATACACAATGTTTCTACAGAACCCAGACTCTTGCGGGGGGGCGGGGCGGGTAGGGAGGAAGAGCAGGACAGTTTCCTAGTTTGGGAGCGCTCTATATTATGATAAGACCCTTTTAGAGACCAAAATCAGTGTTAGTATATTAGATGCTCTTAGGGAAACCTCGTTTAAAAAAAAAAAAAAAATCAATAAAAATAAACAAAAACCCATTTGACTTTTACTCAGCATTTTCATTTGACCCTGGAATCCATATCCCCTCCCAACTTTTTTTTTTTTCTGAATAGTTATTCTAAAACCTATGGAACTAGAATTTTGTGGGAAAACTTTACAGAAAAACGTTGCTCTGGACTTTTGCTGCAGGAAAACACCATCTACAAAATGTTTAATTTCTACCTTTTATTCTGAAATAGTCAAATAAAAAATACCATAGATGATTTAGCTAAAGAAAACAAACACTTATCCACACATACAAAGAAGCTAGGGCCTCCCCATTTAATTTCTAATTTGAGCTTTCTTAATCCATTTCTTCTGCCAGGAGTTATATATAATTTGTTGCTTATACACTCCAAAGCTAAGCTGTGCTTTTCCCATTTGTGCAAAACATGGTGGGTATATTTTATATCCTATAAATACAAATGCATATTAGATTTTTTTTTCATTTTATTGTGCTTTGCTTTATCACTCTTCACAGATACTGTGGGTTTTTTGTGTTTTTTTTTTTTTTAACATCTTTATAGGAGTATAATTGCTTTTTAGATTTTGAAAGGAAATTTCTCTCTGGGGGTGAGAGGAGGAGGTTGTGCTGCCAGGGGATTTAGAATCAGAGACGTTAAAAAGTTACAAGTATGAGTGTTGGTAAGGTTGTGATGAGACTAACTTTTGTGCATTATTTTGTGAAATTAGCTTCATTGCCTATTTTGCAAAGCACACACCCTTTACTAAAATACAAATGTTTATTGAACACTTACTATAGCCAAGTTCAAGGAAATGGAGATCAATAAAATTCAGCCCTGTGGAAGAACCAAGAGGGAAGAGACAATCCAAGCAGAGGGAAAAGCATACCCACTGGCATGGAAGTACAGCAGAGCATGAAACAGTCAAGGAACTGCCCTGCAGTTAAATCATTTCTAAAAGTGACAGCAAGTTTGGCACTAGTTAGAACAAACTTTTACCAAAACTTCAAAACTCAGCTCAAGCATATATCCTTTGGAAAGTCATCTTGGCTCACATATGCATCGCCTCTGAGTTTCTAGCTATACTGTATTTATATAGTTGACAGCACAAATCCCTCTGCATTATGATTGTTGGGTTTTTTCTTTCCACTAGATTACGAGCTCCCTGAGACCTTGGATTACAGTCCCTGGGGGGCTGAGGACAAAATGCAGCAGGTTGATAAGCAAACGGGAAATGAAGTAGCCACTGAGAATAGATGATCCTTTCAAGAGCTTAGCTTGGATGAGGCAAGATTACACTGCAATGTGGTATGTGCTATGACAGAGAATGTACAAAATGCCAGAGAGCAGCAAATTAGAGAGACACCTCACTCGGCACGGTACGAGGTTAGATGTCCTGATTCTGAGTTTATCATAGTCATGACACAGATGTCGAGGTCTGAAAAGCCAAGGGCCTTTCACAACTCTCCAACTTTCGCTGATATCCTTAGGAACCAAGTAAGACATCTGCCAAAGTACAAGCCAGCTCTTCAGTAAATGAATACGTTATGCAAAAATGAAAAATCATTAAAAAAAATACACAAAGGAATATGAATGGCTGGGTTCACATATAATGAAATCAAGAGCAAAAATTATTACCTTTCCCCAAAGAAAAACTAGTTATCAGTGCCCAATATATAACCATTCACTATTAATAAAAACCCTGTTTGACCTATTTAACCTCTCTTCATCCTTCAGGTTTGGGCTCAAGCATCACTTTCTTGGGGACACATTCCCTATCCTTCCTGACTAGGTCCCACCTCCTTCCTCAATCCCATCCCTGCATGATCAGCTCTTGGACCACCAAGGCCTCCCCCTCACAGCACTTACCATGGTTGTTACTGACATGTCTCCACATGATTATTGGATTAGTATCTATCTCACCTCCCAGCCATAAGCTTCACAAGGGCAGGGACACTGTAAGTTCACTACTGTATTCCTATCATCCAGCAGAGGTGCTGGTGCAACCAGGCGCTGAACACAGATCTGTCCAATGAATAACTGAGGCAAGCAGTCCACACAAATAAGCACGTGCATACCACATGAGCAAAGAATTCCAAACATTCTGAAAAGATTTCAAGGGAGAAGGGAAAAATAATGGTTAACAGGTCAATTAAGTTAATCAGAGGGCCTACTAATAGGGACTTGCAAAAAATAAAAACTAACTACAATCACAAAACCAAAGTAATGAAAAATTAATCATAATATATTGACACTTTATAAAAACTGGCCTTTTGGGTTCAGAAATACAGAGGCTAACTGTCCAAAAGGCAGGGGGAAAAAAATAAAATATACATCGAGAATGAAGAATAAAATTGTCTAATTAGTTCAGTATTATCAAATAGGCTTCACTTTTCAAAATGATGTCTAAAACTCACACAGTGGAAACACATTTTATACAAGACAATCTACACTAGATCAAATTATTCTAATTTCTTTACATTGAGAACAAACAATTCCAAGATATCTTTTTAAAGATACATTTCCACCTCCAGGGATCATTATCATTTTAAAAAGAAAGAGTAGAATCTAGTTTACTGTACTGAGCTACTTAACACTTATTCTAACATAGGACACACAGGTTAAATACAGATCATCTGATCATACTCCCTGACATGTTTTAACAGAAAATAAATATTTTCTTTAACTAGCTGTTAGGCCCCACAAAAACTAGTGAGCCAGGAGGGATCTATTGGCCTGCTTGACATGATTGCTGAATGACTGATAGCTTCAAGCATTCACCCTAGCAGTTGAAATCAATTAATCACTCATTGTAACTGGAGCAGAATATAATTAACTATGTTTGCTTGACTGGTTCAAGTATAATTCCACTAAAATCACTAAAAAAAACCCATTAGGAATATAGGCCATTATCAGGAATTGTTGCTAAAATAAAAACAGTAATGAATGAGCGTCTATATGAACTTAATTCACGTTTT
Source organism: Stenella coeruleoalba (assembly GCF_951394435.1). Lineage (NCBI taxonomy): Eukaryota > Metazoa > Chordata > Mammalia > Artiodactyla > Delphinidae > Stenella > Stenella coeruleoalba. The sequence continues at coordinate 148,294,066 of NC_137147.1, read as the reverse complement.
TAAAAATTTTTTAAGAAAATGTTGAATACAAGCACAGGTAGAGAAAACAGTATAATGAGTCCCCAAGGGGCCGTCACCCAGCTTCAACAATTACCAACTCACGGTTAGTCTCGTTTTCAGCTTTACTCCCATACCCTACCCAACTGCAGCTCGCAATTTTTTTTTTTTAAATATCGGCTGTATAGCCTTCTATTTTATTTTTTAACTATTTTATTTTATTTTATTTTATTTTTGGCTGCGTTGGGTCTTCGTTGCTGTGCCCGGGCTTTCTCTAGTTGCAGCGAGCAAGGGTTAACTCTTCTTTGCGGTGCGTGGCCTTCCCATTGCGGTGGCTTCTCTTGTTGCAGAGCATAGACTCTGGGCGCAGGGGCTTCAGTAGTTTCGGCTTGCGGGCTCTAGAGCGTAGGCTCAGCAGTTGTGGCACACGGGCTTAGTTGCTCCGCAGCATGTGGGACCTTCCTGGACCAGGGCTCGAACCCTTGTCACCTGCATTAGCAGGTGGATTCTCAACCACTGCGCCACCAGGGAAGCCCTGCAATTTTTTTTTAAGCAAACCTAAACACAGTATCATTTCACTTTTAGGTCTTCAGCGTGAGTCTCTAAAAGGGCTCCTTTTATAAATGTAACCATGATACCATTATCACACCTAAAGATAATTGCAAAAATCCTTAAAATCATAATATATCCAGTTAGTTTTCCTATTTCCTCATTTTTCATTATTTATATCAGGATCCAAATAAATCCATAGGCTGTATTGGCAGATAAATCTCAAGTCTCTCTTAATCCATCTTTTTTTCCCTTGCAAGTCAGTTGTTGAAGAAACAGGGTCATTTGTCCTGTAGTTTTCCAGTCTGGGTTTTCCTGATTGAAGCCTTTGTGGTATCATTTAACGTGTCCCTTTATTTCCTGTGTTTCTAGTACAGAGGCAGTTAGACCCGGAGGCTTGACCAGGATCAGATCGGACTTTTGGCAGGACTGCTTCAGAAGTGGCACGCGTGTCTCCATTAGGAAGCACAAATTATTGGACTGCTGTCTCTTTGTGAGGTTAGCAGCCACTGCTGCTTGTTGTCTGGGTCCATTAATCATTGTTGGGTACAATGGTGATATTGTATCACTTCTCTTTATTACCTGGAATATTTCTTTAAGAGCATATTCCAAAGGTAACTAGGATTTTGTAAACTATCATTATTAACTCACAGAGTAAAACAGCTTTGGACAGTGGAAACTTCTTCAAGAGGCCTCCTTCAAGTGGCTTCTCTTGTTGCAAAGCACAGGCTCTAGGTGCGTGGGCTTCAGTAGTTGCAGCATGCAGGCTCAGTAGTTGTGGCACACGGGCTTAGCTGCTCCACCGCATGTGGGATCTTCCCAGACCAGGGCTCTAACCCGTGTCTCCTGCATTGGCAGGCAGATTCTTAACCACTGTGCCACCAGGGAAGCCCCTAGAAAATCTTTAACCCACTTTTAATTCCACTTTTAGGAATTTATTTTATTATTAGACTTAGGATTTTCCTTAAAGGACTGTTTAAAATAATGAACAATCTGAAAACCTAAATATCCAAACAATAGGGAATTGGTTAATTTTTAAAATGTATAATACATCCATAGAATGAAATATTTACAGTCATTAAAATGATGCAGATACAATATCAATGTATTGTTAAATAAGAAAGGTGCACAGAAAAAAGTCTTAAAGACTATATCCCAAAATGTTAACAATGCAAACTGGGCTGTTCTCATGTTTCCACTGGCTGGTTTAGGATTTGGCTACTTGTCCATCTGCTTTCCAGTCTCCAAAATGTTGTTATCTTCTCTTCGATATTTCTTATCCTTGTTGGATATGCTGTTTTCTTTCCCCAGTCACTATGATTTTAGTAGAGATTTTAGGAAAGAGCAGAGGCTAATAAATATTTTGCTCAACCCTCCATTTTTACCTAGTATCATGTTGCTTTTCATAGGAGAGAACAGATACTCTGAAGAGCTTATCAATTACAAAATATATGAATTTCTACTGAAAATAGTGCATACATGTATGTACCTAAGACAAACAATACAGTAACACAGAATACAAGGGTTCATTCACTTGTATCCTAATAATGTAAAGGGTTGGATACAGAAATGATAGTGGAAAAACTAAACTGGTAATAAACAGAAAAAGTGATTCAAATGGAAGCTGTTTTCAATAAAGAACATAAAACCAGAAATGCTGAAACTGAAGCTGAGCTCTGTGGGGCAAACTAATTATCCTTTTTGTTACTTAGAAGTCAAAAGTGTTTTTCAGGAAACTACAATTTCTTGCGACTGTAGTGACTTCTCTAGAGAAAAGCTGTCCCTGGCAGCTGCTTTTAAACTATATCCAACTTGCTCTCTAGTTTTGGGAGACCTTGACTCTTTAAATCTGGATAAAGAACATCACTTCTTATACCCCTGAAGATGGGCTGTCCAGTTCTGTAATGGACTTACTACACTGACCCTCTTGTACTTTCGATTAGAAATACTTAGGAAATTAAAAGCCTTCCCAAGCACATGCACCCACAGTTGCACAGCTACCAAGGACACTAATCTAATCCCATCTTTGGAGAAATAATAATCATTAGGTCTTAAAATGTACAGACCACAGGGACCAAAATAAGAACTCGAGGGTAGTCTGCTCAATTTGGAGAAATCTTCAGTTTTCACTAGTCTGTGAATATAACAAAAATGAAGTACCTCAAAGCACAAACTGCTGAAGACACCTCAGAAAACAAGACTTATCGGATAAAGCTGCCATTCCCTAAAAGAAGTCCTTCCCAAAACTGTATATTGCCTGACACTATGGAGAACACTAGTCCAGAAACTGTAATAATTTATTCTATTGCTGATTTAATCTAAACAAAATTTAAATATTCAATTGTAAGTAAAAATAATAAATTTGCAATCATCTGAATCAATATTGATGGTTTCATAAACAAACATAACTAAACATAATACATTTTGAGGTTTCTAAATTAAAGTAACTAAAAAGTATTGCATATTTTTACTCATTTAACAAATACTACTTATTTAAGCTGGCCTCAATGTATTTAGTAAATAACTAAATAACTTGGGTTTGGGGCAGATTGTTCTGTGCAGGGCACCACTCTGGGCTTACAATTCTTTTTCTAGGTAAGACTGAAATATCAAGTCTCTTCTTATTTGCTATGAATTTGACAAAGCAGGAAAACGTGGCTCAAATTTTTTAAATACACTTATCATCAAACTAGACTTTTAAAATAAATGAGGTACTTAGCATTCAAAACTTTGCAAAATATATATGAGACCAGTTTCCAAAATGACTCAGCTCTTCTGCTAAGACAGACACGTTTAAGCACTTTGAATATTGATTAGAAATAATGTAAAGCAGTTGAGACTGTTTTTCAAATGTTCATTGTGTGTAGAAAGAGATATCTAATAATAAAATTTTTACATGAAGTCTTAATTAGGAATAAAGATATCTGTACTTGTGTGGGAAGAGACCATCCTTTCTGCGTAACAATCTCTTTCATTTAGTAAGGACAAGCTGCCTTGCCGGAAGCTTCTTTTGATAGTTCTCAGAGCTCAAAGAGTATGAAACCTTCAAGACAATTTCATCAAGTCTATTTATTAATGCATTTCAAGTTTCAAAAAACCTTACATCTTTGCACAATACTTTATTTTTTGCAATTTTTAGTAAAAATTTCCAAAGTGAACAAAAAGATACTGTATAAAACACAGTGGACATTAAACTGACAGTAGTATTAGATCTCATTTGTCTTGATCCTTTTGTTTTACCACATCTTGATTTGCAGTGGAAAGAGTTCAGTGCACGCATCTCTTTTCAGAAAACATTTAACTTAGACTCAAAATAAAATGGGGCAGTATGTACCTGCCAAAACCCTACCACAGGATAACATTACAAGCAAAAAATGTACATGTTCCAAAGTCTACCACACTCAAGAAGTTACTAATAACTCTTGCAGAGTAAAAGTCACCATTTTAGAAATGCAAACCCACTTCCAACCTTTGCACAGTCCGAAAACAAAGGCATTTAAATGATTTAAAAGCAATTACATATATATATCTACCTACCTGTTTGTTTAGAATTATTTATAGTCTATCTGGGGTTTCATGTACAAAATTCGTCTCTAAATCATGTACAAAAAGCTGTATTTTGAAAAAAGTCACCACATACTGTACAAGTTTACAAGGAAGAGATCCCATTATTTTCTCTAGCATTTTTGGCCTTGCTGGCTTGCGTCACATTATGAGAATGATTGTGTAAACCTTATACTCTTAAGAAAAAAAGAAAAAAGAAAAAAAGCCAAACACAAATCTTTTCAACTTTCCCTAAATCTGCCTCCTATGTGAAGCCAGGAAAATCATAGCTGTTTACTTCTAATTTAAGTGATATAGCTGGAAAACAAGAAGCAATAAATATGTCACAAGCTTAAAGGTTTTTTGTAATGCCCCCTTCCATTCCTGCATAGCAATAAGCCTGTTAATACATTAAATGCTTTTGCCTTCTTTCTTTAAAAAGCCAATTATTTACACCTGTTTAAAAAATAAATTTGGAATGGGACATTGTGCTGTTTCACCTTCATTGCAGTTAAAATATTTTAGGGAAAAAAAATGTCAGAAGGCCTAGCTACAATTTTAACTACTGGTTGAGCAAATCACTCTTCTTTAGTGGTTACCAATGATCAGTGATGATATGCTGAAAACGCTGTTCAAATATTTTGATAAAATAGAGACACAGCTTTTCTTTTCCGTATCAGACAAAACCAAAACATAATTAGCATACAAATAAGAGGCTGCAAATAAAAAGAATCATTTCACTGACATAACTGCTACCAAACATGAATAAAACTTCACCTATCACTTCAAAAATGGAATTGAATTAGAAAGTTTAAAATAAGTAAGTGGAAATCAGACATTTACATAAAGAACTAAGCCTGAAGTAGTAGTATGCTGCATATGTCCAGTTTGCACTTAACTGTGTTCTTCAGCATCATCACTCTTGTGCTCTTAGCAGCCATTTGATAAAACAAAATGAATATCAGAACCAACTCCATCACAAGGAAAAGGTAAACTGATTCTCGTTTCAAAACTGCCTGTGTAAAGCATTACAGAATCCTGGACCACTGAATACCACCATTCTCTGTTATCCTGAGTATGTCAATTAAACAGTAATTTTTCATTAAGAGCGGAAAAATTTTATAATACAAAGAAACATCCATATTGCAATTTCTGTTTACAATTGCACACAGGAGTACAGTGTACGTAAGAAATACATGTCTGCATATAACAAGGTATGTACATTGGCAAGTGATGTCTCCAATGTTGAGGTGGTCGAGCCTCCTAGCCTTGATTGGCAGTTGAAAAAAATATATATATTTCAATTTGTGATAAAAGTTTATCGAGAGCCAAGTTTGCCTGCAAGTGAAGAAAATGCAGCAACGAAGAACAGGGAACACGGGGCACATAATAATATGCTAAGACTTTGTGCCATTAGGTTAAAAATATCTGTCCATAAGAAAATTGGGTTCCTTTTTCACATCCCACCCCCAAATTGGAATTTTCAGGCTTTAAAATTTAAGTAATTCCACCTGATCTGAGGACATGATCTCTTGCCATTTTTTTCTTCAACTGTTATTTGTGAGGGTTTAGTTTGGGGATGATGATTTAATAGGTTTCTCTTTGGAGTGAAGTTTTCCCATTGTAGGCACTAGGAAGAACCAAGGCAAAAGCTGAGTTAACGTCTCATGTGTCCCATCTGATAACTCTCCCGGGGCCTCTGACGCTGGGGTTGCTGAATGGGCTGGGGAGGTCTCCTCCTCTTTAAAGTGCCTGTGCGTCACAAACAAAAGCAAGAGAGATTTACCATGAGCTTTTTAATCTTTAAAAACAAAGCTGCCATTTCAGTTAAAAAAAAAAAAAAAGGGGGGGAAAAGAAAAAAGGTTCTAGATCAGCATTGTCCGAAACAAATATGATATGAGCCGTATATGTAAGTTTCTATTTTCTGGTAACCACAGTGAAAAAAGTTAGAGAAACAGGTAAAATAATTTTAATAATATTTTTATTTCATTTAACCCAATATAGTCAAAATACTATCATTTCAAGATGTAATCAATATAAAGAATCATTAATGAAATATTTCATTTTTTAAATACTAAGTCTTCAGAGTCTGTATGTATTTTATATTTACAATACATCTCAATTGAGACTAGCCACATTTCAAGTGCTTAACAGCTACAACTATTAGATTAATATGGGTCTGAGGAGAGACTCCATGAGGAAGAAATTGCTGGGTGTCTTCGAGCAAATGACTTAGCCTCTCTGAAACTCAGATGACTAACAAGTCTGTACAACAGGGATAATAACTAACTCAGATAGTCTGTTGTGAGGATTATATGATAATTCACGAAAAAGTGCTCAACAGTTTTTGAGAGCATTCAATAAACAACAGTTAAGAGCTGGAAAATCCTTAAAATGAAATTAAAAGAATTGCATCATTAAATGAGGCCATAATTGGTAATGTATCTAAAAAGTGTCACTTGGCCCTTGGAAATCCCTAAGAAACTGACATCAGTTCCAGAGTGCTAACTTGCTAATTTACAAAAAGCAATGACATCAAAATCAAATTTCCTTTGATTCCCACCAAGATACTGTCCCAGCATGACCACTGACCTCTCTTGCCTTAAGATAGGTAAATATAGGGGAACAACTGAGGGAAAATGGAGAAAATTATAAGAAACCCCTAGCTTTAAACAACTTTGTGTAGGGCAGTGGATTTGGCCTGAGGCAAGAGGCTTCAATGAGAAGTGAGTGGGGGGCAGGAGAGGGAACTACTGCCATTTACCTGGGCCTTGGGACAGTGTTGTCCCACACCTACTTCGCAGGTGTCCCGAGGGGAGCGTGGAAGCGACACCTACCTTGGGGAGGGGGTGGGAGAGACAGGTGGGGGCCTAAACAACCCACAGCAGTTGCTTCCTTACCTTCCTTCTCCAAATCCCCTTGTCTAAAGAGGGTATCTCCTCCCAGCCCTGTCTCCCTGAGAGGTAAAGGGTGGTGGAGACAAAACCTTAGGAGTTGTTTTCAGAGATGGAGAATAACTATGGTTGTTTGGTGACTGAAGCCTCTACACTACGACTCTCCCACAGACTGGAACTTGTATTTCCCCATAAGCATCATCCCTAGGGAAAATGACTTTACGTGCCAGAAAATATTTCAAGAGCACGAACGTTAAAAACCATAACTGAAGCATAGCTATTAGAATAGAAAGAACAATCATTTAGAAGTAGTCTATCATAATAAAACCAAAAAGGGAAGATTTTTGGATTTTTTTTTAAAGGATATATTAGCATTAGCAAAGGATATATTAGCATTTTTTAAAAAGGATATATTAGCATTAAATCGGCAGCCATAAGCTAGACTGGGTTGATTAAAAAAAACAAAAAAAACACACACTTAAAAATCAACTACATAATTCAGCCAATAATCCCATTCTCAAGGAGAAAGTATTATATATTAGTTACTGAAGACTCATTTATAATTCAGTTCTACTTGCTAAATGGTTCTGAGTAATAAAAATATTGCTCATATTGTCTTACCTGGAAGAGGTTTAGGAGGAGGCAACTTTGGATTACTACTTGGAGTATGAACACTGCATATCTTAATAAAACCGGCCATTAACATGATCAGGGCAATTCCCATAAGTAATACTGCCCACCAATAAGCCTAGAAATAAACAGATTTTTCCACTGAAAAAACTATAAAATATTTTAGAGTATTTTACATTATATAAAATATACAATAGGATACATTACATTTTAATTTTTAAAGAACATCTGTTCATTGGGAGTTGTAGATATCACGTAAAAGCACATATATATTAATCTCTAAATAAAAAGTACAAAGGCGAAAACAAAAATCACCCATAATTTCACTTCCTAGAGGAAACCACTAAATCTTATTTTCATTTCAGTCTCTATTCTATATAACTATGTTTGTCATACTCAGAAAAACACACGTGCAAAACTGGGGTCATCCTGCATATAGTTTATATTGCATTTTCCCATGTTACTAAATATTTTCTGATTTAAATACTTCCTTCCCTTCTTTTACCTGTTACTCTTACAGACTTTGCTTTTTATACTATCCAGTGACTTAGAAGGTATATAACTTGCTTTAAATTCTACTAGATAGATTTTTAAAATATTCTTTAACCTATATTTTTTTCTAATCATCAAAGCTAAGACTGAAATTCTATCTTTTTTGAGACCCCTCTTTCCTGTTTCTCTATTTCATTTGGAACTTGAGTCCCAGACTACTGTTATTAAATTATTCCTATACAATGTATCTTAGTTCTCATTATATATATATATATATATATATATATATATATATATATAAAATATCTATTACATATATACTCACTTATTTAAAGGTTAACTGTCTTCTTTAATATGAAAAGTGGAAGGATACACACATTCTAGAAGCAGGTAAAGTTTACCTCTAAGAAGGTACTAAAAAATTTCATTTCCAACTTAAGTCAAATTAAATCAATTAGCCAAACAAAAAACCTTCAAAAACTACTGACATAATCTTATTTATAGAAAAATTACTGTTGCCATTCTTAATAAATTTAAGTCTATTTTGCAATTCAAAATATTCAATTTTTGTCTTAAGATAGCATGTACTAATAAACATCATACAAAATAGTAACAACTAGAAAACTATGAACCTTATATTGGCTTACGCAGATTGTTATAATACATATATAGTTATTGCTAATTATTGCCAATAAAACTCCCATTTAAGAAGCGCTTCTCGGATCTGGGGCCTTAAAACCAGCAGTCTACTACTTCTATACTGTTTTCTTTATCCAGCAGTGACAGTATAATTAAAGAAACAGAAGCGGAAATAAAAATGAATGTTGTGGTAAAATACCCCAAGCCACCTTCCCCGTGTGTGCATAAAGCCTTTCATATATATATATATATATATATATATATATATATATATATATATATATATATAAACATATCAATTTAATTTTGAAAGAATCCCAAACTTTTAGAAAAGTTCCAAGTACAGTACAAAGAAGTTTGTAAAATCTGGAACCATCTGAGAGTAAACTGCTACCATGATGTCCTGTTACACTTGAACAATTCAGCATATAGTTCCTGCAACTTAAGGGGGTTTTCCTAGATATTAAGGGGGTTTTCCTAGATAATCATAACAAAATCAGGAAATTGGCATTGTTACATCACTACCATTTAATCCTCAGACCTCCTCATTCAAGTTTTGCCATATGTCCCAATGCCATCCGATTCAGAACTGTGCTGCATTTACCAGCTGTGTTTCTTTAGTCCCCCGCAATCTGGAAACAATCCACAGTCTTCCCTTAGTTTATATAACTTGACACTTTTGAAGATTACAGGTCAGTTATTTTGCATTGGAATGTCCCTCAATTGGGGTTTCTCAGATGTTTCTTTATTATTAGATTCAGGTCATACATCTTTAGTAAGAATATCTCAGAAGTGATGCTGTATTCTTCTCATTGCATCCAACCAGGTGACACATGACTTTGATCTCATTACTAAGGACGTTAACTGGATCACTTGACCAAGGTGTTAACTGCCAAACTTTACCAAAAAGATACTCTTCTCTTTTGTAGTCAATGAGTATTTTGTACGGACATAATTTAGAACTATATAAATATTTTATTCTTCATAAAACTTTAAATTTATTTATTCCCTCATGATTTCCTATTTTCCTTAATGGGTTATAATCCATTACTATCATTATTGTGTCTTTTGGGCATGTCCTCACCATTCTTTGAGCACTTCAGTTGGCACAAGGAGTTACAGGTTCATCTTGTTCTTTCCCTGCCCCAGCACTGGAATCAGTCATTTCTCCAAGGAGCCCTAGTTCCTTTAAAAACTGGCCCTCCTAAGCAGACACCCTCCTCACAATACTTGTACTCTGACATCACAAGCCAGTCACCCCTCCACAGGGTTCAAAGGGCACCCTGCCCTGTGCCAGTACAGCTCCCCTCACCAGGCATGGATGCCTTGCTTGGCCTCACCTAATTGCCTTTAGGAATGAAGTGTTCAAGAAAGGAGAGAGCAAGGGGTGATGCAAGTCAGCCTTACTGCCGAAAGATTTATCTTTAAAGAGAAGCTACAAATCTGAATTTTTACATGAAATCTGTTTTTAAATGCTAACAACTCATTCAAAATTTCTAAAAACAACAGGTAGACCATACAAGACACATTTGCCGGGCTGAATCTGGCTTGGAAACCACAGCTTACAATCTACTTTTCAGAAGCCATTTCTTGCATCCTACTGAGATTGCCAGATAGTTTTCTAAAACTTTCTTTTGGTTTCTGTAGAAAATAATTTTCAGAGCACTGCTCTTCCCTGTGAGTCTTTAGGTTAATATTCCCCTTCCCTTGTTAAATAAATTTCCCACAGGCTCCTGTTGTTTTTCCTGTTTTATTCATCCTCAAATAACAGACCTGCTATTTATCAAAAAAAAAGGCAGGGTTTAAGTCCTGTCCTCAGTCTGTCAACTCAAGTGCTGGCTGATTCCTCTCTTCATTTCTGCCTACTGTCACATGCAGAACTATATGCACAGCTTTTGTCATGTTCCAAGCATCCAGAGGCCTTTTAAATGTGGCATTCAATGAAGTTAAGACCTTCTCCTACCTTTCCTGTCTGCAACTCTGACACTGACCCAGTAAAATCATTAAGAACCAAAATCACCAGCTTGTACTGCTACAAGTACTCTTCCTGCTCTATACCAGTGGTTCTCAACCTCGGCTACACATTAGAATCGCCTGGAAACTCAGATACCTGGACGAAATCCCAGGCTCCAGTAGGGTGGGGGTGGGATCCTGACATCAGCAGTTTTGTTAAAGCTGCCACATGATTCCACTATGCAGCCAAGACTGAGAACTACTGGTCTCTACCAAGGGTCAGCAGACTTTTTCTATAAAGAGCCCAACAACTAACATTTTAGGCTTTGTGGGCCATATGGTCCTGGTCAAAACAATTCATTTCTGCCACTGTAGTACAAAAGCAGCCATAGATAAGACACAACACAGGTGAATGTGGTTGTGTTCCAGTAAAACATTACTTACAATTCAGTGTTCTGGTGGAGGGCCCAGGGAACTGCATTTTAAACAAGCATGCCCGTGACTAGGATGCAGATGAGTGCCTCTTACTCAGTGTAGATATGCTGGCATTGTGGTACAGGACCATTTTGAGCAATGCAGGAAGTTTAGCATACATGGCCCTCATCCATCAAATGCCAGTAGAGTCCCTCAGTTACTCTGACAACTACTGGTAATTTCCAAATACCCTCTGGAAAGGCAGTATCACCTCTAATGTGATCCATTTTATAAGCACAAAGGGTCAAGGGTCTTCCTACTACCTTCAGGCTGGTGGGCTAGTTCTGTTATGGGAGATGCCCTTCCATTCCTGACGTTCACTATATTCTCGAACACATTTCCTTCCTTCTAGTCTTCCACATGGTCATCAGTGTTACAACTACTTAAAACACAGAACTATGTCATTCCTCTATGTAAAACCGTTCTTCAAAAGCTTCCCACCGGGCTTCCCTGGTGGCGCAGTGGTTGAGAATCTGCCTGCCGATGCAGGGGATGCTGGTTCGAGCCCTGGTCTGGGAAGATCCCACATGCCGCGGAGCAACTAGACCTGTGCGCCACAACTACTGAGCCTGCGCATCTGGAGCCTGTGCTCCGCAACAAGAGAGGCCGCGATAGGGAGAGGCCCGCGCACCGCGATGAAGAGTGGCCCCCACTCGCCGCAACTGGAGAAAGCCCTCACACAGAAACGAAGACCCAACGCAGCCATAAATTAAAAAAAAAAAAAAAAAGCTTCCCACCAAAGATCTCCAAGATAAATCATTAAGTGGGACAGAGATAAAAAAACAGAGCACACAATGAACTGCGGCCCAGTAAATATATGATTCCACTTGTCTTTTTAAAATATATTTTCTTATAAAAATACAGTTTCTGAAAAATATATAAGAAACTCGTCTTGAGAGGACTGGGCTCCAGGGAAAAAAGGCGGCTTACTTTTCAACATATTACTTTGTCAATTAAAAAAAAAAAAAGGATAATCACACTTTTCAAAAGGATAAAAGTGAAAAAAATTTTTATTTAAAATATTTCTTATGTCTGTGACTATTTCAGCTGCTCTCTCTTAACAAAACATCCACCTGTCCCTCTACTTACTAGTCCTTAAGAACTTAGCTTTGCTATCACATCCTTAAAGAAGCCTTGTCCAAATAGGTTCTCCTATTTCCTGTGAAAACATGATGCAGAACTGAAAATATGTTTCTATGTGCTTATCCTCTCTATCCCAAACTGGACTGCAAGCTTTTTGAATTTATATTCTATAAACTCAGTATATACTCTACCAAAAAGTACCTGTTGGACTAGTTATTACACGTGAGTCATTACTCCAAATACTGACTTAGAGAAACACTTCTCATTTATAATATTTATTTATTATATCTAGATTGCACGCACGCACAAATAATGCAAAAGGTTCTTACAACAGAGGACATAAAAAATTATGGTTTGACACCTCTTCTAATACCAGTTTTTCAGTACCTATACAGTTTTAAATAGAGATGCAAGTAGTATGGCAGTAACAAAAGCAGACTGGAGAGAGGAAGCCTGAATTTAACAGTGGTTATAACTTCGTAGAAAACAAAGGTCAAAAGGACCGAGTCCCAGCTGAGATCAAAAGATATTTACGAAAATGTGGCACCCAGGTCCTTGAGAATTTCCAGTCCCTTCTAGCAGTGTTCCTGGTTTTCCTCTGAAATCTTCCAGGTAACTATATACCTCAAAAGCCCAAAGCTGAGATGTTTTCGTGACAATGATAGTAGCTCTCAGAAATAGAATATCGCAGTGGATAGAAGATAGCAAGGAAAAACTAAACAAAACAATAGTGCATTTGAGAGTGTTAGTAAATATGGTCACCTTTGGTAGAGAAGATTTTTTTAAATGCCCCCTTCAAGAGAGAATTATCAGAGAGTGGTAAATGCTAAATCACATGTTTTCTCATATACTATAAAATCTGGAAAAAGAATACCAACCAGGCTACTAAGTGCAATATATGTGTTTCATCTCAGAAAAGAGATCACAGTTTGTCCACCTGTTAAGAGTCTGAAATAAAAGAGAGCTGTCATTCATTCAACAGGCATTTAATGAATGTAAATTACGAGTCAAGCTCTTGTCTTTCATAGATACAAGGGTGTTAAGTGAAACTTAAGAGACAAAGACATCCAAGTTTAAAAAACAGCTTAGAAGTTAACAAGTACTAAATCAAGTCTGAGAAAATAATTCTACATAAGAAACAGATAGATGATGTTCAATACATCCACTTACATGGCCAAAAGAACACAAAGTAGAAAAATTAAGTAAAAATGACAAAAATGAAAGGTCAAAATTTGCCAGTCTAATTTATTATGTTCTAATTACAATAGTTTTTTATTTAATAATCTAAATAAACAAAAAGGACCTATAGGCTAACAAAACAATAAAACAGGTTTCACTCAAAAAACTGTGAGGGGGAAGGGGCAAGACAAGCCATCAAGTCTCTTCAGACGTAAGATAATCTTAGCTGGTTTTAAAGATCTCTAGAAAAAGTTAATCATATAACCCTTTTGGTGAATTTCCAGTGATAACAACTCTCAGTCACAGCAAACACGCTCTAGACTTCCGGGTAGTCACAAGACCATGTGGGACCCACAGTCCCTTGTCAGGATACTGATTATGCCATCCTGCAGGGGCAGAAAGCGTCCCTTCATCCTTCAGAAGATACCATTGTCTGGACTCTGACTAAATGTTCTTTTATCCTTCAACACTCCACGCACCACCCCTCTCGAAAGCAACTGGCTACTAATCTTCTTGTTACTTTATACTTAGCCTGGGCAAGCAGGTTAAAATACCACTGAGAGATACCTGAAAACATTACAACTTCAAAGTTAGGATAATATGTATGATTTTTTCTTTTCCATATAAGTTATGACACAGTTATCTGCTTCATTCATCTAGCAAACACATACTGACTCCTTACCATATGCTAAGCCCTGTGACAATACTGCATCTTTGTTGTTCAAGTTTCAGTAGTGATATCTATGAGGCCTATTCTACTAGGCAACAAAGGACTCTGGAGGTCCACAACCACCTTCCATTTTCAACACAGCAGGAAGACAAAGTAGAAAATTTCGGTTACAAGTCTTTTAAAAAGGAGTCATTACACTGCAGAGACTGTAAAAATGGTTCCCAAACTTTAGCATGCACCATCACATACCGACTCAGGGGTCCACGTGGGACCTGATCATTTGCATTTTTATCAAGTTCCCAGGTGCTGCTGATGCTGCTGGTCAGGGGACCACACTTTGAGATCCACTGGTCTAGATTAGGGCTTGGCAGAAACTTCCTATCAAAGGCCAGACAAATATTTTAGGCTTTATGGGGCCAAGCAGTCTCTGCTGCAACTATTCAAAGTGCAAACGCAGCCATAAGCAATATATAACTGAATAGCCATGGCCATGTTCTGATAAATCACTACTTATGGACACTGAAATTTGAATTTCATATAATTTTCAGAAGAATATATATTTTTTAAATTAATTATGGCCATTAGTTCCGTTACAGGTAATATTCTTTTTTTTTAAAAATAAATTTATTTTATTTATTTATTTTTGGCTGCGTTGGGTCTTCGTTGCTATGCGCAGACTTTCCCTAGTTGCGGCAAGCGGGGGGCTACACTTTGTTGCAGTGCATGGGCTTCTCATTGCAGTGGCTTCTCTAATTGCGGAGCACCGGCTCTAGGCGTGCAGGCTTCAGTAGTTGTGGTGCACTGGCTTAGTTGCTCCGCTGCATGTGGGCTCTTCCAGGACCAGGGCTCGAACCCATGTCCCCTGCATTGGCAGGAGGATTCTTAACCACTGCAACACCAGGGAAGTCCTCAGAAGAATATTATTTTGATTTTTTTCAACTACTTATATACGTGAAACCATTCTTAGCTGTAAGCCATACAAAAATAGGCAGTGGGCTAAATCTGGCTCATGAGCCATAGTTTGCCAACCCCTGTTCTACATGAATGGTTGGTTCTCAATCCCAGTTGATCATCAAAATTGAGAGTTGGGAGCTTTGAAATGACCCAAACACTTTATACTCCATCCCCAGAGATTCTGACTTAATTGGTCTAAGCCCTTAGGTAATTCTCATGTACAATATGAATAAAGGTCAGGTAAGTTTGGAAAATGAAGTTAAAAAGATTTTTTATCGTGGGGCTTCTCACAATATTATCACAAATCTCTAGAGGGGACTATAGTATGCAATATTGTCCAGATTCATTTGACCACCAAACCTATGGATCTAGTGTTCTGTGAAGCACTTGGAAACACTACTCTAAATCTTTCATAAAGAACACCAGATACTTATCTAGGTTCATAAAATTACAGCAAAATAAGAGAGAAGACATTAATTAAAAAATGAGAAACATAGTTGACTCTTGTCAAAATAATAATAAAAAGATGAACTCCTGATAAAACTGAACAAATTAAAAAGAAAAAAGCCACAAACTAACAGGCAATTATTTTAAAGTGTGGGGTAAATACAGTGATAGATTTGGAAAAAATCAAGGTCAAAGGTGGTTTCCTATGTCAAACCTAACACAAAAGGTGCAAAAAATGTGAACACATCAGTAACTATGGAAGAAAATGAAAAAGAATTACCAATGTATCCATTTAATGAAAAGGAGACAGTGGTACAGGGTCTTAACAGATTTACTGGTGAATGCTCTCCAACTTTTCAAGAACTAGGTGACCCCTTGATAAATCCAAAGGATGTTTATCATTATCTCCTGGCGAGACACACAGTAGGCATTCAGCCTACATTCAAACATTACTGTCAAAAACAACTTTTCCCCGGAAAAGAAAGTAAAAGTCTTTATTACATCATTTCCATGGTGCCTATAGCAGTCAGTAACTCACGTCCTGAACTATTAAACTGTTAAGGTTCTTCCCACTCTACCCTCATGAGGAAAAAAGATTCCATAGTATACTGTGGAAAGGAGATAAAAGAGCCACCAGGTACCAATGGAAAGGAAAGTCAGTGAAACTAACCCATCATCCCTTTCACAGCTTCTTACCAGAGCAAACTAATAACCTACATTACTAACTAGAAGGACACTTTCCTTATACATGATGAAAGACCAGTGTAACAAAATGAACTCTGCTATGCAGGTGAACTCTGCAAGTAACACAAATGAGACAAATAACTTGTAAGGAAGTGGCTGTTGTTTATCGTACTGTTTGATCTGATTAATGCCCACAAATGCAGCAACAGCCTAACGGTACTCTTCCGGCATTATGGACCATGCTATTTGAAAGGGTGGCATGTGAATGTCAACACTGATTTAAAATAACAGTGTTCTATACCCATTTAAGGCAAATCTGCATAAACCTAAAAGTGCCTGATTAATCAGTTCCAGAGCACAAGACTTCACATTGCTAAAATTCATTGTAAGAAGTATTTCACAAAATCCTCAAATCTAAAATATGAAAAAAGGTTTTAAAAACACTTTAACTAAAAAGATCATTTCTATTAAATATTTTAAAATAGGAATGAGTTTTTGAAATTGTAAATAAAATGAATCAAAATTAAACATAATGGAGAAAAGTGAAAAAATATTATTTTTAGATGATATGATTTACTATCTAGAAAACCTACAACATCTGGCACAACAACATAAACTCAGCAGAACATAACTCTGAGATTCCAATTATCAGATTTTTTTCTTTGAACACACTGTTTCCCATAGTAGACAAGTATACTAGATCTCAACTTTTTCTTATTAGAGATGATCAGAAAAAAAGAAAATAAGAACTGGATTTGAGTTGAAAACAGGGAAGTAAGGGAGCCAAGAAATGTAAGCTGCCTGAAGTCACAGAATTATCAAACGTCAGAAGGATGATCTGAATCCTCGTGTAATTCCAAGCCTGTACCCTTTTCACTTTACCATAGTGCCAGAAGGCACCTTTAGGTGTTTTTTTTTTTTGCGGTACACAGGCCTCTCACCGCTGTGGCCTCTCCCACTGTGGAGCACAGGCTCCAGACGCACAGGCTCAGCGGCCATGGCTCACGGGCCCAGCCACTCCACGGCATGCGGGATCCTCCCGGACCGGGGCACGAACCCGTGTCCCCTGCATTGGCAGGCGGACTCTCAACCGCTGCGCCACCAGGGAAGCCCTAAAAATCACTCTTCAGATAAAATACAGTTGACCCTTGAATGTGGCGGGTTAATCATAGTTAGCCAACCACCTCCAAAGTTCTCTATATCCATGGTTCCTCCACACCGGCAGATTCAACCAACTCCACACTGTGTACTACTGTAGTATTTACTATTGAAAAAGATCTGCTTATAAGTAGACCCATGCAGTTCAACCCATGTTGTTCAAGGGTCAACTATAACTCCAGTATAAACAGAAAAGAAGTGATTTTCTCATAACAGGGGTGACCTCTAACCAAGTAAAATTATGATCAAATCATTTTAAGATAAGGTTTCTTTATAAATAAAAACTATACTTACCACAATCCATTCAGCAATGTTTTCATAGAGCTCTGGACTGAAAATTGCTTTTTTAAGCCTAGCTAGAGGACCATCAGCATCTACTAATCTGCACCGCATGAAAACATCACAGTAGCCTCTAAAATCATTGCATGGGGATCCAGGTTGCAGCGTGATGGTTCGACCAAGGAAGTACTTGCTCCATTGCACAGACCCTGTACTGGCACAAGTTGATGGCTCCACTGCAAAAGAAGTGTCAAATATAAGTTGAAGATCAGATTTTCTATCGGGCTAGCTCGGGAGAGAGGGAGGAAAGGAAGAAACTGCCTAAAATCATCACCATGACATGTTATATAGACTTTCATTAGTTAGACTAGATAACACCACTGGTAATTCACCTTAAATATTACAGCATAAACAAACAACCAGTAACTCCTGACTTAGTGCCTACAATGGCTTTAAATCCTTCTAACGGTATTTATATTAATTATTGTAAAAACGCTGGCAGGTTTTATCTAGTTTATCATTTTAAAAACACTGTAGGGACCATAATACTAGAAACACAATTCTATACTACATTTTAAAATTTCTCAAGAGGATCAGTTCAGCTGGAAATTATGTCCCAACTGCATATCAAAGTTTAACACTTAAAATTTAGGAGAAAATAAGGTTTTTGAAACAGATTTTATACTCTTGCATTTTAAAAGCCTTACTCTTCTTCATACAGCAGACATGGCATAATTCCTTATCATCTTTGCCATCAGAGCTGGCACAGGTGCACTCCTCCAAGCCATATTTCTCACAGATAGAACCTGCACATTGCTGAAAGAAAAATAAAAGACCAATTATTTAATTCCTATACAGTCAAACCTCTTGTTGACAATAGCAGACAGAAACACCTCCAACGCTAAAATAATTAAGTAGAAATACAAGTCGGGGGGCGGGAGGGAAGCATAGATTAGTATCAGAAATGGATGGTATAAACACATCTTAAAAAGAGTAAGTGCAGGGGCTTCCCTGGTGGCGCAGTGGTTGAGAGTCTGCCTGCCGATGCAGGAGACAAGGGTTCGTGCCCCGGTCTGGGAAGATCCCACATGCCGCGGAGTGGCTGGGCCCGTGAGCCATGGCTGCTGAGCCTGCGCGTCCGGAGCCTGTGCTCCACAACGGGAGAAGCCACAACAGTGAGAGGGCCGTGTACCACAAAAAAAAAAAAAAATTAAGTGCAAATAAGATAGTAAATCTTTAAAGAAATGGTAACTTAAAAATCTAGACCAAACAAAAACAGAGAAGGAGATTAGATGAGCATCGACTTTATGTTGGTTATTATGGCTCCTTTATAAGGAGAGAAAAATGAAATTTTCCTCATGTAGAGGAAAGTGATTATTTAGCCAAGAAAGCTTTAAAGGCTTCACATTCAGAGGAAATAACTGAGAGTTCTTTTACTTAGAGTATTAAAATGTTAATTTATAAAACTTAAAAGAAATACAAAGTTACATGCCTAGTTACATAACTATTTTTCTCTAGAGAGTATCAAACGCATGCAGTAGAAAGATGAAAGACAAGTCAATAACTAATCAAATGCCACCAGGCACTTATGCCACATAATGCATTCACAGCTTTGTGAGGAAATAGATAGGGACCGAGATTAATTACTTTATGCGGCTTTAAGTGGCAACAAACAATTATCCTGAAAAAGGTTTCATAAAACTAAATAAACAACATACAAATCAAATGCTTACCCCATTAATGCACACTTGTGTATGCCTATTACAGTCTGTAAAGTTTGGTTTAGGATCAGATGCTGGGCAGAGAGCTGTGATGCCATTACATATTCCTTCTTTTGCACAGTCTGAATCATCCCGACACTTCTCAGTTTTTGACTTGAATGCACACTGTGCTGTGCAACAGGGACCTTGACTTGGACTAGAAGAAACATTGAGGTGAGTAAAGAAAATCACTAGGATATTTCCTATACATATAGATACAGTCCTAATTTTTAAATCATAAATGCTAAGTATGTTACTGTTAAACAAGTCTTATTGGAATAAGAGGCTATTAAATTTCAACATTCTATTAAGTGCAGAAAAGTGATTAAGAATCTTGTTTTTAAAATGAAGGCATACTATATTGAGCTTTCTTATTCTATTCTATTTGCCTATAGTAAAAGGTTATAATAGAAAATGGATTAAATATTAGGCAAGTCATCATTGTTTTTCATAGATACACATTAGTCAATTTATCAACTTTTCTCACATTTATACACTAAAATCAAACTAGGATACACAGAACATCCATTTTAAAAGTACTGCACAAACAATATTCTACTGCTTATATCTATCACTACCAAAATAATTTGGCAAGTGAAATAAAATTATATGACAACTAAGTTACAGGAGTGTATGGAATCCATACTATCTAAATATTTAAAGTTAAGATTCTAAAACTACTGACAAAAGTCACATTTTTAAAGTTAGGCATTAAATAATATGTATTTTATTGAGTGTCCTTTGCATGTCCTTTTTTAACACCCACCACACAAACTGCAATTACAAGTAGTTCAATCTGCCAACAACAGTGCCCTAAATACTACTACTCCAGAAAATAAACCAACAACAAATAACAAAGTTCCAAAACCACATACATCTCCTAATCTCAGTTTGAAATCTGACATAACTGCCTTCAGGTGACTTCCCAGGAACATGAACACTACTGGAATTAGCAAGGTACCTGCATTGCTTTCCAGGTTTCAGCTTGCATTTTTTCCCTTCTGGTTGGTTTGCATCATAGCAGCACTCGTCTTTACACTGGTCACTATAGCCGCAATCACATTCTTCACCTTGCTCTACCATTCCATTTCCACAAATAGGTTGGCCAGATTCTGAAGAAAATAAATAAGACAAAGTAAGCATTATATGCAACATTAATTTTATTTAAAATTTATAAACTCTTTAAAGCCGCAGAACAAAAGGAGAAAGGAAAATTTCGAAGAATAAGAAAAGTAGAACAAACTAGGAATCTGGAAATCAGGAGATCTAATTATAACAGTGGCTTGGTCACTAACTAGCAATGTGGCCTTAGGCAAGTCACTTCCCTTTTTTGAGGCCTCAGTTTCTTAAGCTGTACAGTGAGGGAATTTGACCTGATGCTCCCTTCTAAGGTCCCTCACAGAAGTGGTAGCATTCTATTTAGGCCATGCCACACTGAGCTTTACTGAACAATGACTGTACTATTTATATTTTTAGCACATAAGTACAAAGTAAGTCAGTGTTTCATCAAGCAGAAAAAAATTAAACCTTTTCTGTTAGAAAATTTCAAACATACACAGAAGTAGTAAAAGAATAAGTATAGTGAACTCCCATGTACCAATCACTTAGCTTTAGCAACTTCAACAATATGCTGTAAACAACTCCATCTAACATATTCAGCTGCTCTTAACAAATATCCCAAGATGAATCTAACAGATAAGGAGTTCTTTCTTTTTAAAATCTAACCATAATACCATTACACATCTAAAAAACTTAACAGCATGCTTAATAGCATCTAATAGCCAATTCATGTTCAATTTTCTTCAATTACCTCTTTACACTAGTTTATTTGAACCAAGTTTCACACAAGCTTCCCCCAACCCCTCTCCCCATGGTTGCTTTTGGTTGACATGTATCTTAAGTTCTTTTAATATGTAACAGATTCCCTCCCCTCTTTTTATTTTTACACTATTGTTAAAGAAATTGGGTCATTTTATTTTATGGAATTTCCCACATTCTATTTGGCTGACTGTATCCTGGTCAATTAGTAAATTCTTTTTGTAATGTACATCAGTTTTGCTTGTCAGCTAGACCAAGCTCCTTAAGGGAAGAACCATGTATTATTTACACATTTTGTATTTCCAGAGTCTAACAATATTGGGTCAAATCTTAGTTCATTAAGGTTGGGCTGTCTGGTCTAAGCATAGTGAATAATTTCAGAAAGATTTTTAGGCTCTTTTTAAAAATTCTTTGATTTTGCCAGTGAAGTTTAAAATTGGAACAAGAATGCTACTCTTAGTAAGAACATAAAATCACTGAATTTCAGTACCTGCAGGGAAATAAAAAGAATCAAATGTCTTCATTTTAGAGAAAAGAAAACTAACTTTCACAGAGTTTGTGACTTGCTGGAAACCATATGCCCCACTATGGACAAAACACAGTCTAAACCCAGGTCTTCTAGATCTAAAATCTGGTGCTCTTTTCTTTCTGTTATACCAAATCAATGTGGAAAACAGTTGTAGCACAGCCTTCAAACTGAGAACTGAGTGAGTGGAAGGGAACATATCTCAAGCACAGGAACCTAAAACAATGCACGTCTGAATCAAAAATATTCTAGAAAGCCTAGCTTTATACTCAGAAACTTCATTCTTATCCTTGACCACATCAAACATTAAAGGAAATTTTAGAGGTAACTGAAGCTACATCTCACTCTTTCCTTCTTCTTTTTCTTGGCCATGCCATGAGGCTTGTGGGATCTCAGTTCCCCAACCAGGGATTGAACCCAGGACCATGGCAATGAAAGTGCCGAGTCCTAACCACTGGACTGACAGGGAATTCCCTCTCTCTTTCATTTTATAGCATTTCTTTTGTTCTCAAAAGCTAGAAGCATGCACATGCAAATATATACTAAGTAAATAATAATGATTTTTCTAGTCTAGCAATAATCATTTTATAATTCATGTGACGTAATTTAGGAGAAAAGGAAAAACAACAGAAGTCAGAAAACCATTCATGCGATATTTACTACACGTTAGTTTTCGTCTCATACAAAAATATTACTTCAAATCAGCTATTTGCTAACAGCTTAAATACAAGGAAAAGGGGCTGTTTAAATACCAAAATTATAATACGTACATATTTCATGGTAATTTAAGAAACAAATTTCCTTCCCATAATACTAAAAAGCAATATGCTCATTTTTTTCTATCTTATGTAAATGTTATTTCTTTCTTTCTTTTTTTTTTTTTTTTTTTTTGCGTACGCGGGCCTCTCACTGTTGTGGCCTCTCCCTTTGCAGAGCACAGGCTCCGGACGCGCAGGCTCAGCGGCCATGGCTCACGGGCCCAGCCGCTCCGCGGCATGTGGGATCCTCCCGGACCGGGGCACGAACCCGTGTCCCCTGCATCGGCAGGCGGACTCTCAACCACTGCGCCACCAGGGAAGCCCCTTTCTTTCTTTTTTTAAAATTGAAGTATAGATATTTTACAATGTGGTGTCAGTTTCAAGTGTACAACAAAGTGATTCAGTTATACATACATACATCTATGTAAATATTTCTTTTCCAGAATCTTTTCTATTATAGGTTCTTACAAGATATTGAGTATAGTTCCCTGTGCTATACAGTAGGTCCTTGTTGTTTACCTATTTTATACATAGCAGTGTGTATATGTCAATCTCAAACTCCTAATTCATCTACTCCCCATGCCCTCGTCCCTGCTAACCCCTTTGGTAACCGTAAGTTCGTTTTATGTGTTTGTAAGTCCATTTCTGTTTTGTAAATAAGTTTATTTGTATCCTTTTTTTAGATTCCACATACAAGTGATATCATATGATATTTGTCTTTCTCTGGTATTTGTCTATACTACAAAGCTACAGTAATCAAAACAGTATGGTACTGGCACAAAAATAGACATATAGGTCAATGGGACAGGATAGAAAACCCAGAAATAAACCCATGCACTTATGGTCAGTTAATCTACGACAAAGGAAACAAGAATATACAATGGAGAAAAGACTGTCTCTTCAAAAAGTAGTACTGGGAAAACTGGACAGATACATGTAAAGGAATGAAATTAGAACATTCTCTAATTCCACATACAAAAATAAACTCAAAATGGATTAAAACGTAAATATAAGACTAGATACTACAAAACTCCTAGAGGAAAACATAGGCAGAACACTCTTTGACATAAATTGCAGCAGTATTTTTTTGGATCTGTCTCCTAGAGTAATGGAAATAAAAACAAAAATAAACCAATGGGACCTAATTAAACTTAATAGCTTTTGCACAGCAAAGGAAACCATAAACAAAATGAAAAGATAACCTGCAGAGTGGGAGAAAATATTTGCAAACAATGCTACTGACAAGGTGTTTAATTTCCAAAATATAAACAGCTCATACAGCTTAATGTCAAAAAACCCCACAAACAACCCAATCAAAAAACGGGCAGAAGACCTAAACAGACATTTCTCCAAAGAAGACATACAGATAGCCAACAGGCACATGAAAAGATGCTTAATATTGCTAATTATTAGAGAAATACAAATCAAAACTACAATGAGGTATCACCTCACAGCAGTCAGAATGGCCATCATTAAAAAGTCTACAAATAATAAGTGCTGGAGAGGGTACAGAGAAAAAAAAATCCTCCTACACTCTTGGTGGGAATGTAAAGTGGTGCAGCCACTATGGAGAACACTATGGAGATTCCTTAAAAACTAAAGCCATATGATCCTGCAATCCCATTCCAGGGCATATATCTGGAGAAAACTCTCATTCAAAACGATCCATGCAACCCCAATGTTCACTGCAGCACTATTTACAAGAGCCAAGACATATAAACAACCTAAATGTCCATTAGCAGATGAATGGATAAAGAAGATGTGGTGTGTATACACACACACACACACACACACACACACACACTAACACACAATGGAATATTACTCAGCCATAAAAAAGAACGAAATAATGCCATTTGCAGCAACATGGATAGACCTAGAGATTATCATATTAAGTGACGTCAGACAGAGAAAGACAAATATGCTCTTTTTTTTTTTTTTTGCAGTACGCGGGCCTCTCACCGTTGTGGCCTTTCCCGTTGCGGAGCACAGGCTCCAGATGCGCAGGCTCAGCGGCCATGGCTCACGGGCCCAGCCGCTCCGCGGCATGTGGGATCTTCCCGGACCGGGGCACGAACCCGTGTCCCCTGCATTGGCAGGCGGACTCTCAACCACTGCGCCTCCAGGGAAGCCCCAAATATGCTCATTTTTAAAGTCACTTTCAATCAGGAAGTTTACTGTGAAAACCCAGTTTGCAGATGAAGAATCTATGTGTCACTTCTACACTAAGAAGATTTAGAAAAACTACCACTGATAACAACAATAACAAAAATGAGAACATCAATTTTAATTTTAATCTGCCCTTTTAAAAGAAAAAGAAGGCTTTATAAGAAAAAGTCAATCAATAAAAGTAAAAATTGATCATTTGAACATCATCAAAATTTAACTTTTGCTCTGGGAAAGACTGTGAAGAGGGTGAAAAGACAAGCTACAGACAGGAAGAAAATATATGCAGACCAATATCTGACAAGTGACTAGCATCTAGCCTATATAAAGAACCCTCAAAACTCAACAGAAAAAACAAAACCAAAAAAACTCAATGGCCAAGAAACATGGACATTTCACCAAAGAAGATATACATATGGCAAAAAAGCACATGAAAAGATATTCAATGTCATTAGTCATCAGAAAAATACAAAGTAAGGTACAATGAAATACCACTATATACCTATCACAATGGATAAAATAAAAATACCAAAGGCTGACAAGGATAGAGAGAAATTAGTTCACTCATACACTGCTGGTGGGAATATAAAATAGTACAGCCTTCTAGAGAACAGTTTGGCAGTTTCATATAAATAAAAACAAACAACGGCTACATTGATCCATCAGTTGGATTTGGAGGCATTTATCACAGAGAAATGAAAACTTATATTCACATGAAAAGCCTGTTTATAGCTGCTTTATTCATAACTGCCAAAAACTGAAGATAACCCAAATATCCTTTAATAGAAAAATCGTTAAACTGTAGTACACACATACCACCTGCAATAAAAAGGAACAAACTAGTGATGCAGGCAAACAATTTGGATTAATTTCCAAGGAATCATGCTGAGTGAAAAATCCCAAAGGTTACATACTGTATGATTCCATTTATATAACATTTTTGAAGTGACAAAATTTTAGAAATGGAGAATAGTGGGGCAGCTGAAGGGATACCAGGAGGGAGGTGAGTGTGGTTATAAAAGGACAACGCCAAGAGTTACTTGTGGTGGGACTTCCCTGGTGGTGCAATGGTTACAAATCCGCCTGTCAATGCAGGAGACACGGGTTCGATCCCTGGTCTGGGAAGATCCCACATGCCATAGAGCAACTAAGCCCGTGCGCCACAACTACTGAGCCTGTGCACCACAACTACTGAAGCCCGTGCATCCTAGAACCTGCATGCCACAACTACTGAGCCCAGGCGCCTAGAGCTCATGTTCCACAACAAGAGAAGCCACTGAAATGAGAAGCCTGCGCATCGCAACAAAGAGTAGCTCCCACTCACCACAACTAGAGAAAAGCCCGCGCACAGCAACAAAGACCCCACACAGCCAAAAAAAGAATTAAAAAAAAAAAGAATTACTTGTGGTGATGGAACTATTCTTTATCATGGCTGTGGTGATGGGCACATAAACCTACACATGATAAAACTGTATAGAACTAAACACACACACAGAGAAATGACGACAGGAAAAACTGGGGAAATCTGAATAAGATCTGTGGGCTGTGTCAATGTCAATATCCTTGCTATATGTAATAGTGTATTGATACTATACAGTTTTGCAAGGTGTTACCACTGGGGGGAACTGGATGAAGGGTATATGGAATCTCCATTATTTCTTACAACTGCATGTGAATCTAAATTATCTCTGTATAAATTTCAATTAAAAACAAAAGGCCATAGTGTTATGTCAATTATACCTCAAAAAAAAAAAAAAATGCAGGGTTTCCCTGGTGGCGCAGTGGTTAAGAATCTGCCTGCCAATGCAGGGGACATGGGTTTGGGCGCTGATCCAGGAAGATTCCACATGTCACGGAGCAACTAAGCCCGTGAGCCAAAACTACTGAGCCTGCACTCTACAGCCCGCGAGCCGCAACTACTGAGCCCACGTGCCACAACTACTGAAGCCTGCATGCCTAGAGCCCATGCTCCGCAACAAGAGAAGCCACCGCAATGAGAAGCCCACACACCACAACAAAGAGTAGTCTCCTGCTCATCGCAACTAGAAAAGCCTGCGTGCAGCAACAAAGACCCAATGCAGCCAAAAATAAATAAATAAAATAAATAAATTTATTTTAAAAAATGCAGCTAAAAAAATGAAAGGCCGTGCTTATCTGGAAACCTTCCTCAATTCTTTCTCCTTTGCTGCCATATGTTTAACTCATCTATAAGAGTGTTGTTTATGTGCAATATGAGCAGGCCTCAGTGTTTGCCTTCAAGTAACTTAAAATCTTGTAAAATAGGACAAGGACCCCCAAAAACATAATACAAGGTAGAATATTTAGAACATATTAAATGCCCTACGAGAGGCATAACAGATGAATGGATAAACAAAATGTGGTATATCCATATAATGGAATATTATTCGGCCATAAAAAAGAATGGCATTCTGATACATGCTGCAACTTGTATGAATCTTGGAAATTTTATGCTAAGTGAAATAAACCAGATACAAAAGCATTATCCCATTTATATGAGGTACCTAGAATAGGCAAAGTCACAGAGACACAAAATAGATTAGAGGTTACTAGGGGCTGGGGAGAGAAAGAAATAGGAGTTATTGCTTAATGTTTACTAAATTTCTATTTGGAGTGATTTTAAAAGTTTGAAAATGGAAAAGCAGTGATGGTTGCATAACACTGTAAATGTACTTAATGCTACTGAATTGTACACTTAAAATTAGTTTAAATATAAATTTTATGTTATATATATTTTACCACAGTAAGAAAAAAATTCATAGCAACTTTATTCATATTAACCCAAACCTAAAAAGCCCAAGTGTTCCATTCAATAGGAGAGTGGATAAGCAAATTGTGATATATTCATATAATGCACTTCTATTCAGTGGGGGAAAAAAATGGTACAAAATACTAATAATGAATCTCAAAATAGTATGCTGAGTGAAAGCAGCCTTCCACAAATGGGTGCAAACTGTATGATTCCAATTATATGAAATAAAATAAGCAAAATTTATCTATGGAGAAATAAATCAGAATAATGGTTGCAGGAGGAGTGCAAAGATTGATGGGGAAAGGAAATGAAAGAACTTTGTGGGGTGACAGAAATGTTGTACATCTTCACAGGTGCTTAGATTACACAGGTAAATGTATTTGTCAAAGCTCATCAAATGGTGGACTTAAGATTTGTATATGGCGGGCTTCCCTGGTGGCGCAGCGGTTGAGAGTCCTCCTGCCGATGCAGGGGACGCGGGTTCGTGCCCCGGTCCGGGAGGATCCCGCATGCCGCAGAGCGGCTGGGCCCGTGGGCCATGGCCATTGAGCCTGCGCGTCCGGGGCCTGTGCTCCGCAATGGGAGAGGCCACAGCACTGAGAGGCCCACGTACCGCAAAAAAAAAAAAAAAAAAGATTTGTATATTGCACTTATGTGAAAAACAAAAACACCACAAACAATATTGAACTTTACTTAAATTGAACTCTACTTATGTAGGCTAAAGTGTTTAGGACTGAAGTATACCGATATCCACAATGCACTTTAAATTTCAACAAAAAAATATGGATTGAGAGATGAAGAGATTGACAAGTGTGATAAAGCAAATGTATTAAAGTGCTAACAACTGTAAAATATAGGTGGTGGGCACATACTAGGTGTTTACTATATAATTCTTTCAAGTTTTCTGAATGTTTCAAAATATTCATAATAAAATGCTGGGAAAATATACATACCAACAAAACAGTTGTTTCTCTTCTTCTCAAGAACTTGACTTATATTTCTAATACTACAGAGTGAGAATTTATTGTTGTTAAGTTTGTCCCCAGATGTTGCTCTTGCATACATGATGTAATTGCCATTTTCTTTTTGTCCTAAATTCTTAGATTCTCCTGGAGTGCACTCTGTTCCAGAATCATGCTGTCAAAAAGAATATAGAGTTACATAAACAGGAAGTAAAATAAGGTTTTCAGGTCATCTGATTAAATGTAATTTTCTCATCAGAAGAAAAATGGAAGTTTATGGACTCTCCTTTAGAGTAGATCTTACAATTATTTTAGACTGTGAAAAGGAAGATAATTTGCTCTTTTAGGGGTCACTGTCTCAGAAGGGAAGAAAAAATCAGTGAAGGTATAACTGCAATGGATACCTTTTTTATTTTTATTTCTTTTTTGAAATTTACATAAATCTTTGACACATTCTGCAATTATTTCTTTTAGTTGGATTCCCAGTGGTAGAGTTACTGAGTTAAAAGGTCAAATATTTTAAAGGTCTTGATACATACTGCCAAACTGCCTGACAAAAGGGCCATATTAATTTACATTATATAACCACATGGATCAAGATTTCAATAGGCAGAAATGGGAAGGAATTGGCTTCCTGGCAGAAGTAAAGTTTTTTAAAATGACTTAATTTGACAGGGAAGAAGAAATAACACTGGAATTACACTTAGACCCAAATTATGGAAAACCCTAAATGCTAAGATAAGGAAATTGTATTAGCAATACCATCAGGTATTAGAAGTAAGGTTGTGAACAGAAGTGACATGATCAGACCGATTAGAACTATACCTAGGGCTTCCCTGGTGGCACAGTGGTTAAGAATCCACCTGCCAATGCAAGGGACATGGGTTCAAGCCCTGGCCCAGGAAGATCCCACATGCCGCGGAGGAACTAAGCCTGTGCGCCACAACTACTGAGCCTGTGCTCAAGAGCCCACAGGCCACAACTACTGAGCCCACGTGCCACAACTACTGAAGACAGTGTGCCTACAGCCTGTGCTCCTCAACGAGAAGCCACTGCAATGAGAAGCCCATGCACCGCAACGAAGAGTAGCCTCCGCTCACCACAACTAGAGAAAGCCCGAGCGCAGCAACGAAGACCCAACACAGCCAAAACTAAAACCAAATAAATTAATTAAAAAAAAAAAAGAAAGAACTATACCTAGACAAAGATTCATCTGCTCAGAGTCAATACATTAAGACTTTCATACCGAGAAACAGGAACTTGTCTCATTTATGATTACAACTCCCCACAACAAAGTTTATAAAGTGGTTAACAGCAGGTGTGCAATAAACATTTAGGACAGGATAAATAAATATAAGGGATAGAATGAACCACTCAAAGAGAAAGTAACATTGTCATAATACAGATACATGACAGGGGAGATAAAGACAGATTTTAGATAAAGATGTCAAGGGAGACAGGCTCAGGAGTTCATGGTCTGGCTGATCTCACTATTAAATTATTTAATACATATTTACTAAGTACCGACTATCTATATGTATGGTATCATGAACAACATACACAAAGGGATGAGGTGTATTTGAGCATGACAGAATCATTATAAGTAGTCTGGTATGACAGGAAAAGATAGCAAGGTAGGCAAAAAAATGTGAACCAATTTATCCATTCAACAATAAGCAAAAAGTAATATTACATTAATGTCTTAAAAACACCTCTCTGGCAACCAGGCAGAAGACAGATTAGAAGGGAAGTGAAAAGAGAACAAACTAGATATCCTACTCCAAGTATGGCCCACAGACCAGCAGCAGCAGCATCCCATGGGAGTGTCTTAGAAAGGCAGACACTCAGGCCCAACCAAAGGCCCACTGAAATGGAATCTATACTGTAAGATCCTCAGTAATTTGTATGCACATTAAACTTTGAGAGACCCTAGACTAACAAACAGAAGAGTAGTTGGAAGGGTAGGAAAATCCCCTGGTAAGGGTTGGATGAAGGTGACTGGGAGAGTCGAGGACATTTAACTGCCCTTGAAAATGCAAATTAACAAGAGTTCTCTGCTCATCTCTAAATTTTCAGTTACTCTTTTTAGAAAATATCACAAAAGCATACAATAGGTAGAGCGATTCAACGCATTTTAAGTACTTTATCCAAGAGTACTGATAATAATCTATCGATTTCCGATCGGAATTAGAAGAAGAAAGACTTGAAACTTAGTGAGAGGGTACTTATATTTTACAAACTGGGGGAACATTAGATAAGAGCATTTGAGAATTTTAAGCTATGATATTACAGTTTTTTTCTAAACTCATAAAAATTTCCATTTTTACAAGTGATAAGGTACAAGTAAATGAATTTATATGCAGTTTTCAAATGAAATTTTCCCAAACTTGTTATTTTAATAAGCCCCACCAAAATCACAAAGACAGAATATCTTTCAGTATTTTGTATTTCCATGTGTATTAATCTTCAGTTCACTTGAAAATCAATTCAATGAACTGGGTATTAAATGATACCAAAGAACTGCTCATTTTGTCAGGTATCATAACCACATGGTGGTTATGGAAGAAAATGTCTAATTTTTTAAGAGATGCATACTGAAATGTGGAAGGGGGAATGAATTTGATTCTAACACCTTACGAAGAAAAAGAAAGAAACACAGAAAGGAGATGTGGCAAAATCCTGATGATCGTTCAATCTGAATCAGAGGTTGGCAAATCGCAGCCCACAGCCTGTTTTTATATGGCCTAAGCTAAGAATGGTTTTTCCATGTTTAAAAGATTGTAGGGCTTCCCTGGTGGCACAGTGGTTGAGAGTCCACCTGCCGATGCAGGGGACACAGGTTCGTGCCCCGGTCCAGGAAGATCCCACATGCCGCACAGCGGCTGGGCCCGTGAGCCATGGCTGCTGAGCCTGCGTGTCCGGAGCCTGTGCTCCACAACGGGAGAGGCCACAACAGTGAGAGGCCCGCGTACCGCCAAAAAATAAATAAATAAATAAATAAATAAAATAAAATAAAATAAAATAAAATAAAATAAAAGATTGTAAAAAGAAAAACAACAACAAAGAAAAATATGCAACAGAGACTAAATATTGTCCCCCACACCTATTATGTTTACTAGTAGACTACAGAAAGTTTGCTGACCCGTCCTGGATATGAACGGAAGACTTTGCCGTACTATTTGTCTCTACTTTTATATATGTTACAAAGTTTTCATACCGAACGACTTTAAAAGAACAGTCTCATTCCACAGTAGAGAAAGACAAATCTAGTAAACCCCAATAATGCTTTAACAGAAACCAAACAAGAACCCAACAATTTGCTAACATTCAAAATGTACTTTAAGCAATGAAAAGTGATTCTCATTAAATAAATATTTGAATGAATCATGTGCCAGGAACTATTTTTTTTTTAATTTTTAAAAAAAATTTATTTATTTATTTTTGGCTGTGTTGGGTCTTCGTTGCTGCACGTGGGCTTTCTCTAGTTGCAGCGAGCGGGGGCAACTCTTCGTTGTGGTGCGCGGGCTTCTCATTGTGGTGGCTTCTCTTGTTGCAGTGCACGGGCTCTAGGTGCGCGGGCTTCAGTAATTGTGGCACACGGGCTTAGTTGCTCCGCGGCATGTGGGATCTTCCTGGACAAGAGCTCGAACCCGTGACCCCTGCGTTGGCAGCCAGAGTCTTAACAACTGCGCCAGCAGGGAAGTCCCCCAGGCACTATTCTAAGGTCAGGGGACACAGAAGTGAATGAAACAGACAAAATTCCTTGCTTTCATAGAATTCTGGCACTGTTGTGCTTATTTTCTTATTTTAATTACAAATATTCTATCTTCCTCCTTTTCAGTATTATGGTCAAGTACATTACTGTGTTCTGACATATAAAAACTAAACATTCATGTGTACTTGTTTTCACTGTAAACAACAAAAATTAAACAACGTGGAAGATTAGTAACTTTTAAAAAATGTAATAATTAAGCAATACTTACTGGAGATCCAAAGTTATGTCCAACTTCATGAGCAAATGTAATGTGAGAGACTTTGGGGGGTACATGAGACCCATAGTTCTGAACAGTAATAATTCCAGTGTTTAAAGACTTCTTCTTACCATCTGAATAAAGCTTACTTTTTTCACATATTCCTCCAGAGCTTCCTAATTCAAAACAAAATATGGCTAAAATTAGCATCTATTTCCCCCCAAATAATTTTCTAATATATGCTGTATTAACTTGAAACATTTTATATGTATTTTGAGTCCAAAATTGGTACACATGTATATCAAATACTCAAAAGTTTCTTTTGTCCAAGGTTAGGAAGTCATTTCAAATAAAAGTTTTAATGGCACACATATATTCCCAGGGTTGAATACAAAGTCCTTATAAAATGTTCCTCTTCATAACCAAAATGTCCTCCAATTTTTCTCCCATTAATTTAGCAAAACAAATATTTAAGAGTCTGTTCAATTTAAATATTTCAGCATTTACACTGGGTCAAATCCTACACCTCTTCATCTTGTAAAAAAAAAAAAACAAACAAAATAACAACTTATATTTAAGTTAAATGAAAGTTGAACAAAATATTCTCAAAGAGATTCTGAGAAAGTCACTGCTACCAATAATAGCAGTGATGCACAAGAGTATGTGATTCACTATCCTGAGAGGCAACATACAATGTATTCTTAAAAAAAGAAAAGAATTAGTGGTCGCACAGGCTGGGGGTAGGGGAAACAGGGAGAGACTGATAGAGGTACAAACTTCCAGTTATAAGAAGAATAAGGTCTGAGGATCTAATGTGTAACACATGATGGCTACAGTTGATAACACAGTATTGTATAAATGAAATTTGCCAGGAGAATAGAACTTAAACATTCTCACACATACACAAAAAGGAAAAAGGTAAATATGTGAGGTGATGGTTGTATTAATTAACTTGGTAGGGGGAATCCTTTCACAATACACAAATATCAAATCATCACACTGTGCACTTTAAATATCTTACAATTTTATTTGTCAATTATATATCTCTCAATAGCTTAAAAAAAGGAAAAAATATGTCAAGTGGGTAAAAAAAAAGGGAGGAGGGAATGAAGGAGAGAAGGTGGGAAGGGAGAGAAAGCAAATGTGGCAAAATGTTAACTGATTAATCTATCAGGAGTTCACTGTATACTACTCTTGCAACCTTTTGGCAAGTTTGAATTTTTTTTCAAAATAGGTTCAAAAAACTGAATTATGATTTTTCCAACATGTCTTGAGGATGCTTGCAAATTTTAAAAGAAAAATCTTCATTTTTACTTATATGATACATATTAAATCATTTTGTAGTTCACCTGTTCGTTTATAGTTCCTGAACGTCAGAGCTTAATACCGAAATGAAAATGCTTTCACATCTAAAGGCAGTTAATTTAAGAAATTAGAAAAAGAACAACAGCAAATCAGAAACTGGCTGGCCAATCATCGTCTTTATGTACACTAAACTGAGAAGACCACAGTACTTTAAATAACTATTAAAGACTTTCAGTGAGAAGTTCTTTGGTTTACATTCAGATTTAAGAGGTTACTCTATTTAATTATTTTAATTAAAATATCACATGGATTAGGATATTCTGATAACTGATCAAATTATTTCAAATTAGCTTTCTACTACATACAAAGTTACAACAAAGTTATTAAACCATTTTTAAAAGTCTAACATTTATAATCTCTGATAAAGCATACAATAGAAAGCAATTCAAAAAAGATGTACACAAATGGCATGACACTACAATTGCTGCCTTGTTCCTTTTAATATTAGAAAGTACATAGCAACAAATCATAAATTTAATGACTATTAGGATACAATTTAAGAAGCTGAAATGATAATGTGCTCTCACAGAAAACTAAGCTGAAAGGCTAAGTCATATGCAGATTTTAACCAGCAAAGGACTGAGAACCTCTACATTTAAAACTTACTACATCTTCTACACCAAAAACTGGATAGAAAGAAAACAGCAAATAATTTATGAATATTTAATATATTCTCTTAAGCTACCTCTACTTTTGAGTCCTCAACCTTGAGTCCTAAGGACTGTTATCATTATTTCTAAAAACTAGAAAAGATAGAAATAAGCACTCTGTATGTAATAATTACAGTCTATATGTTACAGTTTTAAACAAATAGTAAATTAATATCCTGCCTCATCGAAGATCTGTCATATGCAAATTGGTCCAATGCAGTACTGGCAAACTTGAATTAAGCATAGAAGATTCCACGCTGCAAATCTTTGTCAGTTAAAAAAAAAATGTAAATAGCATATATTAAAAACTCTGATAATATACCTTCTGTATTTTTAAGGTCTATCTAATTTAAAGGAAGATCATACATAAACTTAAGTGTACTCTTCTGAAATATAGTCTTTATAATTCATATCTTGTTCAACATCTTAACTGCTTTTGGTTTTAATAACTGTTGTTTATTTGGAAAGTTTATTACTTGCTACACAGACTAACAGCATATGTTGGAATAATTCAGTTATACAGGAAGAAATAAAATACTATGTCTAATATTATAAGTCACGGTTTAACTTTTTAAATACTGCAACCACTTTTGATATGCCAGAAACTCAATTAATGATATCATAAATACCTATAGCTAAGCCATAACTCAAGTTCAGTAATTGCTTTACATTGTAAATTTAAGATTTTACTACATATAGTCATTACTGAAAAACAGAAATTATGTAATGAGAAGAATAAAATGTTTTTAATTTGAGTCAAAAGCAATTATTGATGGATGGATGACTCAGTGACCAACAAAGAAGTATGACATTTTTCTATCTACAGGATAGTCTGAAAGCTAGTCACAGAATATCAGTCTTAAACTTTAAAAAAGACTCCCCCAAAAGAAAAAAATTATAAAAACTACAGGGTAGTATAATACCTTGACAGAATCCATAAATAAAGTTTTGATGTGAGCAGGCCTAAATATCTAAAACAATAGTATCATGCTGACCATACAATATTAATCTGAGCAGTAATTTTGAAGCAGACATTAGTACCACTCCCAGATAGGTTATTAGGAAATGTCTGAGGGTATTTCTTTATCTGTCAAGTCTGGGGAGCAGTACTCACATGTAATGGGTAGGGACCAAAGATGTTAAACATCCTGCAAGGGACAATCCAGACCTGTACAAAATGTCAATATTAAGTGTCCTCTATTCTAATGATGTAATATTTTAATGACATAATTCTCCTAGCCTTTTAATTACACTTTCAAACAGGTTAAGAATGCAAGGAATATCAAGGACATTGGCTCAAGATGGCAGAGTAGAGGACGTGTGCTCACTCCCTCTGGCGAGAGCACCAGAATCACAACTAACTGCTGAACAATCATGGACAGGAAGACACTGGAACTCACCAAAAAAGATACCCCACATCCAAAGACAAAGGATAAGCCACAATGAGATGGGAGGAGGGGCACAATCACAGTAAAATCAAATCCCATAACTGCTGGATGGGTGACTCACAAACTGGAGAACACTTATATCACAGAAGTCCACCCAATGCAGTGAATGTTCTGAGCCCCACGTGAGGCTTCCCAACCTGGGGGTCTGACACAACCTGGCGGTGCAGAAGGGAGTGGCACAATATGTTTAAAGTGATGAAAGGGAAGGACCTATAACCAAGATTACTCTACCCGGCAAGGATCTTATCCAGGTTTGATGGAGAAATCAAAAGCTTTACAGACAAGCAAAAGCTAAGAGAATTCAGCACCACCAAACCAGCTCTAGAACAAATGCTAAAGGAATTTCTCTAAGTGGGAAACACAAGAGAAGAAAA
The DNA here is from genome assembly GCF_951394435.1 of Stenella coeruleoalba. Classification (NCBI taxonomy): domain Eukaryota; kingdom Metazoa; phylum Chordata; class Mammalia; order Artiodactyla; family Delphinidae; genus Stenella; species Stenella coeruleoalba. The sequence goes on along the minus strand of NC_137147.1, from coordinate 148,257,872 downwards.
GGACCTACAAAAACAAACCCATAACAATTAAGAAAATGGTAACAAGAACAGACATATTGATAATTACCTTAAACATAAATGGATTAAATGCTCCAACCAAAAGACATAGGCTCGCTGAATGGTTACAAAAACAAGACCCATATATATGTGCTGTCTACAAGAGACCCACTTCAGACCTAGGGACACATACAGACTGAGAGTGAGGGGATGGAAAAAGATATTCCATGCAAATGAAAATCAAAAGAAAGCTGGAGTAGCAATACTCATATCAGATAAAATACACTTTAAAATAAAGAATGTTACAAGAGACAAGGAAGGACACTACATAATGATCAAGGGATCAATCCAAGAAGAAGATATAACAACGATAAATATATATGCACCCAACACAGAAGCACCTCAATACATAAGGCAACTGCTAACAGCTATAAAAGAGGAAATAGACAGTAACACAATAATAGTGGGGGACTTTAACACCTCACTTACACCAATGGACGGATCATCCAAACAGAAAATTAATAAGGAAACACAAGCTTTAAATGACACAATAGACCAGATAGATTTAACTGATATTAATTGGACATTCCATCCAAAAACAGCAGATTACACTTTCTTCTCAAGTGCACATGGAACATTCTCCAGGATACATCACATTGTGGGTCACAAATCAAGCCTCAGTAAATTTAAGAAAATTGAAACCATATCAAGCATCTTTAACCACAATGCTATGAGATTAGAAATCAATTACAGTGAAAAAAAACCTAAGAAACACAAACACATGGAGGCTAAACAATACATTACTAAATAACCAAGAGATCACTGAAGAAATCAAAGAGGAAATCAAAAAATACCTAGAGACAAACTACAATGAAAACACAATGATCCAAAACCTATGGGATGCAAAAAAAACAGTTCTAAGAGGGAAGTTTATAGCAATACAAGCCTACCTCAAGAAACAAGAGAAACCTCAAATAAACAATCTAACCTTAAACCTAAAGGAACTAGAGAAAGAACAAACAAAGCTCAAAGTTAGTAGAAAGAAAGAAATCATAAAGATCAGAGCAGAAATAAATGAAATAGAAACAAAGAAAACAATAGCAAAGATCAATAAAACTAAAAGCTGGTTTTTTGAGAAGAAAAACAAAACTGATAAACCTTTAGCCAGACTCATCAAGAAAAAGAGGGAGAGGACTCAAATCAATAAAATTAGAAATGAAAAAGGAGAAGTTACAACAGACACCGCAGAAATACAAAGCATCCTAAGAGACTACCACAAGCAACTCTATGCCAATAAAATGGACAACTTGGAAGAAATGGACAAATTCTTAGAAAGGTGTAACCTTCCAAGACTGAACCAGGAAAATATGAACAGACCAATCACAAGTAATGAAATTGAAACTGTGATTAAAAATCTTCCAACAAACAAAAGTCCAGGACCATATGGCTTCACAGGTGAATTCTATCAAATATTTAGAGAAGAGTGAACACTCATCATTATCAAACTCTTCCAAACACTTCCAGAGGAAGAAACACTCCCAAACTCCTTCTGAGGCCGCCATCACCCTGATACCAAAACCAGACAAAGATACTACAAAAAAAGAAAATTACAGACCAGTATCACTAAGGAATATAGATGCAAAAATCCTCAACAAAATACTAGCAAACAGAATCCAAAACACATTAAGAGGATCATACACCATGATCAAGTAGGATTTACCCCAGGAATGCAAGGATTCTTCAATATATGCAAATCAATCAATGTGATACACCATATTAACAAACTGAAGAATAAAAAGCATATAATCATCTCAATAGATGCAGAAAAAGCTTTTGACAAAATTCAACACCGTTTATGATAAAAACTCTCCAGAAAGTGGGCAGAGAGGGAAACTACCTCAACATAATAAAGGCCATATTCAACAAACCCACAGCAAAAATCATTCTCAATGGTGAAAAACTGTATTTCCTTTAAGATCAGGAACAAGACAAGGAAGTCCACTCTCGCCACTATTATTCAACATAGTTTTGGAAGTCCTAGCCACAGCAATCAGAGAAGAAAAAGAAATAAAAGTAATACAAATTGGAAAAGAAGAAGTAAAGCTGTCACTGTTTGCAGATGACATGACGCTGTACATAGAGAATCCTAAAGTTGCCACCAGAAAACTACTAGAGCTAATCAATGAATTTGGTAAAGTAGCAGGATACAAAATTAATGCACAGAAATCTCTTGCATTCCTATACACTAATGATGAAAAATCTGAAAGAGAAATTAAGGAAACACTCCCATTTACCACTGCAACAAAAAGAATAAAATACCTAGGAATAAACCTACCTAGGGAGACGAAAGACCTGCATGCAGAAAACTATAAGACACTGATGAAAGAAATTAAAGATGATACAAACAGATGGAGAGATATACCATGTTCTTGGATTGGAAGAATCAACATTGTGAAAATGACTATACTATCCAAAGCAATCTACAGATTCAATGCAATCCTTATCAAATTACCTTTTTTTACAGAACTAGGATAAAATATCTTAAAATTTGTATGGAGACACAAAAGACCCGGAAAAGCCAAAGCAGTCTCAAGGGAAAAAAGGGAGCTGGAGGAATCAGACTCCCTGACTTCAGACTATACTACAAAGCTACAGTAATCAAGACAATATGGTATTGGACCAAAAACAGAAATATAAATCAATGGAACAGGATAGAAAGCCCAGAGATAAACCCACGCACCTATGGTCAACTAATCTATGACAAAGGAGGCAAGGACATACAATGGAGAAGAGACAGCCTCTTCAATAAGTGGTGCTGGGAAAACTGGACAGCTACATGTAAAACAATGAAATTAGAACACTCCTTAACACCATACACAAAAATAAACTCAAAATGGATTAGTGACCTAAATGTAAGACTGGATACTCTAAAACTCTTAGAGGAAAACATAGGAAGAACACTCCTTGACAGAAATCACAGCAAGATCTTTTTTGATCCACCTCCTAGAGTAACAGAAATAAAAATAAACAAATGGGACCTAATGAGACTTTAAAGCTTTTGCAAAGCAAAGGAAACTACAAATAAGACGAAAAGACAACCCTCAGAATGGGAGAAAATATTTGCAAACGAATCAATGGACAGAGGATTAATCTCCAAAATATATAAACAGCTCATGCAGCTCAATATTTAAAAAAAAGCAACCCAATCAAAAAATGGGCCGAAGACCTAAACAGACATTTTTCCAAAGACGACATACAGATGGCCAAGAAGCACATGAAAAGCTTCTCAACATCACTAATTATTACAGAAATGATAATCAAAACTACAATGAGTTATCACCTCACACCAGTTAGAATGGGCATCAACAGAAAATCTACAAACAACAAATGCTGGAGAGGGTGTGGAGAAAAGGGAACCCTCTTGCAATGTTGGTGGGAATGTAAATTGATACAGCCACTAGGGAGAACAGTATGGGGGCTCCTTAAAAAACTAAAAATAGAATTACCATACGACCCAGCAATCCCACTACTGGGCATGTACCCTGAGAAAAGCATAATTCAAAAAGACACATGCACCCCAATGTTCATTGCAGCACTATTTACAATAGCCAGGTCATGGAAGCAACCTAAATGCCCATCAACAGACGAATGGATAAAGATGTGGTACCTATATACAATGGAATATTACTCAGCCATAAAAAGGAATGAAGTTGGGTCATTTGTAGAGATGTGGATGGATCTAGAGACTGTCATACAGAGTGAAATAAGTCAGAAAGAAAAACAAATATCGTATGTTAACGCATATATGTGGAACCTAGAAAAATGGTACAGATGAACCAGTTTGCAGGGCAGAAAGAGAGACACAGATGTAGAGAACAAATGTATGGACACCAAGGGGGGGAAAGTGGTGGGGGGTGTGTGTGTGTGTGTGTGATGAATTGGGAGACTGGGATTGACATGTATAAACTAATATGTATAAAACCGATAACTAATAAGAACCTGGCCTATAAAAAAATAAATAAAATAAAATTCAAAAAAAGAAGAATATCAACTAAAGTAGAAGGAATGATAAAAAAAAGAATTCGATAGGCTGTGGGTTATATTGAGAACCTCATTTTGAGCTCTGCATGTGGTCAAATTCTAATACGTAAAATCAAACTAAAATTTCTAAACTAAGAAAAAACAGAAGAGACAATTTCTACCAAATCAAAGGTCTCAAAGAATGTTCTTTACAAATGCTCAGAGGAATACTGAATGGTTCAGGATTAGCTCTGGAGATGAACTCCAGAGCTAGCCTTTTTCAGTGACCTGGCAAAGTGAGACTATGTTCATTGGGTTAACTGATAACATTAACAGGGATAATAGATGAGCAGAATGTGCCTTAATAAACCAAAAAATAAAGGCCCCTCAAAAAGCTGGTTAGGGGGCTTCCCTGGTGGCGCAGTGGTTGAGAGTCCGCCTGCCGATGCAGAGGACACGTGTTCGTGCCCCAGTCTGGGAAGATCCCACATGCCATGGAGCGGCTGGGCCCGTGAGCCATGGCCGCTGAGCCTGCGCGTCCGGAGCCTGTGCTCCGCAACGGGAGAGACCACAACAGTGAGAGGCCCGCGTACCGCAAAAAAAAACCAACTTTGTTAGGGAACCAATGTTTTGGCCTCTAAAATAAGAGGCTACTACCTGCTTAACACAGAACTGTGTTTATATAAAGAGAAGTTTAGAGTAATCTTTCTAGATTCATATTCAAGACTATCTTTGTTTTGGAGACCAGACTCCTCCCTTTTGGGGGCTCCATTCCAGGCCCTCTATAATTTCAAATGGAAGCCTCCAAGTCATCCCAGCTCACAAGCTGTTTCTACTTATTATGGAGTTGGGGCAGGAGGTACTGTTTTTCTCATTGAGGTAACTGAAGGCAGTACCCAACCACAATAAGAAATATTAAAAGAACAAGTAAAAAGTAGTATTAACAAGACTTAAAGACAAGAAACCTACTATTCAAATGTTTTAACCCTCATTGCTTTTCCCAGCTTAACTGAGTCAGTGAAGAGGACTACAACGAATAATTTGAGTAACTATTCTGTGAAAATTAACACAACAGTATCAAAACAAAATCCTTTCCACTACCATATATTTGAATAGTGAAACAGCTGCAGAGTTAAATGATACAACAGAAATTAATTAGGCCAAATAAAAATGAAAAAGATTAAGAAACAGTAATATCACAAGCTGAACAGATCAGCTATAAAATGATATTTTAAAAAATAGTGTAACAGCAAGCATTACGAAGATCTACATGCAGAAACATGAAGTATCAAAGGAAGGGCAAAGACAGAAGAAATTACAATGAAAAATAAACAAGCTGAAGCAAAATGATTTACCTGCATTTATAGAGACAGAACAGACAAGGACCCCGTCTCCTAGTTCCCAAACCAGTGCTCTTCTAATTATGCCTTGACAATTACCCAAAATGATGCCTAAATAATACAGAGTAGTACTGTTTTATAACTCATCTCTCTTAAGAAAGAAGGAAATAGATTCCATCTCTGCTTAGATCCAGGAAACATTTCAACTTCTTCTTGGAAATGTCTTAGAAAGATAAAAGTAGGATGTTACATTATAATAATACCTAGTAAAATAACTACCAAATGCACAAAACCTGGAGTCAAAAGGTCCAGATTCTAGGTTCTGTGAGATACTGGGTTGTTGACAAAGTTTCTGAATCCAATCCACCTGTATAATGGAGGAAATATTACCTACACCTCATAACGGAACTGAATTAATCAGTAAGAGCAAATACATAAAGTTCCTTATAAAATAATAAAATGTAGGTGAAATAAACTCAGTTCAGGTAGTCTAAGGGCAAAGGGAAGTGAAGAAGAAAGCTGTCAAGGCAGGTATCTTATTCTAGAAAAAGTTGTGTCAAAGGAACAAAGATCCCTTCTCTTTGCCACTCTGGCCCCATTCTTCCTGCCGAGCCCCTCCCCAGAAGCTCTTAGAAAAAGGCTTCTGAGAGCTGGAGTTAGGGGTTTAACACAGAGTAAAGGAAGAGGGCATCAGATGAAGAACGCAATGACAAAAATACAAGTTACGTAGCCCATCATTTTCAATCCAGAACTGCTGCTTCAATAAAATAAGCACCGTTTCATAAAATAAGTGGTCCAGATATCATAAACAACTAGAAAGAAAAACTAACTCTCCCCCCAAACCCATAACCCCAGTCCAATCATGAGAAAAACATCAAAAAGACTGCAACAGAGGGGCATCCTACAACATTCCTGACCAATACTCCTCAAAATTGTCAAGGTTATAAAAAAACAAGAAAAGTCTGAGAAACCATCACAGCCAAGAACTAAAGAGGCATGACAATTAAACGGACTGTGGTATCCTGGACAAGATCTTGGAACAGAAGAAGGACCGTAGTAAAAACTAAAGAAATCTGAATAAACTATGGGCTGACTTTAGTTAACAATAGTGTACCAGTATTGGTTGATTAATTGTAACAAATGTACCATACTAATGTAAGCTGTTAATAATATAGGAAGGTAGTGGAGACGACTCTATCTGCTCATTTTTTTCTATAAATCTAAAACTGTTCTAAATATACAGTCTATTTTTTTTTTTTTAAAGTAGACATGAGGATATCTGAAGTTTCAGGAAAATTTGACCAAGCTCTCTCAGGACCATTACATTCTTAATGAACAGGAGTCTGGAGTTGGAAATGCAAAATGGCAGAAAGTTTTTAGTCTGAGATCATCCAATCATTTGCCCAGGAGACATTTTGTGAGCAAAAATATTAAGATGGTGGTTTGCAGACTTTAGTATGCATCAGAAACACCTGGAGGGCCTCTTCAAACAAAGGCTGATGGGCTCCACACCTGGAGTTTCTGATCTAGTAGACCTGAGTGAGGCCCATGGATTTACATTTCTAACAAGTTCCCAGGTAATACAGATGCTGCTAGTCCATGGAGCACACTTCAAGAGCCACTATATTAATGGTAATATATAAAGAAAAATGAATCCCTGAGTTTCTATAGTACTTACTGATGATTAAGGAGAACGGACTATAAACTATGTGATAAAATTATCCAACTAACCAAGGAGGGGAAAAGAAATTTCAGAATATAAAAGTTATAAAACGTGAATTATCATAGGAAAGAGTGAGTTGTACAATCTGCTGACAACGCAAGTAACACAAAACCAACACAGATCATTTTAAAGGACAAATATACAAAAATACTGCACTATGATATATGCAGCCTATGACATAAACTTGTACTTTAATGACATCATGAAATTGAGTACACTTTAAAATGTGGAAGAAAAAAAAGCTTTGGAAACTAAAAAGGATATTCATTGCTGGCTTAAAAAAAAAGAGCAAGTATAAAAGCAAAAATACAGTATTAAAGATGTTAAATATGCATAACAAACCAAAGAATAAACTAAGAATAGAAAAGCCTGTCTTGCCCTGGATAAAGCAGAAGTTTATACTTTGAAAAAGATAGAAATTATGTATCAGAAGGAGAAACTGCTGTGTATAGCTCAGAAGGTGACAGACTACTGATCAAATTCTATATGGCAAAATTTATATTCAAAGAATTCGGGATTCTTTCTACTCATCTTTCAATTCATCAATTTCTCTAAAATAGGCTACTGAACTTATTACACTGTGACTCACAGACCCCCACCCCAACTGCAATGGCAAGGGGATTATCCCATTCGGGCTTTCTCAGTGACAGTAGCTTTCATGGCTAAGGCAGAGAGACCCCAGGGGAACGTGGGGCCATGAAATCAAGCCAGTGGAGCTATGGGTACTGGGCCTCCTGCCCACATCTCTTTTCAGGCAACACTTCCCTTTTGTTAAAATAAAGGTGAGAAATAATAATAATAAAGGCAGTCTTTCTTTTCTTTCTACCTGCTATTCCCGAGTAGGATTTCTCTGCTCTTTATCTCATGGCAGAAGAAGCAAGAACACAGTTTTCCCCTTTTGACTCTAAAAACCTCTCCCCATCCCCCTACCTCCCAAAATAATTAATTACATTAACTTTTGTTAAAAAATTAATATTTTGCTTTTCAGTTTCAGAACTAAGTACCACTTTTTCCCATAAAATTATTTATTTCAGCTACTGAATGTACCAAATGTCAGGATATCTCCCTGTTAGTACTCATTTACTCATTTCAAAATAAAAAGCTGCTTCAACTATTTTTCCATTTACATATGCTTATGAATTCTGCCTAACTCAAGATGTATACATTCAGATACTGTACAGGCATCACTTTCTCCTATACTTTGTAAAATTCAATCCATCAAGAGAACTGCTTTTCATTTCAAGTAGTAAGTCAAGACATATATAGATAAACTACCTGAAGGTGCTCCAACCCAAGCCAGACCAAGGACACCATCATCAAAATCTCGGTCTGTGAAGACATAGGCCAAACAGTAGTCATCATGATTCTGCTCAGAATTTAATTCCAGAAACTTCTCCACACCAATATTTGGAAAACGGAAGGGATTTGTAGGGTCCTTCTCATCAGCAGTTGTGTTGATCTAAAATCCAAAACAATGATTTTAACAAGCAACCAATGTTAGCAGAGCCTTAGTGTAAGTAGTATCTTCCTGGACAATATGCTTGGGGCCCAAGGAAGTCAGGCCTAAATTAAAGCTTCTACAGTTATTCCCACTACCTCCATCCCTGATCTAATCAGAGAAGCCAAAAAGGGAGGAGGCAAGGAGGGAGGGAGGAGGGAAGGAAGGAAGGATGGAAGGGTAGGGGAATTAAAACTGAGTATATTACATTTCTGAGCAAGTGTTCACAGATTCCTGAACACTGAACACCTGGGATGGGAAAACAAGTTCTGCTTTCAAAATTTCCAATAAGGAAGTACAGTTTCTCAATTTAATCATTTGATGAGTCTCCTTTAGTGCTAATCTCCTACATATGATGACAAGTATGACATAAAACTCTATATTTCAGCTAATTAATATAACATAAAAGAAATATTGAACCCAAAACTGTCAATTCAGCAGACAAATCACATTCTTCGTTCTCCTTGCCTAGAGTCTTGAGTCAAGCACAACTAATTTCAAGTTCAATCTTTTCCCCTGAATGTGATCAAGAATTTTTTTTTTCTTTGCCAATTCATTTCTCTTATTATTTCAAGCTGAGTTCCTCCAGAATGTTTCCTTCCACACTTAGCTACTATACTCCTGGGTGCAGGTTCCTCCTTCACAATATGAAGAATAATCAGTTCTGATACCAAACTTCAACTGAAACAAAAGCTTTCATTTACTACTCATTGCTTCCTTTCAGAGACCTCTGCCTAACCTCTGAAGTCCTAGAACAATTTGGTTTTCCCCAAGTAAGTCAGAGAATTACATACAAGACTGTTGGTAGAGAATAAAAAGGAATATGTATGAGAGTAAACATTGCTTAGAAGGGAAATCTCAGTCTATTGAAAATATCAGTGATAAGGCTATTACAATTAATAAAATGAAAACTATAGGTCTTTTTAGGATCCACATCTTTCAGTAAAAACCAAGGAGCTTACAAACAGGATGGCAGAAACACCACTGAAGGCAATTGCCTAAAGACAGATATGAGATCATCTGGTTTATCCATTAACAATTAACCAGAAACAATCAGTTATGGTCATCTAACACACACACACACACACACACACACACACACACACACACACACACACACACACATATCCAAAAACAAGAACACTATACATTAAAGGTAGCCCATGCTTAGAGACATGCTGCATATCGCTTTTTCCCACTAAACATAGAAATGAAATTCTCTGACACTTCTGTAATATTGGCTACAAATAAAAACTGCATCTAAATTTTAGTTACCTATATTAAAATGGGATGATTAATTTTTTCTTAATAAATTTATTTATTTAAACTAAAGTTTTAATCTCAGTTAAAGGCCTGAAAAACAACTAATCGCCACATAACTTTTTTTTTTTTTTTTTTTTGCAGTATGCGGGCCTCTCACCGTTGTGGCCTCTCCCGTTGCGGAGCACAGGCTCCGGACGCGCAGGCTCAGCGGCCATGGCTCACGGGCCCAGCCGCTCCGCGGCATGTGGGATCTTCCCGGACCGGGGCATGAACCCGTGTCCCCTGGATCGGCAGGCAGACTCTCAACCACTGCGCCACCAGGGAAGCCCCACATAACTCTTTTATATACATGCATCTATTCATAATGCAAATTATTTTAGTCAAACAAATGTGTTTCACTAAAATTTGTTCAGGTGTTCTCTACTTTTCACTACTTTGCATTTCATTGCTCTGTCTACTAAATAGCAATATTTATAACACATCACTTTTACTTGCTCATTTAAAGGTTTATATTGCTCTCAAAATACATGAAAGCAATTGATTACAAACAGTTCTTATACGGTATATCGAACCATATTTCACCTTAAGGCAATCCAATGTAATAATTAATCATGTCACTTCTAAAAGTAAGGACCACTTTCAGCTATTTTTTAAAATATATTACATGTATGTACTAAAACTATAATCTAGTCAACAATATTTTAAGAAGAATAAAAGCACAAAATATAAAGAAACCCTGTGGGGTAGTCCCTGGTGGTCTGGTGGTTAGGACTCAGCGCTTTCACTGTCAAGGGCCTGGGTTCGATCTCTGTTTGGGGAACTAAGATGCCGCAAGCTACCGGCGCAGCCAAAAAAACGCTGCACAGCCATGTGGCACAGCAAAAAATAAATAAATAAATAACATTAAAAAAAATAAAAGCCATTAAAAATAATTTTTTTTTAAATAAAGAAATCCTGTGGCAAGTACTTTTGTAAAATGATGATTTTTAAAACCCAGGTTATCTAGCTTATAAACTCAGATTCTTAAAAGCTTTATACTTCGAAAGAATTCATATTTAGAAAATTTTTGAAACAGTCCAACTTTTTAATAATAATATTTACTTATTAACAATTTATAACATTAAAACTAAGAATCAGTAGTTCTGGATCAGCATTTCTCAAAATGTGCACTGCAGGTCTTTGGAGTTTCAGCTGATGTTAATACAAAAAGGTTAAATTAGCTTAGAAAAATATGGATTTCTTTCCCAAAGGATTTCTCAAAACTTGAAATACATTAGTGTGCACTGTTAAATTTCAAGAGGAAACAGTATTAAGTGTTTTTCCAACTTCCAAGTGTATTTAACCACTGTATCTATCCTTCCCTCTGCTGCAGCATCAAATGGGACACACTGTGAAATATACTGCATAAGGCAAATCTGAAGAAACTGGGGAATAATATCAGGGAGAAAAATGTCAAGTACGGTATCTGCAGTTACTTAGAGCGCTTTCTAACTGGTATGTTAATCAGATAGATAGAAAACAGTACTTTCTACCATACCTCTTCTGCAGTCCAGATTAAAGCCCTATAGATTTCATTAAGTCATAAACCCAAGTATCCCCTCTGTGTGTGTGTAAAACCCAAGAGTAAAGCTAACCTGCATCAGCACATACAACTTAACTATTTAATGCATGAAGATGAAGTAAAAGTCAAGCATTTTTCTTTTTGTAAACATGATCCTTATTGTTTCTCTTTCTTAATGTTCTTAACTACTGAAATTCCTTACTTACTCTTATGCGTTTCACCATGAAACTGATATTACGGATTCCAGAGAAGTCTGTGGTCTGGTAAATTGTATCAATCGCTTTAACATGACTGGATATCTATTGATTTAAAAAAAAAAGACATTTTAGAGGCAATGTTGAAATGTGAAAAAGACTGTGAATTTCCATTTCCCAAATCAAGAATTATTCATATTCCACCACATTCAAATTTTAAAATGTCAATATCATATACTAGATGAAAGGATGAAAAAGATTAGTGAGCTGGAACTGAGAAGGGAAATTCAGTGACTTTTCCATATTTTTCTCTGGCCAAAACCAAACATGTACTCTTGCCTCAGTCATATATTGGGTTGGCCAAAAAGTTCCTTTGGTTTTTAAGTAAAAATAAAAGACATTTTTCATTTTCACCAAGAACTTTATTGGACAATGTATTCACCATTTTGTTCCACTACCTTCTGCCATTTTTCAGGCAACTTCATAATTCCATTCCCAAAACTTTTTATCTTTTCAAGCAAAGAACTGTTCCAGGTACCTTTTACAGTCTTCCAGATAATTGAAATTTTTTCCATTAAGAGAATTTAGTAAAGACCAAAATAAATGGAAATCTGAAGGTGCACATAAATGGAAATCTGAAGGGGATGAATCAGAACTTCCCAGCCAAGCTGTAACAGTTTTTGCCTGGTCATCAAAAAAACATGCGGTCTTGTGTTATCCTGATAGAAGATTCTGTGTTTTTTGTTGACTAATTCCGGACGCTTTTTGTCGAGTGCCACTTTCAGTTGGTCTAGCTGGGAGCAGTACTAGCTGGAATTAATCGTTTGGTTTTCCATTAGGAGCTCATAATAGAGGACTCCCTTCCAATCGCACCATCTACACAACATCACCTACTCTGGACGAAGACCGGCCTTTTTTTTTTTTTTTTTTTTTTTTTGCGGTACGCGGGGCTCTCACTGTTGTGGCCTCTCCCGTTGCGGAGCACAGGCTCCGGACGCGCAGGCTCAGCGGCCATGGCTCACGGGCCCAGCCGCTCCGCGGCATGTGGGATCCTCCCGGACCGGGGCACAAACCCGTGTCCCCTGCATCGGCAGGCGGACTCCCAACCACTGCGCCACCAGGGAAGCCCTCGAAGACCGGCCTTTGGTGTGGTTGGTGGTGGTTCATTTTGCTTGCCCCACGATCTCTTCCGTTCCACATTATTGTACAGCAGGGGTCCCCAACCCCTGGGCTGCGGACCAGTAGTGGTCCTCGGCCTGTTAGGAACTGGGCCACACAGCAGGAGGTGAGCAGTGGGCGAGCAAACGAAGCTTCATCTGCGGCTCCCCATCACTCACATTACCGCCTGACCCATCCCCCCGACCCCCATCTGTGGAAAAACTGTCTTCCACAAAACCAGTCCCTGGTGCCAAAAAGGTTGGGGACCAATGTTGAACAGTATCCACTTTTCATTGCCCGTCACAATTTGTTTTAAAAAGCAGAACGTTTTCGTTACGTTTAAGTAGAGAATCACATGCGGAAATACGGGCAAGAAGGTTTTTTTCGCTCAACTTTCGTGGAACCCAAACATCAAAGCTATTAACATAACCGAGCTGGTACAAATGATTTTCAGTGCTTGATTTGGATATTTTGAATATGTCTGCTATCTCCCACGTGGTATAACGTTGATTGTTCTCAATTAATGTCTCGATTTGATTGCTATCAACTTCAACTGGTCTACCTAGCCGTGGAGCATCGTCCAGTGAGAAATCTCCAGCACGAAACTTTGCAAACCACTTCTGACACGTTTGATCAGTCACAGCACCTTCTCCATACACTACACAAATCTTTTTTCGCGTTTCAGCTGTGTTTTTACCTTTCATGAAATAATAAAGCATAATATGCCAAATGTTTTTCTTCCATCTTCAATATTAAAATGGCTACACAAAAATTCACCAATTTTGATAAGTTTTTTTTTAATGCATGCTGATCTGACAGCTGTCACAATGCAATCTAACAAAATTGTTTCAAATGAAATTAAAGACAATTAAGCACTACTAGTGACATCTTATGGAAAAACTGAACGAACTTTTTGGCCAACCCAGTAAAACTTGGTTTCCTCAATTCCATCCTGCAATGTCATACCTCATTGCCTTTTCGCATGCTGCTTCCTTATGCCTAGGGTATCTACCCCTTAGATTCAGCTCAAACATCTTCTGTGAATATCTCCCTGATAATATCAGGACACTCAGTCGGTCTCTGACTTTAGTCTTTCCATTGATGCAATAGTACATATTCTGTAAGTTTTGTCCACCATTTACTATATGGTAGGCGCTGTTTTAGGTGCTGGAGGTACAGGGGTAAACAAAATTGAGAAGGTCCCTATAAATTTACAGATTTATTCTAGAGGGGGAGGAAGGGAAGGAAGTAATACAAATATAAATAACATACATTCAGATTTTGCTAAATTCTAAGAAGAGGTAAACAGGGTGATAGAACACAAAAAGATCCTCTTTTTCCTAGCTGACTCCCAACTTAACTCTCTGGCTTCTAAACCACTCTATATACAACCTTCCCATCTTCATTTACAAAAAGCACTCTTGCTACCACTTACGTGAAAACATGCATATATATATAGGTTCGAAACTATTTTCAAAGAAATTATATAAACATAAATAGTCAAGTAAAAGCATTAACAATAATAATTTCAAAAGTAGCCCTAGTTGCCAAACAATGATAAAGAATACCATAACACTGCTGATAAAGTCCATTATAAATCTGCTATCTACCCTCAGCTTGGCCTAGCAATCCCTTATCCAATTCTCACTGTTCCTTCTCCACCCCCAACAGTGGTAGTTCAAACATTTTTCCACAGATGATTGATCAGACATCTTACTTTACTGAGGGTTCATCTTGATCGCCTGCTCTTTTAACCTTCCAACTTTTCTTTCTTTCTTTTTTAATATTTATTTATTTATTTGGCTGCGCCGGGTCTTAGTTGCGGCAGGCGGGCTCCTTAGCTGCAGCATGCATGTGGGATCTAGTTCCCTGACCAGGGATCAAACCAGGGTCCCCTGCATTGGGAGCATGGAGTCTTATCCATTGCGCCACCAGGGAAGTCCCCAAACTTTTCTATCTTTATGCATTTCTATCTCCCTCAAATGGTAACTCTTCCTTAAAGAGTAACTTTTCTATATTCTTAACCCCAATCTTTACTGGATCTTCAAACACATTGTTTCTCATCAGTTTTTATTTCTCATATCTAACACTGTTTCTCTACTGGATCATTTTCCTCTTCTGACCAACTTCTCATGTATCCCCCTTTCACTCAAATATTCCATATTATTCCTGACACCATTTTTTTTCTGTTTTTCACATCTCTTGAAACCCTAACTGCTCCTGCCAACCCATTCCTTATTGTTCACAATGTTTTTACCCTCACAACTTTATTGAGAGCTTGCTTAAAGTCCATCAATAATATTCTAATAACTAAAAATCAGCTAACCTTTATAATCATTCTTTCTTTTTTTCAGCATTACTGAGGTATAAATGACAAATAAAATGTAAGATATTTAAAGTGTACGTCATGATTTGACATACATATAAAATATATATTGTATATTTGACATACATATACATCGAGTTAATTACTTTGTAGTCATTCTCTTTGGTATCTCCACATGACACTATTGGTTATGCATTTTGTTGTGAAACTTTGCTTATTCCTTGGCTAATCCTATTTTATCTCCTACCTCTTTAACTATTATATTTTAGCCCATAGCTTCTCCTTGTCATCCTATTCACTATAAAGAGATTTTATCTCCCAGTTCCTTCCCTTTTGATTTCATTCTCTCTCCTTATTTTAACTATCTCTTTTGCACCCTTAAATTCCATGCAGAAAGCTCAAGGCTAACCTCTCCCAAGCTCCAGTTCTACATTTTCAATACCCTATCATCACCATGTACATGGGCTTTTAAACATGTCTAAAAGTAAGTTCATCACCACCAACAAAATACCATTTATACTAATGACACCTCCACCCTCTCACTCTCAAATCCTTGGACTCAAAATGCATTCATCAAACTCTCACTGGATACCTTCAAAATGAAGGATATTTTGGGCTTCCCTGGTGACGCAGTGGTTGAGAGTCCGCCTGCCGATGCAGGGGACGTGGGTTCGTGCCCTGGTCCAGGAAGATCCCACATGCCGCGGAGCGGCTGGGCCCGTGAGCCATGGCCGCTGAGCCTGCGCGTCTGGAGCCTGTGCTCCGCAACGGGAGAGGCCACAGCAGTGAGAGCCCCACGTACCGCAAAAAAAAAAAAAAAAAGGATATTTTGAAGAGTGTCTCCGAAAAATTTATACTTCAATAAGACACAAATGCAGATAGCAATGTAACTTAGAAAGTGTTAAGTATAAGGAGAACACAGAATAGAAATTAAAGATTCTTATTGGAAAGACTCCTCTACCTTTCCCTCCTTTAAGCCACAAATGACAATTTGACCCTCTCTTCCAAGCTAAGCTCCCAGTGTCATCTCCTTCATGAAATCATTTTCTTACATCTCTCTTTAGAATGACACTAAAATATCCTAACTGGTCTTTCAGTTATTTGTGTTCTTACCTTACATATTTTCTCGTATCACAATTGAAAATACATACTCTTTATTTTTCCAAAATGAGATACGTACTAACTTTAATTTTTAGAGGAATATACAGGTATAATGAAACAATATGAGAATATGAAAACTAAAATAGTAGCAAAATTATAAATACCTGGGCAATCACAGCCTCTCGTGTTCCATAATATTTAAAAAACAGATGATCAGTCTGAATATAAAGCTGACAAGTATTTTTTTCAGCTGAAGTTGTACGTTTTTTCCTCAGGAGTTCTGGACCGTTAATAGCATGTTCTTCTTGAGGTGTCTATATGTCAAAAAGAGTCATTTCTAATCATCAGTATGCTTCACTGTTATAATTTTATATAGTTAAGAATACACATTATAAACAATTTCACTTTCTACTTTATTATGTAAGACCATAGGTATTTCCTTGCACTGTTAAAAATTCTTCATAAACACCACTTTCAGTCTCATAACATTCTACTATATAGATGACTTATTTATTCAAGCAATTCTTTAACTTTGAAACATTTTCAAAACATACTATTTAATACGTAAATATAAAGCAAGGCTTACAGTAGTTTACAATACTTTGATGTCTTCCTCTACCTCACCTCTAATACCCAATCTATCACCCAGCCCTGTCAGATTTAGCTTCTAAATACTTAGGGCATCTGCCCATTACCTCTAGCTCCATCACATTAGCCCAAGCCACACTTATTACCTAGAGTATTGCAATCTGAGCGATGGGAATCTACCTCTATCCACTTCTGCCTTCAATCTAATCTTCATACTGCAATCCTTTCAAAAAACAATTTTGAAAATATTACCCACCTGCATTTGTAATTCAGTGATTTCCTATGGCTCTAAGGATAAAGTCGTAAACCCTTTATATGCACCACCCAGTCAGCACTGCAGACTCTACTTACCTGTCCAGTTTCGTCCCGTTCCATATTACTTCACAGAGAGACCCTACTACATTACCCAACTCTAGCTCTCTGTGCTACAGCTACATAGGCCTTCTTTCCAACCCTCCAACACACGGTCTGCATCCTGTCACAGTCTTTTGCACATGGTGATGCTGTCTCTCCTGATCTAATTAACTTCTTTTCTTCAGACTTAGCAAAGACCAATTCACCCATCATACCACCTCACAGAACCATGTACCCATGTCCTTTACAGTTTATCATGTGGTTATTTGTTTATTTTCTGTCCCCAGCCCACCACCATTACTTCAACCACTAGAATGAGAGTTCTGGAAAGAAGAAATTATCTCAGTGTTTGCGTCTCACTATACTGCTATCAGCTAACACACACTTCACAGGCAAACAGTAGACACTCAATAAGTATTTGTTTAAATAATTAACACTGCTATTGAATCGAAGCACTTAAACATTTGTTGACATCTAAAAGCACCATGTTAAGTGAATTTTGATGACAGAGTAATAGAGAATTCAACTTAAATTAATTAAATTTTAAGCCACAATTCCAAATTTACACTCACATTTTATAATTTCCTTCTCCCTTGACAACTCCATGTTTGACTGTTCTCTTAGTTACTGTCTTCATTGTACTTTTATCTATTTTCGCTCAGTACATCATTCTAGGATGGCAGTTACTGTTTCAGCACATTCCATTGTCTTCTGGTTTCAACTGTTTCCAATGAGAAATGAGCTGTCATTTTTACTGTTGCTTCTCTGAAGGTGACTAGACTTTTTTTATTGGTTGCTTTTAAGAGTATATTCTTTGGTTTTTAGACTTCTCTAATATTGTGCTAGTGTTATTTTCTTTGTGAAAGACTTTTCCTGCGCTAATTACAGGGTTTACTAAATTTGTTGTTTGATATTCTCTGTCATATGTGGAATTCTCAGCCACCATCTGTCCCTATTTCACTCATTTTTTCTCCTTCTGAGATATCAATTACACATACTTTAGGCCTTTTTAATGTATCACCTATGTCTCTTAAAGCTCTTTTCTGTATTTTCTACACTTTTGTTTCTAAGTGGTTTACCCTATTTTTTTATGACGTACTATTCAGGCCTAAGCCCGTCAAATTCTTCGTTTCTGTTGTTATATTTTTCCATTCTAGAATTTCCATTAGGTTCTTTTGTTCATTTTCAATTTTCTGCTGAAATTTTTAATTTCCTCTTTATGTACTTGTTATAAAGTCTGTATCTGTGTCTGGTCATTTCATTATTCACATACCTTTAGGTTGTTTACATGTCTGACACCCCAGCTATACTGTAAGCTCTCTGAGGGTGTATACCTGTCATTTATTCTTGAATGGCTAATGTCTGATAAATAATTTTTTCCCTCTCACTCTTCCATCATGTTGTCTCATTTGCTAATGTGATTATTTTGAACTGAGTGCCAGACAATGTGCATGGAAAACCATAGATATAATCTGAGGCTTCAAGTAATGATATCTTTCTCAAGAGAAGATCTGTTTTCACTTCTGGCAGGCAATGAGCCTTGGTGCACTAGTAATCCTCGATTACCTTAATCCAATCAGAGATTAAGAAGATGTGGTGTGAAACTTTAACCCCCGTGAGGGGAGGCAGAACACTTTCTGATTCACCCTTACTTCTAGGGAGCAGCCCTTCATTCAAGATCGCAACCTGAAGTCCCGAAATAGTAGTTTTATCTTTAGCCTCAAGAATCTGGAGGGTTCTATTCAGCTTTTCAGTCTCTTAGCTACCTCCTCAGGAACTGGAAGATACAGCTAGAGAAAAGGTAGCCCCAAACGTCAGGCTCACCTTCCTAAGTGCCCTCTTTGTTCCCTAAGATCTGGTCCCACACTTCTTCACAGCTTTGTTATCTCTCCAACGCCTTCTAACAAATACACACACATGCAGACACAAACATAACATATATTTTTTAAAATATTCGTATTTTGAGGTCAGGCTGGTCTCTATTAGTTGTTCTAAACAGGAGAAGGACTACTTCTCTATTTCTTGACAACAATATTTTGTCCATGTTATGAATTGTGAATATTGTTTCAAAGTTTATCACTGTCTTCACTTTAAGGTGTCCTTTACTCTTAATTTTCATAGAGTGAAATACATCAATTCTTTAATAGTCAAAGATTCCATGCCTTATTCAAAGTGTTTCTCTACTTCAAAATACAAAATATTTTTTAATATCTTCTTTTGTCAAGTGTCTTTTCAAATGCTTTTGCCCTTTTTTTTTTTTTTTTTTTTTTTTGCTGTACGCAGGCATCTCACTGTCGTGGCCTCTTCTGTTGCGGAGCACAGGTTCCGGACACACAGGCTCAGCGGCCATGGCTCACGGGCCCAGCCGCTCCGCGGCATGTGGGATCTTCCCGGACCGGGGCACAAACCCATGTCCCCTGCATTGGCAGGCGGACTCTCAACCACTGCGCCACCAGGGAAGCCCTGCCCATTTTTTAATTGAGGTTTGATCATTTTTTAAAAACTGAGTTATAAGAGTTCTTGGTATATTCTGGAAAAGCCTTCTGTCAGATATATGTACTGCTGACATTTTTCTCACAGTCTGTGGCTTCTTTTTACATTTTCTTAACTGTATCTTTTGAGAAGTTTTTAATTTTGACAAAGTCGAGTTCGTAATTTTTTTCAGCAGGGTATTTCTGTGTCCTAAGAAATTGTTGTCTATTCCAAAGTCACAAAAATTTCCTCCATGTTTTTATCTAGAAGTTTATGTTTTAGCTTTAAGCATACAGATTTATTATCCGTTTTGAGTTTATTTTTGTATAAGGTGTAATGGTATAAGTTGAGGTGTTTTTTTTTTATGGATATTCAATTGTTCCAGTACTATCTGTCAGACTGCTCTTTCGTCCTTTAAATTACCTTGGGACTTTTGTGAAAATCAACTGGCCAAATGGATATGGACTCTCTATTCTGTTCCATGACCTGTAAGTCTATCCTGAGGTCAAGATGACACCATCTTGATTACTGCAGCTTTATAGTAAATCTCAAAATCAGGTAGTATAAGTCCTCTAGCTTTTGTTCTTTTTTGAAAATTGTTTTGGCTATTCTAGGTCCTTTACATTTCCATATAACTTTGAAAACCTGTTTGTCAATTACTAGATAAATCCCCACTAGGGGATTATATTTGGTTCTTTTATTATAATTACTATTCTCTTTGTTTTCATAGTTTTTTGAACACATTAATATTAGTTGTTTCAAAGCCCTCATGTGCTAATGCCTGTAATTTCTAGTCTGTTTCCATCTGGGTGGTATTTTGTTCTGATTATGGATCACCTTTTCCAACTTCTTGAGCTTCTGGTCATCTAGCAATGTTTTCTGAACATCTGACATTCTGCATGCTACATTGTTGAGTATCTGTATTCAGTGTCCTTCTTTAACAAGTATTATTGAGCTTTGCTCTGACAGGCAACTAATTTACTTGAAAATCACCTTGATCTTTCTGAAGCTTGGTTTTTCAGCTTAGTTAGGACAGGTCTGGAGTAGCCTTTAGTCTAGGGTGAGATTAGCCTACTCCAAGCATGGCTTGGGATCTCTACCAAGTACAATTTCTGATTGTTGTTTCAGTTCATAGATTCCTCAGTAGTTTTTCTTTCTCGGGTAGTTTTCTCATAGAATCTCACCCTGTGCATGCACAGCTTAGAATCCGGCTAAGATTCAAGGCAACCCCTGTGCAGACATCTAGAGCTTTTTTTCAGCATAGCTCTCTCCTCTCAGGTACTATGTCCATAAATCCAGATACCTCAGTCTTCCAGAACCTGAACATATCTCTTCAATTGTGCAACAGCGCTGTGCACTTCTTACTCTTCTTGAAATGCCCTTCATTGTGCCATTCCTAAAATTTTTCCTCCAGTCAAAAAGTCAGGGAAATCACAGAGATACTTATTTCTCCTCTCTCAGGTATCTCAATCCTGTACTGCCTGTTGGCCAATATTTGAAAACAATTGTTTCTTTTTTCTGTTGTTGTTCTTGTTTTGTTTTCCAGTTGTTTTTTGCAGGATGGCTAGTTGGATACCAGTTACTCTATCACAGCTGGAAAGGGAAATCTCCACTTACTTGTTCTAAGAGTTTCAAAGTTTTCGTTTTAGTACTTTATAGAGTTTTGTTTTGTTTTAAATATAATGTGAGATGAAGATCCAACTTCATTTTTTCCAAATGGATAAACATTTTCTCTGGCTCCATTTATTCAATAGTCTCTATTTTCCTCCCTGATTTGAGATTTCACCTCTACCACATAACAAAGTTTCATATACGTATGGATCTGTTCCTGAGCACTCAATTTTATTCCTCTGGTCAATTTGTACATCCCTATGCTGAAAGTACACTCTCAATTACTAGAGTCAGTCTTAATATCTTCCAGGGTAAATCTCTCTTTCCTGTTCATCACCTTCAGATGGGCCTCATTTCTTCTTAGCCTTCACTTTTCCTTGTAACATTTTAGACCCATCAAGTGCTGTGAAAAATCATGTTGTAATTTGTATGGAATTGCACTGAATCTACAAATCAATATGGGGAAATTAATGTTTTTATATTAGGTATTATGTTCCATTTTATATAGTATATCTCTCCATAATAAAATCAATCATCTGTAATATTTCTTATAAAATTTTGTAATTTTCCTTATACAGGTCTTATAATTCGTTGTTACATTTATTCTTTGATACATAATATTCTTGATATTATTTTTAATGGTGTCCTCTCTTACATGACATTTCTGGTGGTCTGCTGCTGATATAAAAAAATACAACCTACATTTGTATATTAAATGTTGTGTCTAGCCACTGTTAAACTGTATTATATCTAGCAATCTATACTCTCAGCCTCTCTATCCACATTGCCGATACCTTAGTACAAGCCACTATCACTTCTCAACTGAATAACTGCAACAACTCGTAATTAGTCTCCTTGTCTCTAGTTTTGCACCTCACTCTGAAGTTAAGAATTCTTTACTGGTCTTGCTATCTCTCTGGCCTTGTATATACTGTTCCTCCTCTTTCCATCTCTTCATGGTCAACCTAACTTCTGCTTTTTCTTTTAGTTTCTGATTATTGTCCTCAAACACTTGCAAGGCTAGGTTAACTAGTCTTCTTGTGTGTAGAATATCACTCTTTGCTTAATCTTCTTCCATTTCTTACTATCTTCAATTTTTCTGTGTCTCCAATTAAACTAAAAACTTTGTGAGGACAAGCCTTCATCTTAATTTCCACATATTCCCAGAACCTATCACAGATCTTCTGACATATGGGAGATCAATACAAAATTGTTCAATGAATACAAGAATAAAATCTCACTTAGACTTAAAAGACCCATTTGAAATGGTATTATTTATGCCATTTTGCAGATCAAGAAACATACAAATCTGCATTTGTGACTCAAGAAATGTTAATCCATGCTACTACTTTTAGAACGGATGTTCAAAATATATGATGTTTTATTATAAAAATAAATTTTTTTTAATTTTAAACTTGTGTTTTAAATAACCATAAAACTACCACCTATAAATGAAATAAAGGAGGTCAAAAAAAGAATAAAACGTCAACAGTCAATGGCAGAAAAACTTACGATTAAAATATCAAAAGTATGATGATTTTTATTAGGGTAACTAACTATCTTGGTTTGCTTAGAGACACATGATTTTCAATGTTAAACTGGAGAAGTCTCAGGCAAACCAGTGGGAAGTTGGTCACTCTAATTTTCATATTAATACAAACACATTTATACAAAATACATGTTCAGACTGGATATTTTTTAATTTTATGATAAAACATGTAAGAGAATATTTTGGACACCTTATGTTTTTTGGGTCATGCAGATTTGTACTCAAATTGCAGCATCACACCTTTATTATAAGCAAGTTACTTGGCCTCTTTGAGCATTAAAAAATATAAATATTTCCTGACGGCAGTATAAATCTTTTAGAAATCCTAGAACATACATTTTTAATGCAGAAACACATACCCAAGTTCACTTCCATTTCTTAAACACAAGTTTGTATTAAAATCCTTACCTGTGTTACTTCTTCCACACCAGTCATCTGGTACTTCCTCATCCTTTCAAATACTGAGTGATCTGCACAGCCCCCCTGTGGACCATACTTATGGGGATAGTCTAAAATACAAAGAAGAAATATTATTACTGTCACATGTTTAGGTATTACCAATTATCTTATAAACGAAAATTTAACTGTCATAATTAATGAAAGCCATAAATGCTTATTGGGTTCCAATGGGAAAGGCATTATGCTAGGCATTCTACTTTTAAAACCAGGCAGGTTCTGAAGTTCTCCTTCAACATCAATGGTCTCTAAGTTTTTGTCATATGAATGATTTGTGAATTCTAAAAAAGAACAATAATCATTCTTTATTCTGCGTTTAACTTTCCCAACCTGTCCCACTTCAGATATATAGAGCATTTTAACACTGCAATTTACTTCATTCTGTAATTTATAACTTTCCGTTCAAAACATTAAATTTCTTATTCTGCAAATGTACAAAGCTACCTCAGTTTGAACTACAGTTGGGCAAATATATCATATTTGGTTTGAATTCCTTCAATGAATACCAACTAGTCATAAGGGAAAGTAACCTAGAAACATGCTCCATGGCATAGTAAAAGCAGATTGAGTTTAAATTTCTTCAATGTATAATTCAAGTGAATGCTTTGTAAAGCAATAACTATTTTATTATCACTTGTTTTCCCTTTATAGTTAAACAGTGATTAATTTAGCCTTAACTGAATTGTTTCTATTTCCAGACAGCTGTTCAATTTAGTGTAGTCATTTAAAAGTTTATTCCACTCTCTCAAAGTTCACATACTTCCCTTGTTAAGGTTCTCCTTAGTTCATGAACATATTTTATAATTCAATCTACTACCCATAATTAAGAGAACTATCAAAATAAAATATAAAAAAAATATTTTTTAAATATTAAAAAAATATAAAATAAAATAAAATATAGAGACATGGGTTAGAGGGGAAGCACTGAAACATCCTTAAGTAGCATATAGTTATAATGCACAGAATTATAATTAGAAACACTGTTTCTTAAGTAAATCTAGAACCTGAAGTGGACACTAGTGACCTATTTCACTGGAACTACTAACTAAATATCACAATACAAATCTAAACTGGCAGGTAGCAGGTAGGGGTTATGGACAACCTACTTACATTGATATAACAGCTCTGATTTAAACGTTAGTTTTCACCAGAGGTCAAGATTGCAACAGCTGTAAAATTCCAACCAATAAATGTGGAAGAAATGATAGCCTTAGGGACTTCCCTGGTGGCACAGTGGTTAAGAATCCGCCTGCCAATGCAGGGGACATGGATTCGAGCCCTGGTCCGGGAAGATCCCACATGCCACGGAGCAACTAAGCCCGTGCACCACAACTACTGAGCCTGCACTCTACAGCCTGTGAGCCACAACTACTGAAGCCCATGTGCCACAACTACTGAAGCCCACATGCCTAGAGCCCATGCTCTGCAACAAGAGAAGCCACCACAATGAGAAGCCCACGCACCGCAACGAAGAGTAGGCCCCGCTCTCAGTAACTAGAGAAAACTCGCGTGCAGCAGTGAAGACTCAATGCAACCAAAAATTAAATAAATGAATAAATAAATAAATTTATTAAAAAAAAAATCAAGGGGGAACCCCAGAACTCTCCCTGTTCTTAGGAAGACATTCCCTTGACCCTCACTTACCTAAACACTCACAGCTATCTACCACTTCCTGCCTTGGGAACATCAAGACTATTTTCATTGGGGCTCAGCTTTTATAGTCATGAGACTACACCACCAAGTACTCCAGTTTACTATAAGTTTTTGCTGCCTCCAATTCACTACTTCCCTCTATTACCTTATTTATAGCTCCTAACTCACTGTCACTCTCTCTGATACCACCCCATCATAATTCTTAGTGATTTCAACATTCATGGGGATGATCCTTCCAATACACTCATCCTACCTTTTCTCCAACTGTCTTCTACCTCAATTTCTGAAACCCCTTCTTAATCTCAACTTTCTCATCCTACTTTCTTTCCACCACTCATCTTTTCAGAACATTCCCTTTAGACTCCAACAATCCTTTGACATCTCAAAAACCCTTCAATCCACCTATGCTACCACCCTGTTCACTAGTGGATATTCTCTCTCTCCTTATTCAGTTTAAATCCCATAGTCAATTATTATTATACTTACTCCACTGCATTTACCTTAAACTCCCTTGCCACCACCCCATTCCCAACTCTCCACCAAAACCTGTTTAAATTCAGCTCTCTACCTATACCACTCCAGTTGAATGGGGCTGGAGAAGCAACTGGTAACTATAACTATTCTCATTCAAAAATTATCATCTGTAACTTCAAGCAGTTCCTTTATGCCACCTGACAATGATAATGTATTTCCAGAGTCCCTTCTCAATCCTATTTCATGTTTAACTACAGGCAGTCCCCACTTTACCACATTATCACAGGCAGTAAAATTGACCATGCAAGCTGAAAGTATGCAAAGTGATCTTAATAATCAATGGGGAAAATTACAACTGCTCCATGACCTTCAAAATTTTTTGTCAAACTACTGAAACTCTCTTGTTATTTATAAATGTGTAGGGGAATTAAAAAACAAAACTATGATCTATATAGTACACTCTAATTTAAAACATTAGAAACATCAAAGGACTTCCCTAGTGGAGCAGTGGTTAAGAATCTGCCGGCAATGCAGGGGACACGGGTTCGAGCCCTGGTCTGGGAAGATCCCACATGCTGCGGGGCAACTAAGCCCGTGTGCCAAAACTACTGAGCCTGCATGCCACAACTACTGAAGCCCACATGCCTAGAACGTGTGCTTCACAACAAGAGAAGCCACCGCAGTGAGAAGCCCGCGCACCACAACAAAGAGTAGCCCCTGCTCGCCGCAACTAGAGAAAGCCCTCGTGCAGCAACGAAGACCCAACACAGCCAAAATTTAATTAATTATTTAAAAAAAGAAACATCAAGAATTAGAATATTTAAAAGAACTAGTGTTTTGTTTCTTTGTAAATTGTATCTTATATATCATAAATTTTATATATGCTTCAAAATCTGTCAGCACAAAACTCTCCCAATAGAAAAAAAGGAATCGAGTATAAAATGTTTCCCATATACTTTCAAAACTTCTAAAAGAGCCTATTTTCCCTGGTCACCACATTAACTATGAAAATGGACAATGACATTTTCCCTCTAAAATTACTGACAATATAATCCCCATTTCTAGAAAAAGCCTTTGTTCAACTAATGAATAAGCCCTCATTGAGATGCTAAATCATAGGATGCAACTGTAGTTCCCCTGAAAAGGCCAAACAGCATATTCTTTCACAAAGAATGAGTCATTGGCGTAGAATATTCAGCTTATTTAAAACAAAGATCAGCTTTAAATCTAAGGCCTTTCTTCCAGTTCCTCTGCATGCCAACCTCTTGCTTCTGTTTTGTTGTAGGAAGCACAGATATAAATAATACATATACTGTGATACCACCTCAAGCAGGAAATAGCTCTAGTTAACTCTCAATCATCCACTCCAGGAAGGGGGAATATTTACAGTACAGATCATCTGCCCAACAGATGTGTAAAACACCCACTTCTCACTACAGACTAACTAGACTAGACTTTATCTCCTCACTACTCCCAGCAAGCCATCCCTCCCTCAACGTGACTGCCAGGTTAGGAATTTGACTGCAGAGTCCAAAGCTTTAGCTATGAGATAACTCTCTAACCATCAAAACTTGGTGTAATTCCTCCAATGACACACTATGACTCACTAAATTCAATCAAATGACCCAACTTTTATGATATTCATTGAATTTAAAAGACAGTGGTTCCACAGACAGATACTGTACCAAAAGTTGATTTGCTAGGTATCTGAAGGGTAGGTAGGTTGGGTCCTTGCCCATGAAAATGCCACTGACTCCCAAAGTTGCCAAAAATCCACAAGGATTCATTGAGACAGTAAAAAGACGAGGAGACTTTTTGTTTTCTTTAAGGAGAGATGATGGGTGTGGAGGAATGGACGGATGGGTCAAGCAGCCCCCAAATACCCTTCCCCCTTCCAATTGCAGTGGACAGAGGTCCCTTTCTCCCTAGTGCCCCTTCCCCCATTCCCCACAACCAGTCTCTGTTTGGGGAGGGTGGGGAGAGCAGGGAGAGAAGGGCATAGTATGAAGGACAGTAAGCTAAAGATGGTCCCCTTTTCAACATGCACTCACAACCCTGCTCTCACAGGAAACAGAAACTCAGAGCTGGTCCAGGCATGTCCCTTCCCACCCTTGTTTTTTAAGAAAGGTTAGTGTTGGGGGCCAAGGGGATCACGGGTATCAGGTCAATAGGAGAAATGTTGCTCTATTATTCTGATCAGGAGACTGTAAAGTGCGTTAGGACAGAAACTTGGCCCTGTTCATCACTGTATCCAATGTATCTGAAAGTGTCTTGTACAGATTAGACACGCAAATGATAAATAAAATAAATTTATTAAGAAAAAAAAAATGATAAGACCTAAAGGGCTATTCACCAAAATGCTAACGGTGGTGGATACACTTCATCTTCTACTTAATTCACAAGCAAAAATATCTATTTTATATAGTCATTTGATAATCAGAAAAACCAAAAATATTTCCAGCTTTAGAGGAAAAGTAGTTTGGAATCATCAAATTTTAGAAGAAACAGGAAGTATTAATGATCTACATACTCACTTTATAACATGAAGAAAATGACACCCAGAAAAGGTAAAGTTACTTACTTGCATAAGGTCACAAAGCTATTCTCAAACTTCATCCTGATTTCCCTTCAAACTACTTTCTCATACAAATGCCATGCCTCAGTTCTGACACATTACCTCTTGTGCTTTTTCCTTACCATGTCTCCCACTAACTTGTGTGATCTTAAGCAAATGAATTAAACTCTGCAACAGTTTTAACTAGTTGATCTACAAGGTCACCTTTTTTTAATTTTTTTTTCATTTTTTGGCTGTGCCACGCAGCATGTGGGATCTTAGTTCCCTGACCAGGGATCAAACCCACACCCCCTGCACTGGTAGCGCAGAGTCTTAACCACTAGACCGCCAGGAAAGTCCCCTACAAGGTTGCCTTTAAGTCCATGATTCTGCAGGGGAACAAAATTTGCCACCCCATGTCTCTCTCTGGCATAAGGATTATTTTAGACTGATTATTTTTAAGAAAACAGAAGACTCAGGAAGTCTTTCTTTTTACCTGCCCTTTAACTGCCTAGAAGAATTTAGATAAAGGGCCTGGTTCAGGAACAGCACTATCAACAGAGAGATCTACAAAGAAAATGGGATAGGTGTGGTAGGAGGAACTTGGCAGGCCCCGGAGACCAAGTCCTCTCTGTGTCCCCTTGTCCCTGCATGGCAGAGCAAACATTTGTTTACCCAACATTTGCTTTTCCATCTTCCTATAATTGTTTTCCTCCCCCTTGAAGTACCAAACCCCTAGCCCCTTCTCCTCTCAAATGCCATATAAACCTCAATTGCCTAACTGGGGCCTCATTTTTCTGATGGAGACCTCGTACATACATAATTAAATTTGATTTTCTCCTTTTAATCTGTCTCATATCAATTTAATTCTTAGACCAGCTAGAAGAACCTAAAAAGGGCAGAGGGCAATTTTTTCCTTCCCCAGCAATTCTAAGCCTCTACAGTTGCTGAAAGCAGTAAAATCCACATCAGTGAATTCCTAGTCTAATGAATATAAATATAAGATAACAAGGTTGCTTACGGAGATTATCTAATCTCCAAATTTATAAACCATGAACAGAATTTAACATTTTTATAATAAATCTTGTATCACAATGTAAAGCAGCTCTTTACCGGGCCCAAGTCCTAGACCAATGTCCTCAGACACACCCACAAGGTCGCTAGCATAAACGTCAAGCATTGAATTGTGCTAGAAGAGATGTGAAAGACCTAGTTTTAGCGCCTCTTATCCCTAGTACATACACACATGTATACTCAATGCTACTTCTACTAGTTTTTCTGTAACTCATCACTCATAAAAGTTGAACCTAAAATGTAAATTTACTCTATTTTTCAGTAGGGAAGATAGCCACACTTCTGCAAAATCAACAATGATACCAAAAATAAAGCCTTAGCTTTCTCCTAATCTTTTTTTTATCTTCACAATAATTGTCTTTACCATCATTAAGTCCCTCGACTTTAGCCACCTTTAAACAAGTCTCTACTAACTTACGATGTAACTAAAAAGAACTGGAGTAAACGCCAGGAAACATGGATCCTTGCCATGAAAATACCTTGCCCAAGTTGCTTAAGACTCTTTAGGCTTCAGTTTCCATCATCTTCAAACTTAGAACTAATTCTAGTCCCTTTTGCAATCGTAATAAAGTTACAGAATTCCGTTGAATTCAGAACTACATCAATCTTCTGGTCTATTCCAGAAAACTCTATTTTCCATGAACAGTTTGCTGATGAGGTATGATGAAGAAACAATGCCCCCCAAAAGAAAATCCCTATTTTTTAAATGCATATGCTTGTGAAGTCTTAATTTAAAACTTTCAAATTCATTCTTCTTACTACCACATCAAACGTCTATAAGCTTTTTCCAAACTCTCAAAACATATGACTTGACAGTATAATGACAACTTATTAAAAACTGCATCTTTAATGCAATATTCAGATGAACAATGAATTAATTTTCTTATTCAATCTGTTTGTAAAAACATCTCAAACACTGCAAAACACAATCATGAGGTGATATTTCTCGGAAAAAAAGAACAAAATTTCCAAATATAATTTTACTTTCTAGGATGAGTTTTAAAGCTGTTTTACAATATAAGAGCTTTGTTATTTTTAAATAATCTTATGTTTCTGAAATGATCATTATGCAGCCAAAATATTTTCTATTTATGTTTTTTAAATAAATATATACAAAAATATATATTGGGTTGGCCAAAAAGTTCATTCAGGGTTTTCCGTAACATCTTACGGAAAACCCTGAATGAATTTTTTGGCCAACCCGATACATATGGTAACCAATCAGAAAACGTCTTGATCTAAAGTGTTCGTAACTTGAGTCTTATTTACATAAATAAAACAAAATAAACTTTGATTGAATAATATGAAAGGGCTGGGCATATTTTCTCCAAATTCTGCAAAAAGAATTAAACCCCTCACTGTCTCTTTTTAATCTGTTTTTTTAAATGTTTTCCCAATTAAATATCTCACATTTCTAATTAAATATTTTTCAAATAGCTACCACTTCTCACAGGCTTCTCAACTTTTCTTCATTTGTGCCTGTGAACTATTTGGAGAAATTATATTTCCCTAGAGATTAACTCAGAAAAAAAAAGCAAAAACAGAGTCAACAATGCCACTAAATTCTTATATTTCTTTTAATACTGTTACTTTGCTTAAGAAAATTAAGTATTTAACATCAATGCTAAGTAAAACACGTGAATTAAAACATACAGTATAGAAATTAACCTATAAACTTGTATATCCTATGGGAGTTCTGAAGTCATGGGCACTTCCTATCATAGTCTTAAGCGATTCTGCTACTGAATTATCAATCAGAACACTCCATTCCTTAATCTTTCCGAGTGTCTACCACAGTTTGTCACAACTCCATACACATAAGCACATTTCCAAGCTCAGACTGGACCTTAAGCACATGTAGAAACTCTGCACGATAATCCTCAGAATTTCCTGGTACCTCTGGAAGAAAAATGTGACAATCTAACAATGTCAGATTTGAACAATGCTAGCCATTATCAATACTTTCCAATTCAATTTTTCCTTTCCTCTTTTCCTTCTATCCTTTGTCCCTCCTTTCCACTAACAGTGACACAAAAGATGTTGAAAATCTTAGTGACTATGACAAAACTCAGTTACATCCACAACTTCAAAAACACAATATGAAACTGATTTTTTTTAAGGTTTATTAAAAGCAATATCCTGAAGTTTCACAAACGAAGAGGCTTCTACCGGAAGGAGGCCTTCACCTTGAAATGGTTAAGTAAAATTTAACAGTCTCAATTTTTCAGAGCAAGAAATAAGGGGTCTTCCCACTGAAGCACAAGAGAAAGAAGCGATAAGTACAGTTATAGCTAGCACACAGGCTGAAAGTAGGAGTGACCTACTATTGATACAATACTATGAGGCACAGGCAAATTCAAGCTCTTTGGGCTTTCCTATACCACCCAAAGGAAAATAAATAATCTGAAGTGAAAGAATAAACCTAAACACTCTTACTCTACGGCTTCATGTATTTACTTAAAATATCTTTTAGTTCAGAAACAAAATATTTCTTTATAAGTACAGCATGGGAAAATTGCTTAGAACTTTGCCTCTCAGAAAGGTAGTATACAAAAGGTGCAAAGGTCCACTATTTACAACTAATGATTCCAAGCAATCATACAGTCAGTCATTCCTAAAAGCTATTCATATTACTAAGACTAGCAGTATAGTTTATGGGACAATGTTTTTCCCAGTTTCTTAAAATAAACTGGGCCAAGAGGCAGAGGACTAAATGGTATTCTTACCCTGTCATAATTGTTCACACTTCTATGTCCTAGAAGAGAGTGTTTTTTACCACCTAAGTATAGATTGAACAAGTATGAATTTTAAGCTGATAACTACATGTAGTTATCACCTTCACATCTAAATGGATATCAAAGCATCTAGAAGTTATTAAATATTTTCACAGAAAACTGTCTCTATGTTCTGGTACAGCACCAGAAGCCATTCCCTAAGGTTCTCCAGAATATCAGTATCATTTTCCATGGTGGTTTCATATATTCATGCCTAGAGTTGCAAAAACAGTATTAAGATGAGGGTAGCCAAACTCTCATCAGGATTCCTATCCAAAGTTGGCGTGCCTCCCCTGTCATTTGCTTCCGCTGAAAATAACAAATACAGGGACACCAAATTCACTCAAGCATATACACAATGATCTAAACAGCCATGCAGTACTTTAGCTGTAAAAATAAATTATTGGCACTTAAGCAAATTATATGAAAATAATAATAATATTATTATTAAATAATAAAGGGACATCCTCTGTCTTTTAATTAGCTGTGAAATAAAGCATCCATTGCTAGATATGTTAGGGAAAGAATTTGGCTCTAAACAGCAATAGATGCAAATGTGTGATTTCAGGGAGGCTTACAGATCTCAGAAAAGACCCAGAGATCCTTGGAATAATGGCAGTGAGAATTTACAGCTTTTTTCCAGGAGTGAAGCAGAAGACACATGGTTAAGAACACGAGATCCACAATCAAGTGACCTAAGTTTTCTAAGGCTTAGTTTCCTCATCTATAAAGTGGGGATAATATGTGTGCCTATATACCTCACAGGGTTATTGTGAAGATTAAACAAAATAATGTAAGCAAAGAACTTTGTATGGTGCTGGTTATACATCAGAGAGAAATAACTACTTGTACTACCACTAATACTATTAGAACCTTGGGTATTCTACACAGAGAGGTTAAAGGGCCAATTAAAAGTAAATTTAGGGCTTCCCTGGTGGCGCAGTGGTTGAGAGTCCGCCTACCGATGCAGGGGACACGGGTTCGTGCCCCGGTCCGGGAGGATCCTACATGTCACGGAGTGG
The DNA here is from genome assembly GCF_951394435.1 of Stenella coeruleoalba. Taxonomy (NCBI): domain Eukaryota; kingdom Metazoa; phylum Chordata; class Mammalia; order Artiodactyla; family Delphinidae; genus Stenella; species Stenella coeruleoalba. The sequence continues at coordinate 148,225,110 of NC_137147.1, read as the reverse complement.
CTGGGCCCGTGAGCCATGGCCACTGAGCCTGCGCGTCCGGAGCCTGTGCTCCGCAACGGGAGAGACCACAACAGTGAGAGGCCCACGTACCGCAAAATAAATAAATAAATACATTTAATCTAGACAAATACCATGTGGTTTCACTTACATATGGAATCTTAAAAAAAAAAGAAAAGAAAACAAAACAAAACAAAACAGAAACCGAGGCATAGATACAGAGAACAAACCAGTGGTTGCCAAAGAGAAGGGGAGTAGGAGGAGACTGGGCGAAATAGGTCAAGGAGATTAAAAGGCACAAACTTCCATTTATAAAATAAGTAAGTCGTGGGGAGGTAACATACAGCATAAGGAATACAGTCAATAATACTGTAATAATTTTGTATGGTGACAGATGTTATCAGACTTATCGTGGTGATCATTTCATAATGTATTTAAATGTCAAGTCACTATGTTGCACACCTGAAGCTAACATAATATTGTATGTCAACTATATTTCAATTTAAGAAAAGTAAATTTATCTAGCCATCCTCTAGAAGAGCGGTAGGCAAACAACAGCCTGCTAGATATGAGTCCTTTTGTTTGGCATGAAAGCTAAAGACGGTTTTTACATTTTCAAATGGTGGGAAAAAATTAAAAGAATAATATTTTGTGTCATGTTAAGATTACATGAAATTCAAATTTAAGTGTCAGTAAGTTTTATTGGAACATAGCCATGCTCGTTCATTTACATATTTCCTATTGCTGTTTTCATACTACAGTGGCAGAATTCAGCTGCAACAGAGCAAATATGGCCCACAAAGACATATTATTTACTATCTGGACCTTTACAGAAAAAGTTTGCCAATCCTTGGTCTAGAATCTAGACTAGAGCAACTATTTAAAAACTAAATGGTTAATACATGGGTGCTTTCCTTTTGTAGTTAACTTGACAGATTTTCAGATAGTTTTTCAAAAGTAATTGTCTAAATCTGCAAGCACTAAAAATTCTGTTTAAGGCAATTGCTTCCCATACTCTTATCCTCATATCATTACATTTCCATTTACCAGAAGAAGTTACAAACAAAATCACTCTAAACATTGCTGTTTTTAGGCTCTAATACCACTACTGGCATGTAATAACAAGCAGAATGTGAAACGATCTCCTTACCATGAATATATGTTTACCAAGACAAGTAAGAGTTAAGCACTGAAATCAATGGTAAAGTTAAATGCCAAAAGGAACAGAAAACTAAGTTGCATCCAATGTCACTGATTCTGCAAGCTAACTCATCACCTTTGGGGAAAAAGAAAAGGCTGAAATAAAGGGAGATTTTTGAAAATTACTGTAAGATGCAAAGTGAAAGAAATGCAATTATATGATGAGGAAGAAACAGAAGTATGAAAAAAGAGCAGAACATTCTTAAACTACATACAAGTAGATAAGAGAAGAAAGGAAACGAGAGAGAAGACAAAACAACAGAAATCATAAAAGGCAGAATAAACACAGTTGAAGATACTTATAAGACATACAAAGTGAAGGAAAATGTTTGATTACAATATCATGGGAAGGAAATCATCAGTTCAAAATCTGTCAATCATTTCTTCCTCTCCTTTCTTTCCCAAAGGTCTTGCTTGATTTTGAGAAAACATTATAGGGAAAATGTTGCAGGACTTTATTAAGTATCAGTGAAGAAACTGCTGCAGAGATAAATGATATCTGAAATGTTAAAGGAGCAAAAGAAACAGAAACTGCAGTTGGAGAACTTACACACCCTGATAGAGGAGGTAAACCTGCAAAATGATTAAATTACTCAGAAAATTACAAAGTAACATACAAATGAAGTAGATGATAATTCTACTGGCAGAAAGAAAGGAATTCATACTCTAGCTTGTGAAGGAAGACTGTAGCTTGGAGCTTGAGGAGAGTCTAAAATACCAGGAGGGGAAATTGGAAAAGGAATCAAATAGGGATGAGCAAAAATGTGCACAAGTAGCATTAACGAATTTAACAAATAGCCAAAATCATAAATGTATTCTATCTAGAATAATTATGCTATTTTCTATAGTAATCGAGCATTAGAGATGACAAGCAAGTTGGAGAGACTTAAATACAGAAACGGTCAGAGCTGATAAAGCAAGAAGTCGACATGGTTAACACTTTCCAGTACATTACCAGGGGTGAGAACGAAATTACTGACAACAAATTTCTATATGTAGAAAGGAAAATGAAGCCTGGAAGCTGCCAAATAAGGAAAATAGGCAAAAATTGATAGACTACTCTTACTACAGTCAAAAATAAAATATGAGTATTCAAGAGGCCTGTGAATTAGAGGAATGCATTTCTGGGTCATTTCATTACAGCATTCTCGTGATTAAATGACTATGGATATACAGACAATGGTAGAATGAAAAGGGGAAGTCTAAATACATTTTCTATTCTTAAAACACAGAAAAAGAACTCTCCCAACAAATTACCATCATACAAAGACCACGGTCGAGAACAAAATTCATAAAGATAAATCTGAAGTCTTACCAAGCGGAAGTCATTTCAAGATTCCAAAAAGAAATACTCAAAAGGCTTAAAAATTACAAAAATATCTAAAATATTCTTTAAATACTATGCAAATATCCACACTGAAATTTACATAAGAAGATGATGCTTCAGTAGGCCACACACACAAAGGTGTTACAGCATTAAATGACTGGATGATACCACAATATAGAATTTCCAGTTCAATCGGAGTTGGTTGACTCATAGTTCAAACAGAATTGGTTGTAGCATATCAACAAAGTAGTACCAGCACAGACTGACAATGATATTGTCTCAACGATATAGATCCATTCTTTAATTGAGATTTTAGTTGTGAAACTATTTTCTAGCCTGATTAACAGCTTAGGAAAGAAAACAGCTCAGGTTTCATTTGTCTCCACATAGTTTTAACTATTTATATACTCTTTGCAAAATTTAAGTACTTACTAATATCATCTTCATGATAAATGACAGAGTGAAATGGCAGAGTGCGGTCTTTAATATATCTCTCTGCTGGCTCAACATAAAATGTGCCACCACGAGTCTGAATGAATCCTTCAAATCTTCCATCAACAACAGACCCATGGCTAAAACTTCCTTCTTCACCTATTAATGAAAGCCACAAACTCTTAAAAATTTGATTTGCACATGAATGTTAAATTCATTCTCCTTTATAAAGCCATTCTTATGTATTGAGAAAAAAACTAAATACAAATTTACCGGGGAAATTAATTTTCACATGAAACGTATCAACCTGAATGTGAACAACAACTGGAACTTAGTTAAAATATATACAGTATATATATAGTAACAACAATGAAAAATGGAACATCTGTCTTGCTGACAATCAAATTCCCAGAACCTAGCACAGTGCCTGGCATGCATGCAATAGTCACTCAAAAAAATGACTTAAATAAACTTAGAGGCAAGCAGATACACTGATAAAATATACACTTTCAAAATAAAGATATTAAAGTATCTTTTGAAATTCTACTCTAATTGCCATAAGAAAAAAAGTTCCTTTCCCACCTAATATATTCTGCACGAATCTTTTAGCTTCCTTACCACCAGTAGGTTTTATAAATACATTTTAAAAATAAGACAGTATTAAATATTTCAGAAGCAATTTGAACAAAATATGCCAATAATTCTTTCTGAGATATTGGAAAAAGGTTCATGATAGTATCCCATCAATTATACTTCTTTAGGGAAAGAAAATTATAAGAAAAAAGGTAGTTTTGTTTTTTAATACAGTCATAAAGAAAAGCTGAGTACCAAACATCAAATGATAAGAAGAGGTGGGTAGTTAGGTGAGGGCTTTAAAAGTTAAATTTGCCATTCAAAAATTTCTCATTAAAACAAAAATCAGGCTTTCTGCAATTTCTAAGTTGTAGATTAACAGTAATTAGTTGACTTTAAGTTAATGATAGACTGAAGCTGAGTCCAAGACATTTGTATTTTAAATGATATGATGTTTACCTGCAAACTCATTTAGTCTTGTACGCTTTTTGACTATCACCTACCAAAAAAAAGGGGGGGGGGGCGGGTGCTGGGAGACTACTAAGTTACTTGCCCAGCAAGATAAATGATCAAGAAAATAACAGAAAACTATAATCTAACATTAGAAATTTCGACCTATGGAAAAACACTTTCCTTTTCCATTAAAGAATTATAAGAATACAAAAAAACTTTTAATTGTTTAACTATGCTTGATCTACAAATAAGAAATTTTAAGTACGGAAATGTCTCATTTACCGATCATCATAAAAAAAAATAAGAAACCTTTCTCAAAGCATTTAATTTTTCAAGTCAGGATTTTGAATGGAAATCTCTCTAATATGTAGAAATAAAATTTAACTTTCAGTTAACTTTAATAACTCTTAATAAATAGGATCATCTTGAGTATTTATTAACGTACAGTTATAACTCAATGATATTTTGCCCTTAATACCTACAGAAGACTTTGCTTTTTTAACTTTTTTACGACTTCCATCAATTGTTCTGTTCTCCCTACATTACTAAGCTGACAGATGTAATTTTCTATTGCGCTAATAAGTGTGCCCCCCATCTCCCTGATACCTTTTTAAATCTGGTGTAGTAAGAGAAATTCATTAGAATTGTGAACAAAAAGCAAATAGATCCAGAGGAAGGAAGGCCCTGGGAGGATTTTCCTATGAATGACTTTGTCACATTATTTTTGGCTATTAAGATAATCTTCACAGGGCTTCCCTGGTGGCGCAGTGGTAAAGAGTCCGTCTGCCAATGCGGGGGACACGGGTTCGAGCCCTGGTCCGGGAGGATCCCACATGCCGCAGAGCACCTTAGCCCACGCACCGCAATTACTGAGCCTGCACTCTACAGCCCACGAGCCACGGGTACTGAGGCCCACGCACCTAGAGCCCGAGCTGCGCGACGAGGGGTGGCCCCCGCTTGACACAACTAGAGAAAGCTTCACGCAGCAACGGAGACCCAGTGCAGCCAAAAATAAATAAATTTATTTAAAAAAAAAAAAGATAATCTTCACAGTTCGTTATAAAACATAGTTAAGTTACTGTTAATTCCTTGCTTGGAAGATCAGAAAATTATATAAATCATTAAAATTTTTTAAAAAACCTAATAGTTTGGAGGTAATGAGAGTCAAAACTTCATACCTTTCAGAAGTCAGACGCTGCATAATTCAATACTAAACATATATGTAAAGGTTGATCGAAGAATTACTTCATTCTTCAAAGCCCATTGCTCTTCACAATACACTCAAATCTCCCCAGGATTTATCCCATCTTTCTGAAATATTTGCCTATACTTCAAAATGCATATATTTCCTTGTATAGAAAAAAATTAAACACGGTTCTTTTAAGGTTCAACTCACCATAAATATGTCCAGTGTAAATATGAGAGGTATCATAATCAAGTATCGTATTTGATGTTTCCACCCTAAATTCATCACTAAAAAGAGAAGTGTCCCTCTTCATTCGTAGGTTGAAATGTCTGCAAACAGGGTAGGAAAGGAAAAAAATGAAATTAAAAGGATCCAAATTTAAACAATGATTTTTTAAATTAAAAAAAAAGCTGCAAAATGTGGATTGTTTCACACAATTTGTCTATTTGGGAAATAACTGGCTAAGATTTTCTTATAAAAATTCTGCTCTGAAATTCAACCTAAAACTGTGATACAACTCACATACAATTAAACAGTAATCATCTAGGGATATATTAAAAAAATAAATGCCTACAGACTGATTCTCACATGGTGAAACAAGATCATTCCAACAGCAACTAAGTTACTTGAAGATAAAAGCAAGCTTCTTGACCCAATTACTGTTAATTCACCACTACCTGTCTCCCCTCTCTAGTAATTCCACAGCTTTTCCATTTTCCCCTATAATTCACAACTCAGATAAGAGAATACATAAGGAAGTGCCATTAATTAGATACTTAACATCTCTTTTCAGACAAGCAAGTATGCATGCTCTTTCTTTCACACACAGACACACACATACAGAAAGACAGACACACATACACAGGAAACTTTACAACTCCTTTATTTTTCCCTGGGGCATCTTCTTCTAATTCTTTTTAGACCTTTCTCAGTTCAATTTGGAGATCCCAAACCCAAAGGACCATGATATTAGCTGAAATTATACTCATTCTAACTGTCCTCTATAAAGGAAAAGGAAAGACCAAAATACTGAAATAAAATTAAATAAAGAAATCTAGGGTTTTAGAATCAAACTCAGAATCAAAATCTTAAGCCTAGTAAATCCTTGCTAGCCCGGGATTCCTGTCCATTAAATGAAGATAACACATTCTATTTTCTAGAACAATTTTAAGGATTAGAGATTATAACGTATGTAAAGTCATTAACACAGTACCTGGCACAAAGGAGATGTAAAGGGTAGTAAAGTAGCTATCACTACCTAACTTTAAAAACTGTATCAAGTCTCCTTTATAACTGCCATAAATGTCTGCATATAACACAACTTCTACTCAGTGAATATGAACCGAAGTCTTTAATTAGCCAACCCCCAAATGTTAGTAGGATGTGGAATAATTTGAACTCTGACACATTGCTGGCGGAGGTAAAAAATGGTATAATCACTTTGGAAAACTGGCTGTTTCTTATAAACGTAAACATACAAAAACCCTATGACCCACAATTCTATACCAAGAGAAATGAAAATATAAAATATATGTCCACACAAACAACTCGACACAAATGTCCAAAGCAGCTTTATTCATAATAGCCCAAACCTGGAAATAACCTAAATGTCTATCAGCAAGTAAAGAGAGAAAAAGGTTGTGGCTTATTCATACAGTAGCAAACTATTCAGCAATAAAATCATCAAACTACTAAAAATAGGTACTTTTATAAAACACAAAAGGATGCACACAGTATATATAATTCCATATATATGTAATTCTAGAATATGCAAAATCTATCTCTAGAGACAGAAAGCAGGTTAGTAGTTGCCTGGGATGGAGAGACTAAGAGCAAAAGGGAATGAAGGAATTTTTTGCTCTGATGGAAATGTTCTACACCTTGATTTGAATGGTGGTTCACAAGTGTATACATTTGTCAAAACTTAACTCAAACTATACACTTGAAATGAATATATTTTATGTAAATTATACTTCAATAATGTTGATTTTAAAGAAAAAAATCAAATCATTTTTCAAGTGAATAGGGGTCAACAGTTGGGTATAATAACCATTACCTTCATAGAGTGTCACCCTTTCTGAACACTATTTTATCTTTTTCCCTTAATTTCCTGTATTGGCAACCTTTTATTTTGCAGCTGCATTCATTTCCACTTGCCTAAACCTCTCACCAAAAAACTCCTAGGGCTTCCCAACTACTGTGGCAAGGACTGTAGGCTAGGAAAGACATCCTTAGAACCTTAACGTTCCAATCTACTGCAGCAAGTAATCAACAAAGCCAAACACATCTTCTAAATGGGAACTCCAAAAAGTCAAAAAAAGACAATCCTAAACAAACAGGAATCTTTCCTGAATTCTTATTGTATATCCTTTTCATAAAATTCCTTTTAACCAACTAACAGACATGAAATTCTTGAAAGGTGAGTATAAATACACACATTATTTTTTAAAGGATCACATTTTGGAAAATCATTAATTTATCATTATATACACTTTTAATTTACTATATAAATACCACCTCTAAAAGAGCATCTTTGTTAAACAGTAAAAATCCAAGGGCTTAATATGTTTGTCATTCAGGATTTATTATTCAGCAAAACTGTTTTACCTTAAATCCATTATAAGCAGCAGCATTAGTACTCTATATCTCCCTCCCCCAAAATGGTAAAAGCTTCAGAAAGGACATTTAAGTTCAATATGAGAACAATCTATGCTGCAATCCCTACTCAAAACAATAGTTTTATATCACTTTACGTGTCTATGCAGATAGCAATCCTAGAGGGATGTTGTAACAGAGAGAATTTAAGAACACTTGAAGTAGGCCCCTTCTAATCTTGATATTGATTTCATGAGAAAATCATCTCATATATACAAAACATTATTCTCACTATTGATTTAAATTGGATTGAAACCACATATAAAATCAGTTTTCAATTATGCACAGTCAAGAAGCAACATAGATAATAAAACAAAAAAATCAAATTTACATCATACCCCCAAGATGCACTGCTCTATTAATATCAAAATTAATGTGCATCTGAAACATATATAAACAAAGAAGGAATGGAACAAGGGTGAGCCTGGAAGGCAGGTAAATGGTAGAAGAAGCCAGACTGAATTAAACTCTGTCACAATCCATGAAACAGATCAACTACAAAGGAATAATCAGAAGCTGGGTATATTATTCCATTAACTAAGTCATTGGATACCAGTTCTGTAATTTTAATTCCACTACCATCTGTTTGATAGTTCATATCTTTACACTATTTTAATATTTATATAAATTGCAAATTCTTTGCAATAGTCCTGTCAGACAACACATTATAAAGTAATAATAATAATTAGCTGATGAACACATCCTACCTTCCCAATTTCTCAACAAGCCTTGAACAAAAAATCATCTGAAAACATAACCTGATTCTTTTTATTTTATTTATTTATTTTTTTGGCTGCATTGGATCTTTGTTGCTGTGCGTGGGCTTTCTCTAGTTGCAGTGAGTGGCGGCTACTCCTTGTTGTGGTACGCGGGCTTCTCATTGCAGTGGCTTCTCTTGTTGCAGAGCACGGGCTCTAGGCGCACGGGCTTCAATAGTTGTGGCTCATGGGCTCAGTTGTTGTGGCTCACGGGCTCTAGAGCGCAGGCTCAGTAGTGTGGCACACGGGCTTACTTGCTCCGCAGCATGTGGGATCTTCCCAGACCAGGGCTCGAACCCATGTCCCCTGCACTGGCAGGAGGACTCTTAACCACTGCACAACCAGGGAAGTCCCAACCTGATTCTTTAATTGCTTAAACTTTTGGCCCAAAGGTCAGAATAACTACAGTGAACACTACCTTATAAAAATCACTGTATTTTGGGAAAACAGTTTGGTGGTTCCTCAAAAAGTTAAACAGAATTACCATATGATCCAGCAATTCTACTTCTATGTATACACCCAAAGGAATGGAAATCAGGGACTCAGATACCTGTACACCAGTGTGTGTGGCAGCATTATTCATAATAGCCAAAAGACAGAAAAAATTCTAATATTCATCAACATATGGATTTCAAGATGTATGTATGGGGAATTCCCTGGTGGTCCAGTGGTTAGGGCTCCGCGCTTTCACGGCCAAGGGCCCAGGTTCAATCCTCGGTCAGGGAACTAAGATCCCATAAGCCGAATAGTGCGGCCAAAAAAACAAAGATGTACATATGAGTGGTATATACATACAATGGATTATTCAGCCTTAAAAAGGAATGAAATTCGGATACACTACAACACAGATGAACATTAGAAACATTATGCTAAGTGAAAGGAGTCAGACGCAAAAGGCCACATATTATATGACTCTAGTTATGCAGGACATAGAATAGGCAAATTCCTAGAGATAGAAGGTAGAACACAGGTTACCAAGGGCTGGTAGGAGGGCAGAATTGGAAGTTATTGTTTCTGTTTGGTATAATCAAAAAGCTCTAAAAATGAATCACGGTGATAGTTAGACAACACTTTGAATGTACCTAATGCCACTGAATTGTACACTTAAAAATGATTAAAATAGTAAGTTACATGTTATTTTTCCACCATAAAAATAAATAAATGTTTAAAAATCATTGTACTGGGACTTACCTGGTGGCACAGTGGTTAAGACTCCACACTCCCATTGCAGGGGGCCAGGTTTGATCCCTGGTCAGGGAACTACATCCCACATGCATGCCACAACTAAGAGTTCACATGCCACAACTAAAGAGCCTGCATGCCACAACTAAGAGTTCACATGCCGCAACTAAAGGAGCCCACGTGCGCCAATTAAGGAGCTGGTGAGCTGCAACTAAGGAGCCCACGAGCTGCAACTAAGACTCAGCGCAACCAAATAAATAAATAAACATTTTTTAAAAAAATCATTGTATTCCCCAAAACTAGGGTATAAAATAAAATTGTGCAGGCAGAGATACCCTTCCTAGCAGTAAAAGCCCCTAGAGAACTGGTTGAGATAGTAGTATTGTGATGATAATGATGAGATTATAACATTCTTCTTAAATTTATATAGGTTTACAGTTTTCAGAGCACTTTCACACATATTACTGCATCCCGTCCTCACAGTAACATTGCTAAGGAAGCACGATGAATATTTTTATCAAAGGGCATGACTCAGGTCACAAGACTAGAATTAGGACTAGAACTCTAGTATTTGGTTGCTGCATCTTGCTTTCAATCATACCACGAATGCCTCTCAAGCATGTGCCGGAAGCAGTCAAGCTAATACATGCTGAGTGTTGTAGCAGTCTTAATGTATGTAATATTATCAGTCTTCACCCAGTCACCTTTTAAAATTTGAACAAATGCAAGTAAGACACAGAAGTGAAAATATAACCTTATTTGAATTTCACTGAAAATTCTACTTTACAACACCACCATAAGACGTTCCCTTTGATTATTAATCCCGTTTTACTATGTTTCTTTCAGTAAGTTTAGTTCTCTTTTTTTATATGTGTATATATATATATATATATATATATATATATTTTTTTTTTTTTTGGCTGTGTTGGGTCTTCGTTTCTGTGCGAGGGCTTCCTCTAGTTGTGGCAAGCAGGGGCCACTCTTCATCGCGGTGCGTGGGCCTCTCACTATCACAGCCTCTCTTGTTGCGGAGCACAGGCTCCAGACGCGCAGGCTCAGTAGTTGTGGCTCACGGGCCCAGTTGCTCCGTGGCATGTGGGATCTTCCCAGACCAGGGCTCGAACCTGTGGCCCTGCATTGGCAGGCAGATTCTCAACCACTGCACCACCAGGGAAGCCCTCTTTTTTTTTATTGTTATAATATAGTATACTGTCATCAAAGATAAACTTTAGATTTCCTCTGAGGAGGAAGATGCTCTGTATAAGGAACATCATTTGCACTGGGAATATTTTCCTACTGTTAGATTTAATCACTATGTTGATTCTATGAATCAATAGTATTTTGTCTCTCATCTTGATTATAGTAGTTCTATTATAATTCTTTCCTTAGTGGCATATAGTAAAGTTATAAAGAATAGAGTAAAATTATAGGAGGGCAAAATCAACTAACAAATGACAGCAATTTGAAAAAAATACAGGAAACAGATTCCAAATCTCTGGCCTCAGTGCTTTGAAAATGCAGTTGTACCATGTGGTAATAATAGTTGGTTTTCCCCTCTAAGGCTTGAGAAAAGCACTCTAAATCTAAACTAAACAAACAAACAGAGGTACCAGAACCACCTGTGGTACAGAACAACAAAATAAATTATGCTAGGATATGATTCTTTAAGTTTTTGGTTGATCATATACTTCTATATTAAAGAGGTACCATTCTATATATTAGAACAGTAAGAATATAAAGTGAAAAGAAGTTGCCTTTTCCCATATGATAGCTATTTAGGCTAAAGATAATATGGCCCTGACTCTCAGAAGAAAACAGCAATAGTTAAAGGTGCATCCCTTGAACTGAAGTCATATTAGGACAAAAAGCCTCGACTAATCAAGTACCTTGGTAACAGGGGGAAGAAACCTGAGAGCAAAAACCTTGCTTCCAAGTATGTCTGTAATCCAGCAGTCCCAGACGCGTCTACTGAGTCTAAATGGAACAGGTTTATGGTAGACCTGGGTAGTGATTCCTAGAAATAAAACAGTACTTAATAGCCATCCCTGACATTTCTAGGTATTCTTTTCCTTGTAACATTCACCTTCTTCTTAATAAAGATGCTTGACAGACTCTCCATTCAAACTATTTTTGTAAGACAAGTTGCCAGTATTAACAGCAAATATTACTATGAGTCAAATATCTAGTTTACTTCCACTAGTATACTTTTTGAAACAGCAAAGTCCTTTTTCAAATTATCTTAAAGAAGCCACTATCCACCTCCTCCAAAAAAAAAAGGATAAAATAGAACAGGTTGGTAGAAGGGGAAAGGGCAGAGTCAGCCCACCTGCGGCCCATTGGGAAGAACCTGAGGCAACCTCCAAAGAAATTCTAGGGTTCTACAGTTTGAAAAACACAGTTCCAGGCTTTACTGATGGCCCTGAGGTAGATAGATTACCTCAAATAAGCAAAAATACATATACGAGATTCCTCAAGAGCTCCCAAAGAAGATAAAAGTGAAACTAAAACTCAAGCAAAAATAAGTAAATTTATCCTGTGTAAGGAGAAGCAGGGACTTCCCTAGTGGCGCAGTGGTTAAGAATCTGCCTGCCAATGCAGGGGACACAGGTTCAACCCCTGGTCTGGGAAGATCCCATACGCCGTGGAGCAACTAAGCCCATGCGCCACAACTACTGAGCCCGTGAGCCAAAACTACTGAGCCGACGTGCCACAACTACTGAAGCCGGCGTGCCTAGAGCCCGTGCTCCGCAACAAAGAGAAGCCACCACAATGAGACGCCAGTGCACCACAACAAAGAGTAGCCCCCGCTTGCCGCAACTAGAGAAAGCCCGCGTGCAGCAACAAAGACACAGGCAGCCAAAAATAAATTAATTAAATAAATTAAATTAAAAAACAAAAGAAAAATACGTTTACACTCGTATTTCCATTCCTTTTTCAAAACAGGAGGAAGCTCAGTTTTTTAAAACTCATTCCCTCTCTTCTACATAAACCCTAGTTAGTGCTTAAAAACATGAAAAATAAAAATGGTATTTCATGTTAAAATCTTATCAAAGAAGCTAAGCTCAGAGCCATCATCAGCTCTCAATTTAACTTCTTCAACACAGAATTAATGTGAACACAACTCAGTTGCTATTTCTTATTTCAGTAAGTAATTCAAATAGCCAGTGTAGCCTTCAGAGTTTTAAAAAACATATTTGTTAGGCTTTTAATTTCTGTGTTTAACGAGGAATCAGGCAATCAGGCAATAACTAAGAATTGCATATCCTAGAAAATCCACTTCTGAGACCAAGAGTGGTATGAAATATACTTAAAGTATATGCTAAAGGGCACTGTACTTGACATAAAATAGGTACAAATAAATACCATTTTCCCTTAGGAAATTTTGCTCAAACTTGCTCAAATCTTGTTGGAACAGATTTCAGTGTCAGGTCAGTATTTTTTTTTATTTTGTTTTTCCATATCCATAACAATAGCATTTTTACACAATTCTAATTTATTCTGTTGCTCTTCTTTATGAGCTGGCATCTATCTGTGCTCCCTAGATTCTCACTTCTGTGTCTTAAAGTGTGCTGGTTTGTCTATGGAGTTAAAAGCATCCTGGGTTTCTGCTACGCTACTCATGATACGTCAAAGATAAAGTCCAAGACACTTCCTGACTAACCCAGCTCCAGTCAGGACCCAAAGAGAATACTTATGCCTTTTACAGGTTACCTGGGCCACATCCTTGATACCCTCACATTTCAGAGGCAGGGAGAACTTGAGTCTCAAACTGCAAAGAAACTTCAAATCAAATTATCTGACCATTTATTATGAACAGTTCGTAAATGTACAGTTAAGGCTATAGGAATAATTATCTTATCAAAATCAGAAAAAAGAAAACTCCAAAACATCATACTGCACTTAGATAAAATTTTGGTATCTTCTACACTATATACAAATCACATATTAGATGGAAACAATTTCTGATTTATTGATTATGTACCTAAACAATTAAACACAGAAGCATAAAAAAGTTTATTACTGACTAGACAGTGTTTTGAGAGTTCTTTTTAATTTAGTTACTTGAGTGTTACTAATATATTTTGTAGAACTCCAAAGCAGGAAGAGGCCTTAAACATTATCTCATCCAAACTTCAAGGTTTTACTAATGAGGAAGCTAACGCTCAAAAGAATCTCTAGATAACACATGCCAACTCAGAAGGGAACACCATTCAGGCTCCAAATCACCACAGTACTCCTTTCTCTACCCAGTTTACGACTGTTTCAATACATATATTATACTTCCTATAAAAATCACAAGTTCTTTACTAAGTAGCTTCCTACTCAAATGCAAATCTATGAAAGGCAGTAAAGTTAGCAAAGTCGTGAGAAGACCAGAAAATAAAGTTGACTGTCCAAAGTATATAATGGAAAACAAAACATGAAGGAAATGTTTAAAAATACATATACACACAAGAAAAAAAAATGTTAACTTCATGATGTATATGAGTCAAATTATTATGCTATACATCTTAAATTTGTACAGTGCTATATGTCAATTATATCTCAATAAAACTGGAAGGGAAAAAAAAGAGCAATGGTTTTTCATGGAATTCTCAAGAATGGACATTAGGCTTAAAGAATCTCGACATTCCTTCATTTAACACTGATATTTGTAAACATGGGATGTGATCTACCCTTTCTTATTTAGGAAACGTGGAAGCCAGGTTGAAAGAATTGTGTTCACGTGCTTAGGCATAAAACAAACAGAACAAAGAATGATTTTAATACTGAAAGACACATACACACACACACATACACACACCCTAGAGAGGCTGTGCTAGTACCCAAAACCAACATTTTGTATATCGTGGAGAAGGAGAAGAAACTTAGCAAGAAATCTATAATTATATTTATCAAGGTCATTTTTGTAGGCCTATTTCAAGGAAAGGGAGAAATAAAACTATGAGATCATCACATTTTTAACTAAGGTATGTTATAAGATAGTTACAATAACCGTGTTTTAGGACACAAACTCTGAGACAGTGTGAATATACAAGTATAATAATTGAGACAACAAAATTAAATTCCTGAATTCAGATCTATTCTAGAAAATGTAGTATATGTATATAGTTAATTAAACAGATTTCTGTTAAAAGTACCTAAGATAATCACTAACACACAGAATGAGATTTCCTGGGTCCAGGTCCTTTGCTGAGAGCCTCAGCTAGAAGTAAGTCCTCCTCCCTTTGAATACCTACAGCATTTTATCTGTAAAGCACCATATCACATTTTCTTCTTATACAATGACTTACGCACATCTTGCAGCTCCTATCAGAATAACTAAATAACAGCGTGTACTTGTACACTCTCTCTCAGTTACGCTCACACATGTACCAAAAAAAAACAAAAGGAGGTAGGGATTTGGTTTTGCCATATGTTCAATATGAATTATGTAATGGAGCTAATAAAAATCTAATGATGTAATAGAAATGTGGTATCCAAACCAAAGGCAGCTAGAATCTCAACTTTTCCTTTTGGCAGTCACACGATATCTGCAATACAGCATTAAATTTACTTTGAGATAGTTACTAAAAACTTAGGAAGGCTTAATGATTGCTTATTATTTCATGGTACCAATAAAGAATGGGTAATTAAAATTTTTTCTGAGGTTAAGGGTCATAAAAATTTACATGATTTGCCATCAGTAAAATTTTTATCTAGAACAGATCCTGAAATGAATTTTTTCTTCCTTCAAAACAAAGTAGATTTTATAACTTGAAAGTACTTTTTTCTATAATGATCATTGTTTTGTAATATGGAAATTAAGTTAAGTAATGCATTTATTTCCATGTGCAAAATACTTTGTTTCATAGTAATTCTTATTAACTGATTTTTTTCATCCATTAAAATCTTTCTTGAGTGTCTATAATATAAGAGCAAATAGCAGACACTAAATAGTAGCATGTGTCTGCCTGTGAGGAAGAAAAAACAGTTACAGAAAAATAAACAAGAAATGCACCCATGAAAAGGAAGAGATACTGAACCAATGCCAAAGGCACAGGTAAGTAATTTAAAGGTTCAGAGGAAGGTGTAAATAAAGCTTCAAAGAAGTAGAACTTGAATGTGTATTAAAAGATGATCAGAATTTAAGATAAATAATACAGGAAACAAACTGTACATGGTATATTCAGCAATGAGAAGCTCATTCTGAATGAAACAGACACAATATGGGGAAGTGGAACAAAGTAAGTTTAGAATAGACTTGAGTTAATTTACAAAGAATTTTGAAAGCCCAGTTAAGAAATCTGGCTAACAATCATTAATTGAAGACTTTAGAGCAATAAGCTGACATGAAAAAGGAAGCATTTAAGGAAGAGTCATCTTGTAGCAGTACATAGTATAGCTTTAATGATAAATGGAATGGAAGCTGGGAAACCTATTAGGAGGTGAATAATAAATCAGGGTTACAACTGTAGAAAAAGTACAAAAGGAATAGACTTATTCATTACAGCAGGCAAGGCAGAGAATCTGACAAAGAATACTTGAAGATTTTGTATCTGAATACTCCTAACAGACAAAGAAAAAAATAATATGGGGTCTTGAATCAGCCAGGTCCAGGTAAAATCTGTGCTACGTAACTTTAAAGAAGTTATTTAACTTCTGTGAGTCTTAGTTTCCTTGGATATAAAAAGATTTACCTTGTTTGGGTGTAGAGAGATTAAAAAAGAAAATGCATATAAAGCATCCGGTACCTGGAACACAACAGGACTAAATAAATGTGATTTTTTTTTTCACCTCTCTCCCTTGGCTCCCTGTTCTTTATTCCTTAACAATTCTGTCTGAGAATTAAGCAGTACAGTAGGTCATCTGTCTACAAGTTGTCATTTTAGAGCTGATAAAATTGAGTTAATGAGAAATTAAATGACTTACTTAATAGCCTACAACTAGCTATCTTCACTCTCGGCACCAGAGAACAGACACATAGGCCATAAAACACATAAAATTAGCTGAACCACAAACATAGACTCTTCTTTAAAGACACATCCTCTGATAATACAACAGAGGATCTGATTCATAAACCTAAAAACATTTAAATGTGACTGTTTCCTTAACAACATAAAAAGGGCAATCCATTTTAAAAGAAAACATTTTTTAATGTATACACCAAATTTCAGCGTAGGCTGAATTTCCAAATGGGGACCTTTCCATTAGAGAAGGAAAATTAAGGGTATAAATTTCTTCTCTTAATATAGATTGAATACATGGGAACTTCAGACACAGTCAGCATAAATTTACTCACCTTCCATGAGCATGGAAATCTAGACGTAAAAACTGGTCCTCATGTGAAACCGCTCTTTTGGCACGCTGGTGTTTTTGGTGTAATGAATCCACATCATAAGATAATCCTTCATAATGTCTAATGTATTTATTTAAAGGATTTCCATACTGACCTATAAAAAATAAACAATTTAAATTAATGTCATCTTGTGGCCCATTCTAGTTCTAATATGGTTCCATGATTATTCAAATATCTATAAATATGAAACTGTTTCACTAATCCTAGTACTTTATTTTCATATACTTTTTTTTTTTGGCTATGCCGTGTGGCATGCAGGATATGAGTTCCCCCACCAGGGATCGAATCTGTGCCCCCTGCAGTGGAAGCATGGAGTCTTAACCACTGGACTGCCAGGAAAGTCCCTAAAAACTTATTATAATGGGAATTTTAACCACACACACAAGTTTTGATGTTAGCCGTAGGTTTGTCTAGGATGTCCTTTATCAGGTTGACAAAGTTATCTTCTATTAATACTTTGCTGATAAAAACTATCAGGAAGAGTTGTTGACTTTTGTCACCCACTCTTTCTGCATCTGTTAAGATGATTATAATAGATAACCAACAAGGACCTACTGTATAGCACAGGGAATTATACCTATAAGGGAAAAGAATCTGAAAAAATACACATATATAAAATATGTATAAATGAATCACTTTGCTGTACACCTGAAACTAACACAACATTGTAAATCAACTATACTGTAATAAAAATAAGTAAATAAATTTTTAAAGAGATGATTATATGGTTCTTTCTTTTTAGTTTATTAATATGGAAAATTAATTGACTGATTTTCATGGGCAGAGGAACTAAATAGACACTTCTCCAAAGAAGACATACAGATGGCCAACAGACACATGAAAAGATGCTCAATGTCACTAATTATTACAGAAGTGCAAATCAAAACTACAATGAGGTACTACCTCACACCAGTCAGAATGGCCATCATTAAAAAGTCTACAAATAATAAATGCTGGAGAGGGTGTGGAGAAAAAGGAACCCTCCTACACTATTGGTAGGAATGTAAGTTGGTGCAGCCACCATGGAGAACAGTATGGAGGTTCCTCAAAAAACTAAAAATAGAGTTACCATATGATCCAGCAATCTTACTCCTGGGTATACATCTGTACAAAACTATATTTCAAAATGATACATGCAGGCTTCCCTGGTGGCACAGTGGTTAAGAATCCGCCTGCCAATGCAGGGGTCACGGGTTCAAGCCCTGGTCCAGGAAGATCCCACATGCTGCAGAGCAACTAAGCCCATGTTCCACAACTACTGAGCCTGCACTCTACAGCCCGTGAGCCACAGCTACCAAGCCCTCATGCTACAACTACTGAAGCCCGTGCGCCTAGAGCCCGTGCTCCACAACAAGAGAAGCCACCACAATGAGAAGCCCACACACTGCAATGAAGAGTAGCCCCCACTCACCACAACTAGAGAAAGCCCACGTGCAGCAACGAAGACCCAATGCAGCCAAAAATAAATTAAATAAATTAATTTAATTTAATTTTAAAAAAAGATACATGCATCCCCTATGTTCATAGCAGCACTATTCACAATAGCCAAGACATGGAAACAACCTAAATGTCCATCAACAAATGAATGGGTAAAGAAGATGTGGTACATATATACAATGGACTACAACTCAGCCATAAAAAAAGAACAAAATAATGCCATTTGGAGCAACATGGATGGAACTAGAGAATATCATACTAAGTGAAGTAAGTCAGCAAGAGAAAGATAAATACCATATGGTATCACTTATATGTGGAATCTAAAATATGACACAAATGAACTTATCTGCAAAACAGAATAGACTCACAGACATAGAGAACAAACTTGTGGTTGCCAAGGGTGGGGATGGAGGAGGGGTGGAGTGGGAGTTTGGGGTTAGCAGATGCAAACTATTACACAGAGAACAGATAAACAACAAGGTCCTCCTGTATAGCACAGGGAACTATATTCAATATCCTGTGATAAACCATAATGGAAAAGAATAAAAAAAGAATGTATATGTGTGTGTGTGTGTGTGTGTGTGTGTGTGTGTGTGTGTATGTATGTATAACTGAATCACTTTACTGTATAGCAGAAATTAACACAACATTGCAAATCAACTATACTTCAATTTTTAAAAAATTGTTCATTTTCTAATGTTAAACCAACCTTGCATTACTGATATAAATCCCACTTGAATATAGTATATTATGCTTTATAATACTGTTGGATTCAATTTGCTATAATTTTGTTTAGAATTTTTGTTATCTATGTTCATGAGAGACACTGGTCTGTAGTTTTCTTGGACTGTCTTTGTCAAGTTTTGGTATCAGTATAAAAAAAAAGACCTTGAAAGTATTACCTCTTCTTCAATTTTCTAGACAAATGTATGTAGAATTGGTATTATTTCCTCCTTAAATGTTTGATAGAATTCACCAGTGAAGCCATCTTGGCCTGGAATTTTCTTTGTGAAAGGTTATTAATGACATCAATTTGATATATAAACAGCTAATCTGGTTATCTACTTCCTGAGTGACCTTTGGTAAGAATTTGTCCATTTTACCTAAGGTGTTGAAGTTATGGAGATAAAGCTGTTCATAATATTCCCTCATTATGTTTTTTATATCTTTTGAAACTATAGTGATGTTACCTCCCTCATTCCTGATATTGGTAATCTGTATCTCCACTCTTTGGTCCTGATCAGGATAGCTAGAGATTTACTGATTTTACTGATCTTCTGAAGAACCAACGTGTAATTCCTTTGATTTTCCTTATTTTTCTGCTTTCTATTTTTTTATTTTTTACTTTGATCTTTCTTTTTTTCCTTCTGCTTACTTTGAGTTTAATCACTCTTCTTTTTTTAGTAAAGACCATTGATTTAAGACTTTTCTTTTCTAATCCAGGTATTTAGTGTTATAAATGTTCCCTTAATACTGCTTTAGCAACATCCCACAGATTCTGTTATGCTGTGTTACCATTTTCATTCTGTTCAACATACTTTCTAATTTCCTTTTTGATTTCTTCTATGATTCATGTGCTATTTAGAAGTCTGTTATTTAGATTTTAAATATGGGGAATTTTTCAGTTATCTTTCTGTTACTGACTTCTAATTTAATTCTACTATACCCAGAGAACATACTTTGTATGACATCAATCCTTTTAAATACATTGAGACTTATTTTATGACCAAGAATTTGGTCTATCCTTGCAATGTTTCATGCACACTTGAAAAGAATGTATATTCTGCTGTTAATGGATGAGTGTTCTAGAAATGTCAATCTCTGCACTTATTGAGTACAGTGTTTTATAAATGTCAACCAGGTCAACTGGCTGACAGTGTTGTTCAAATCTTCTATACCCTTCATGATTTTCTATCTACCTGTTCTATAACTGAGAGAAAGGTATTGAAATCTCTGTCTGTAATTATGACTTTTTCTCTATTTCTCCTTGCAGTTCTCTGCTTAATTGATTTTTTGTTGTTGTTCTTTTTTTTTAATTTATTTATTTTATTTATTTTTGGCTGCATTGGGTCTTCGTTACTGCACGTGGGCTTTCTCTACTTGTGGTGAGCAAGGGCTACTCTTCGCTGCAGTGCATGGGCTTCTCATTGTCATGGCTTCTCTTGTTGCGGAGCATGGGCTCTAGGCACGCAGGCTTCAGTAGTTGTGGCTCGTGGGCTCTAGAGCTCAGGCTCAGTGGTTGGGGTGCTCAGGCTTAGCTGCTCCACAGCATGTGGGATCTTCACGGACCAGGGATTGAACCCGTGTCCCCTGCATTGGCAGGCGGATTCCCAACCACTGCGCCATGAGGGAAGCCCTGCTTAATTGATTTTTGAAGTTCTATTATTACACGCATAAATGTCAAAGATTATTATGTATTATGCCTTTTGGATTAATTCACTCCTTTATTAATTATCAAATGATCTTCTTTATTCTTTGCAATATTCTATGTTCTAAAATCTACTTTGTCTGATATTAATATAGCACTCCTTTTTTTCTTTTTTTTTTTTTGACTGGCATGATATCTCTTTTCCATCCTTTTATTTTTAATCTATTTGTGCCTACGTATTTAATGTGAGTTCACAGTAGGCAGCATAGAGCTGGGTCTTGCCTTTTTGTCCAATCTGATAATCTCTGCCTTTTAATTGGAGTGTTTGGATCATTTACATTTAAAGTAGCTACTAATGTGGTTAGGTTTAAGTCTATCATCTTGCTATTTATTTCTGTTTGTCCCATCTTTTCTCTGCTCCCTTCTCCTTTATTGGGACTAATTAGTTTTTTATGATTCTGTTTTTACCTCTTCACTAGCTTATTAGCAAAACTCTCTGTTTGGTTATTTTAGTGGTTGCTTTAGGGCTTATACGTATACATCTTTAACTTAGCCTACCTTCAAATGATATTATAACACTTCAGGTATAAGAACCTGACATTACTATACTTTCACTTCTTTCCTCCTGGTCTTTAGACTATTGTCATCATATACTTTACTTACTTGTGTCTTATAAAGCCCATAATACATTGTAATTGTTTTGGTTTAAACAGACAATTATCTTTTAAAGAGATTTAGATAACAAGGAAAAAACTCTCTTTCTCATTTCCAGGGTTCTTCATTCCTTCATGTTGATCCATATTTCCATCTGGTATCATTTTCCTTCTACCTAGATAACTTCCTCTAAAATTTCTTCTGCTGGTGAAGAGCTCTTCCAGATATTGGATGTCTCAAAGTCTTTATTTTTGTCTTCATTTTTGAAAGATATTTTCATTGGCACAGAATTCCAGGTCGACAAGTTCGTATTTTTTCTTTAAATATTTTTAAAACCTTGCTCCACTCTCTTTTCACCCATATTCCTTCTGACAAGAAATCTGTCATCCTTACCATTGCTCCTCTGAATATAATGTGTCTTTTCCCTCCCTAGTGCTTTTCAGACTTTCCTTTTTAATACTGGTTTTGAGCAATTTGATTCTGACGTGCTTTGGTTTCTTCATATTTACTGAGCTTTAGTTTCAGTAAACTCCTTGGGTCTGTGGGTTTACAATTTTTCAACTCTTACTTCTTCAATTTTTTTCACTCTCCCCACCCCCACCCACCCAAGGACTCCAGTTACAAGTATATTAGGTCACTCAAATTCTTCCCACAGCCCACTGATGGGTTTTTTCATATTTATCAAAAATTCTTTTTTTCCCTGTTTCATTTTGAATAGTTTCTACTGCTGTCTTCTAGTTCAATAATATTCTGTAATGTCTAACCTGTTGTTAATGCCATCTGGTGTGCTTTCCATTGAAAACATTGTAGTTTTCATCTGCAGAAGTTAGATTTCCGTCTGTTTTATTTATACCTTTTAGGTCTCTATTTAACTTATTAAACATATGAAATACAGTTGTAATAACTCTTTTAATGTTCTTGTCTGCTAATTCTAATGCCCATGACAGTTATGGATTGGTTCCAATTGACTGCTTATTCTTCTCATTACAGATTGTGTTTTCCTGCTTCATTGCATGTCTCATAATCTTTCACTGAATAGATGGCAGACACTGTGAATTTCACCTTGTAGGGGCTGGACATTTTTTGTATTCTTATAAATATTCTTAGGCTTTGTTACAGGACAAAGTAAAGGTAGTTAGAAAGTTTGACCCTTTTGGCTCTTGCCTTTATGATTTGTTACATGGGTCTGGAGCAGGGTTCAGTGTAGGGCTAATTTTATTCCCTACCACTGGGGCAAGACATATCTGAGTACTCTATGCAATGCTCCACAAATCATGGCATGAGTTTTTCCCACCTGGCCGGTAAGAACAAGTACTATTTCCTGCACTACGTGAACATAGGGCACTGTTTCTTTCCCTGGCCTCAGGTAATTTCCTCACGTATACACACTGATCAATACTCTGCCAAACACTCCAGGGGAACCCTCTGCAGATCTCAGGGATTCTCTCTCTATGTAGCACCCTTCATTCTGATATTGTCTGCAAACTCTAGCTGCTTTGGTCCCATTCCATCTCAACTCAGAGTTTGTTCGTCTCCACCTAGGTTCCCTCTTGTAGCACGAATGAATTGCAGATGGAAATTCGTTCCAGGCAGAAAGCTGGAACAATCATAGGTCTCGCTTCATTTGTTTCCCCTCTCTTGGGGATCTTGTCCTTCACCACTTGGTGACCAGCGTATTAAAAACCATTGCTTCTCGCCTAATGTATTGCATAAAGCCTAAATGTTCCATCACTAAATTTTCTGTTTATGCAGTCAGTTGCTTGTCATTATATGGTTAAGGATACAAACTCTTAAGTCATCTGGGTTTAAGTTCTGAAGACTGCACAACAAGGTAAATATACTTAACACTACTGAATTGTACACCAGAAATGGTTAAGATAGTAAATTTTATGGCAAGCATTTTCTTATTAGAATAAAAAAATTCTCTAGGTTTGAATCCCATTACCTTCATTTATTAGCTTGTTTCCCTGATCAAGTGGAAAACTCAACTTCATTTTCCCACCCTTAAAACAGAGAGAAGTAAGGGTCCCTGGTGGCGCAGTGGTTGAGAGTCCGCCTGCCGATGCAGGGGACACGGGTTTGTGCCCCAGTCCAGGAGGATACCACATGCCGCGGAGCGTCTGGGCCCGTGAGCCACACCGCTGAGCCTGCGCGTCTGGAGCCTGTGCTCCGCAACGGGAGAGGCCACAACAGTGAGAGGCCCGCATACCGCAAAAAAAAAAAGAAAGAAAGAAAAACACAGAGAAGAATACCTCTTTTTTAAGGCTGTTACAATGATTAAATGATTTAAGCCATGTGTGGCAATCAGCAAAGTACCTACCATACAGTGAAAGCTCAGTAAATTTTTCATAGTCATCACCATCTCTTCCCTTTCCTCCACTTCCTTTTTTGCCTTCTCTCACACTTGTCTTTGAGACCTATATACACAAATTGAGGCCATACATTCAGGAATAAAGACAGAACTAGGTTTGAATTCTGACATTTCCTCACCATAACTACATGATCTGGGTAATTATTAAACTTTTTTAAAATCTCAGGGTTTTTTTTTTTTTGTCTGTAAAATAGAGACAAAAGTAAATAACTTAAATGCAAGTAAACTGCTTAGCACAAAGTCTAGCATGAAAAGACCATTCAATTTAAAATACTGAGTCACTGGTGGGAATGTAAATTGATACAGCGACTATGGAGAACAGTATGGAGGTTCCTTAAAAAACTAAGAATAGAATTACCATATGACCCAGCAATCCCACTACTGGGCATATACCCAGAGAAAACCATTAATTCAAAAAGACACATGCACCCCAATGTTCATTGCAGCACTATTTACAATAGCCAGGTCATGGAAGCAACCTAAATGCCCATCGACAGATGAATGGATAAAGAAGATGTGGTACATATACACAATGGAATATTACTCAGCCATAAAAAGGAACAAAATTGAGTCATTTGTAGAGACGTGGATGGATCTGGAGACTATCATACAGGAGTGAAGTCAGAAAGAGAAAAACACATACCGTATATTAACACATATATGTGGAACCTAGAAAAATGGTACAGATGAACTGGTTTGCAGGGCAGATATTGAGACACAGATGTAGAGAGCAAACGTATGGACACCAAGCGGGGAAAGTGGCAGGGGGTGGGGATGGTGGTGTGATGAATTGGGCGATTGGAACTGACATGTATACACTGATGTGTAAAAAATGGATGACTAATAAGAACCTGCTGTATAAAAAAATAAATAAAATTCAAAAATTCAAAATAAAATAAAATTGACTCCTAAAAATAATAATAATAAAATAAAATAAA
Source organism: Stenella coeruleoalba (assembly GCF_951394435.1). Classification (NCBI taxonomy): domain Eukaryota; kingdom Metazoa; phylum Chordata; class Mammalia; order Artiodactyla; family Delphinidae; genus Stenella; species Stenella coeruleoalba. The sequence continues at coordinate 148,200,240 of NC_137147.1, read as the reverse complement.
ATACTGACTCACTTCACCATACTCTTGAATGCACTGCTCTCAAGAGAGGTGACAGAAATGGAGTCTGAAACTAGAATCCAAAGCAATCTTACAACTAGCATAGAAAATATAGTGAACCCAAGGTATAAGAGAAAATAAAACTTCCCAGTATGGAACTTCTAAAAATCAGGACTCAATAATGGAATTATATATTGTACCAATGCATCTTCCATATTCCTTAAAAATATCTTTGACTCTGTATGTGGCTTTTTAAAAATACCTCACACAAGATAAAATATCAAGAAAAAATCAAGAATGGGGAAGTTGTACTATGAGAACTTTGGGGTAGGTCTTTCATTTTCAAAATCAAAGTAGGATTACTGAATTGTATTTCTTTTAAGTGGACTGAATAGTCATAGTACAAACTTAGCTTTGCAAAGTTACTGCGTCCACTCCTTTTTCGGCACCAAAAAGTCAACTTTTTAAGTCACAATGCAGATAAAGCATTTTGCCACCTCTGATAACTTAAAACAGTAACTATGGCTGTTCTGGTGAAGCACATGTGATAACGGCTCAATTATTTGAATGGATGTAACACTTCTGGGAGAGTTATTAAACAAAGTCGTCTCTTCTCTGTGCCACACACAAAGGAATTTTATGAAGCAACATAATGTTTACCTTCACTTACAAAGGATCTGAGTGATGACTTTCAGAATCTTTACAATTGAGATAAAACATAATTCACTGGGTTTAAATGGGAAAGTTAAAAACGCTACCCAGGGACATACAGTTAACAAGTCCACTTCAGTATCAGCTTCTACAAAAGACCTATGTTTCTTTGTTAACTGTGCCTAAATATCAGTATTTATGATATGGTCACGGTAATACTTTAAAAATTATTGAAGAAAATGTATTAAATGAGGGAATTCCCTGGTGGTCCAGTGGTTAGGACTCAGCACTTTAACTGCTGAAGCCTGGGTTCAATCCCTGGTGGGGGAGCTAAGATCCCACAATCCACATGGTGCGGCCAAAAAACAAATGTATTAAATGAAACTGTATTATGCAGTTTCTCCCTCCAATACTTAATGAAACAATGGGAAAACCATGGGAAAAAACAACTATAAAAAGCAGCCCACCCTCCCACATTAAAAAAAAATCCTCAAGAACTAAAACCAAGTAAGAAATGGATATAACTAGTGTGTGTTAGGGCTAGCTGATACGGACTCACGAGTGCCAATTCTCTTCCCAACTGTGTTCAGTGACATGTTGGTAGCTTGAAATCAGCCATGGGTAGAGTATTCATGCTACTGAAATTAGAAATAGCTACAAATCAGAGGATTTTTTTTTCTTGTTTTCAAGAGAACCAGTGTACTAAAACAACACTGGGTATAACCTAATGGTATATCTTTCAAAGAAGCAGCCAAGGAAATAAACAGAATACTCTAATGAGAAAGTGTCAAAGCATAGCACACTGAACTCCAGACGCTGCCCCTAACCCTCATAAGCCATACAATTCACTTTTTAAGAAAATCTCAAGAGAACAGAGCCCTGGAATTCTCAAAAAGGTTGTATATGGTCATGAGTCCTGACTGCACAGAAGTAGGTAAAACACAAACTCTGTCACAGAAAAAAAATGACAGAACAAAGAAGAGCCACACCACTATGAACATGTCGAAACATATCAGAGCAAAAATAATGAAAAAAAAAAAAAAAGCAAAAGAGAAAAAAACCCAACTGAGAAGGAAAACAAAAAACACTTAGAAACAATCCGGGACAAACTGGAATCAATCAGTCTTAGATGATATTAAGGAATTCTTGTTAATTTTCTTCAATACAACAACACTGTGGTAATATAGTAGGAGAATAATCTGAATTTGGGGAGATGTACTTTGAAGTACTTAAGAGTAAAATAACACGCATAATTTTCACTGAAGTGATTCAGAGTGGGACAAAAAAGAAAAAGAACACAACTGCTATCAGTTTCCACTTCTGACTATAATGGAGTAAGAGGAACTAAATTTAACCTACCACCACAAACATTCAGAAAACTTGACAAAATACATTGGAGGATAAACAAATGAGATAAGATCTACAATTGGCCCAACTTAACTACCCAGAGGCAGTTTCAGGTCAATATGCAGGGCAGAGGAACCCAAACAGAGCCTGCTGGTCTTGCTGAATTGAGGAGCCACGTATCTGAGTTCTGAGAGGCCAGGCGTTTAGAATTTGTGGGTCAGAGTGCCAAAGAAAAGGAAGCTAACAGAAAAGGAGCTCAGAGATCTAAAGAAGGGTCCCCTTACATGTTTGGCAGATTCATATCTGATCATGTGAGAGAATCAACTATCCCAGGCCAAAAAAATAAACCACAAAAAGAGTAAGCAGAACAATCTTAAAAGTTTATATTGATAGGGCTGGGAAGTGTTCATATTCCCACCATCCAGAGAAGACAGACCTGTAATATACGGAGCATTGGGTAGAGCCCTCAGGAATACATCACCTTATTTACGGGGCAAAATTAGCCACAGACTAAAGGCTGTTTGGGATCCACTCTAACAAAGCTTAAAGGCCATCTTCCAAAGGACTCAACTGATTCCAAGTAGTTTAATTGTACACCAAAAAATATGTGACAGTGTTTAAAGGCAAGACAAAAATCAAACACACACAAAAAAGTAAAAATCAAGAATGATCTGCATCCAATCAAAAATTACCATGCATGTAAAGAATCAGGAAAATGTCTTTTTCTCATATTACTGGAGAAAAAATCAGATATTAGAAACAGAGACTATAGAGATGATGGAATTAACATACAAAGAAATTAAAAGTTATCATGGGCTAACAGCTGAAAACTAGAGACAAAAAAACCCTTAAAATCAGCTGGTGGGTTAGACCCAAAGGAGCTACAGAAAAAGACACATTACATACAGAGGAACAAAGGTATAAATGACAGCATAACTACATAAGACAGAAGATAATTCAGCAACATGTTTAAAGTACTACAAAAAAAAACTGTCAACCTAAGATTCCATACCCAATAAAAATATCTTTCATAAATGAAGATGAACGAAAAAAAAAGGTAAAATGAACCCTTTTTCAGACATCAAAGCTGACAATTATCACCAGTAGACCTGCATTACAAGAAATGTTAAAGGAAGTTTTTCAGGCAGAAGGAATATACCAGCTGGAAACCTGTGCTGACACAAACCTGTGTTGACACAGGAACAATGACTATAATGAGAAAATAAAAATGATTTCTTCTCTCGTTCTTTAATCTCTTTCAAAATTAAGTGATTGTGTTCAAGAAACACAATGTACTATGGCATTTATGACACACATAGAATTAAAATGTATGATAATACAGCACAATGGAGGAGAGGAGAAATGAAAGTACACTATAAATGAAGTGGTATTTTATTTAAAGGTATACATTTTTAAGTTACAGGTGTATGCTGTACACCCTAGGAACAACCTCTAAAAATATATACTAAACAGGTATATCACATAAGCCAATATCAGAGATAAAATGAAATCATTTTTTAAAGCAAATTAATCCCAAAGAATATAGAAAAAGAGGAGTAAAAAGGACTATGAACAGATAGAACTAACAGAAAACAAACAGTAAGATGGTAGTTTTAAACTCAATCTTATCAATAATTACATTAAAAGTTAATGATTTAAACATAATTAAATGGAAGTCATTTTATTATTTTTCAAGAAAGAAAATGTTAATACAGGCTGTCTAAAAGATACTTCAACAAAAATAAAGATGAGTTAAAGTAAAAAGAATAGGGGGCTTCCCTGGTGGCGCAGTGGTTGAGAGTCTGCCTGCCGATGCAGGGGACACGGGTTCGTGCCCCGGTCCAGGAAGATCCCACATGCCGCGGAGCGGCTGGGCCTGTGAGCCATGGCCGCTGAGCCTGTGCGTCTGGAGCCTGTGCTCCGCAACGGGCGAGCCACAACAGTGAGAGGCCCGCATACCGCAAAAAAAAAAAAGGTAAAAGTTATACCATCCAAACCCTAATCCAAGAAAGCTGGAGTGCCTACAGTATTATCAAAGTAAACTTTAAAACAAACAAACCAAAGGAAGAAAAAAAAAAAGAAGGATTAAAAAAAGACATTTCAGGGGCTTCCCTGGTGGCGCAGTGGTTAAGAATCCGCCTGCCGGTGCAGGGGACATGGGTACGAGCCCTGGTCCAGGAAGATCCCACATGCCGTGGAGCAACTAAGCCCATGTGCCACAACTACTGAGCCTGCACTCTAGAGCCTGTGAGCCACAACTACTGAGCCTGCGTGCCACAACTACTGAGCCCGTGCACCTAAAGCCCATGCTCCGCAACGAGAAGCCACCGCAGTGAGAAGCCCACGCACCACAACAAAGAGTAGTCCCCACTCTCCACAACTAGAGAAAGCCCGCGTGCAGCAACGAAGACCCAATTTAGCCAAAAATAAATAAAATAAATACATTTTTTTAAAAAGTACATTTCATAACCCATCGAAAGAACGTGACAATCCTAAATGTGCATCACATAACAGAGCTTAAAGTATGTGAAGAAACAGCTGACGGGGGGACTTCCCCGGTGGTCCAGTGGGTAGGACTCCCCTCTCCCAGTGCAGGGAGCCCAGGTTCAATCTCTGGTTGGGGAACTAGATCCCGCATGCATGCCGCAACCAAGAAAAAAAAAGAAAAAAAAAATCCCGCATGCCGCGGCTGGAGATCCCACATGCCTCAACGAAGATCCCGCGGGCCACAACTAAGACCTGGCAGAGCCTAAATAAATATTTTTTTTTAAAAAGAACGAGGAATACAATTTTTTAAAAATTAAAAATGCTGACAGAGCTGAAAGTAGACAAATCTGTAAATTATAGTTGGAAATCATGAACACTCCTCACTGAACAAGTAGACAAGAAATAAGGACTGAACACTATCAAACAACTTGACCTGATTAACGTTTACAAAATAGTCCACCCAACAATAGAGTATATATTCTTTTCACAGGCATATGGAGTATTCACCAAGATAGACCTTAATTCTAAGCCATAAAGCATGTTTCCATCAATTTTAAAAGACTGAAATCAGAGAGTATGTTTTCTGACTACAGTGCAATTAAATCAGTAGGAGATACTTGGAAAAATTCCCAAATATTGAGAACTGAACACACTTCTAAATAGCCCTTGGGTCAAAGAAGAAATGAAAAGGGAAATCAGAAGGATTCTTAATTGACTGCAAAGAGCACAAGGGAACTTTACTGGTTAGTGTAAATGTTCCATATTATTATTATTATTATTATTATTATTATTATTATGGTGGTGGTGGTTAAACAACTATATACCTTTCTCAAAATTAACTGTTGAATTTTATTGTATGGAAATTATACCTCAATAAAGCTAATTAAAAATTTTTTAAAGAAAAATGGTGAGTCAAAGTGGTAAGCATATGGGTATTTGGCCTTTCTTTTACTCTTCCCTAAGTTATACGCTTTTTCAAAAAAAAAAAAAAATCCAGAATCTAAAACAAAGACAATTCAAAATAGTCCAGCTTGTCCTCCCTTCAGGAAAATAAATAAAATCAACATTCTACTCACCTCCAAGAAACTATTTATTAAGCATCCTATAATGACTCATTATTCAGCAGTATATTTTTGTTGATAGGATAGACATAAGTAGTAAAAGTTGGGGGGATATAAAAGAGTAAATGACAACCAGTGATCCCAACATGCAAATCCTACACAGGAAACCTGATCCAGAACTTACAGATTTTTCCATAAACACTAAAGTATTCTCCATTATGATCTTAATCAATTCCCATACTTCTGATACAATAGTCTATTACTTGAAGTAATATTCTACTACTTGACAATATACTGGAACCCTCTCCATTTTATCTTCCTTAAGATTATCCAGGTATCCCAAGCAGCAGCAGCACACACCATAATTACCCCAAAAATACCTTGTGAAAAACACCAACGCTGTCCTGCCTCTCCAATCCCACTTTTGTACCAGAAACACAACCTTAAAACAACTAGGGAAAAATCTGTCAAAACAGTCTGAAAGATGCACACTATTGGCAAAACTTCAGCAAGCATACATGTCTGCTCAGTTCAGAATCCAGGTCTCCAGTGATGCTTCTGATTAGAGGAGCCTAGTTCAGAAGACTAGTTTACATGCCTGTGTCCTAGTTGCAACTGAAAGGCTGGGGAATCTAAATTAAGGAGATGGAATTCATAAGGCTGAAAATGTGCCAAACAAAGCAAGGTTCAAAAGGTTCTAGACAATCAAAAACCATTGCAAATAACTGGCCTCTTAGCTTCCATTCCTGCCCCCGACCCCCGACAGTCTATTTTTCACACAGCAGTCAGAGTTATAATGTTCAAATAAAGTTACATTGTGTCACTCTTCTGCTCAAAATGTTCCACCCCTCACCCACCCCCCTCACTAGCTGTTCCCCCTCCACAGCCTTCATCATGATTTATAATCTCAAAAAAAAAAGTCATAACCGTGGCTTATAATGCTGAAGATGATCCTCATAAGGGGCTGCATTCCCCCACTCCACTTCCATACGGGTCTCACCTTATCTTCTACCACTCTCCCTTTACTCTGTGTATTACAGCCACATTAGTCTCTTTATCGTCCCTCTGCCTGGAACATCTTCCCCCAAAGCAGGGTTGGCACACTTCATTCAGATATCTACAAAATTTCTTCAGAAGCTTTCTCTGATCACCCTATCTAAAAGCTTATGTCCCAATCATACTCATTCTAATATCCTCCTCTTTCTTCATATTATTTTTTATTGACATATCCCTCTACCACCAGAAGTTCCACGAGAACAAGGACTTTGATTTGTTCAATGATGTACCCTCATTACCTAAACAAAGTAAGAAAACATGTTTGCTGTAAGAATTAATGAATCCACTCAACGTTTCACGGAAATTTCCTTTTTCATATGAATTTATAAAGAAAGCAGCCTATACCTTGCTGATAAGAAAGCCATCAATCATCAGAAAATGTGATCTATGATACTCATCCAAGAAGCATCAGAATTTCTAACAGGTCTAGTATTTGCAAAGTGCTACTTGTTAAAATTAAAATTGTTATAGATCTATTCGCTAGGTAAGTTTTTTTTTAATCTTCTATTGATGCTAATGAGTGCATTTCAGGTATTTGTCTCTGCAATTACCTATGCAGCTTTCATCACCATTTTTCATGACTTTCTGAACAGTTAAAAATGTTACATTCCTTTTCGTAACGAAGTTTTTCAATAACCGTGGAAGTATATGGTCAACATATCTTACTTTATGTTTCAACAGTTTAGCAAGCATTATCTTTATTTATAAGTCACGTGTTAGAATCCCAACTGTGCCACTTACTAGTTGAGTGATCTTGGACGTTACCTACCTCTCTGTGCCTCATTTTCCCTGTCTGTAAAGTAAGTGAAATAGCAATACCTATACCTAACAGTGTTGTTATATGGATTAAATTACTTAATATATATAAGGGGCTTAGAATAGTGTACAGTACATAACAGGTAAGAATTCAGTAAATTATGGTTAAATTAATTAATGAATGTATTCTCTCATTTCACCCTCATAACAACATTGCAGGGCAAGTACAATTAATCTTAGGATAAGGCACAGAGAGGTTAAGCGATCCACCCAAAACTACAAAAGTTCCTTTTATTTTTTATAAATTTATTTATTTATACATTTATTTATTTATTTATGGCTGCATTGGGTCTTCGTTGCTGTGCACCGTCTTCCTCTAGTTGTGGCAAGCAGGGGTTATTCCGCATTGTGGTGCACGGGCTTCTCATTGCGGTAGCTTCTCTTGTTGCGGAGCATGGGCTCTAGGAGCGTAGGCTTCACCAGTTGTGGCATGAGGGCTCGGTAGTTGTGGCTCACAGGCTCTAGAGCGCAGGCTCAGTAGTTGTGGCACACGGGCTTAGTTGCTCCGCGGCATGTGGAATCTTCCCAGACCAGGGCTCGGACCCGTGTCCCCTGCATTGGCAGGCGGATTCTTAACTACTGCCCCACCAGGGAAGTTCCCAAAACTTCCTTCTAGCTCAAACATTCTGTGATTCTAAATTTACCCTAAAATGAAAATGGGTTTTTTAAAGTTTCATCTTGGGAATATAGCAAAGTTTACAAGTTTTATTGAGTAAAATCAGATAACCATGAAGACGTTCTACATTTCACCTTTTAGTCTAATTTTTGCAGTGAATGACAAGTGCTAAGTGCTTTAATAATATTTTTTAACAGGAACACATAGTAGTTGAGAAAAAGCAATTTGGTTTCTATAAAGAATATTTTAACCCATTCAACCTACCTAATTCTTTTAATTAACTGGGCATATAAAACTAATGAGCAAAACCAATACACTAACAAAAATGGTATTTTCATTCCATTTTAAAGTCAATTAAAGTAAAAAAGATTAATTATAAGCTTTGAAGGCTTTTTTTCCAGACATACTCTTAGAAAATTGGAATTCTTATGTAATTCATAAAAAGTGAAATTATCTAGTTCAGTAATCATTCATCTATTCACTCAGCACATATAATGGGCACTTACTATATGCACTATATACTATATGGGCATTGTTTTAGATGCTGGGAATATAGCAGCTAACAAAACAAAATTACTGACCTTAGAAAACTTTATTCTAGAGAAGGAAGGCAGACAGTAAGACAAACAAGTAAATAACTTCATTTTTTTCGGCGCATAATCAATTTATTTTATTTTATTGAAGGATATTTGATTTACAATGGTGTGTTAATTTCGCCGTACAGCAAAGTGACTCAGTTATACGTATATATTTTTTCATATTCTTTTCCATTATGGGTTATCACAGGATATTGAATAGAGTTCCCTGTGAACAAGTAAACAACTTGGGATGGCTATAAGAGTGTTATCACGGGGTGACTGGATAGAGAATGCCAAGGAAGGGGTTTGTATTATATGTATGTATTTATATGAGGTAATCAGAAGACTTCATAATATTTCAGTAAAGACTCAGAAAGAGAGCAAAGTACAACAATGTGAGTGTACTTAAATACTACTGAACCACACAGCTAAAAATGGTTAAGCTGGTAAATTTTACGTGTATTTCACCACCATGTAATTTTTTTTTAACTTAAAAAAGAAAGAGGGTAGATAATACAGCAATCTAAGGGGGAAACTGTTCCATGTAAAAGGATCAGCAAGTGCAAAATCCCTGAGACAGGAGCAAGCCTGGCAATTTTTAAAGAGCTCTGTGTGGCTGGAGCAGAAATGAACAGTGGGGAAGGACTGGGGGCAGGAGGTAGGGAGAACAAGCATACATGTACCTCAGGTAGGGCCTTAGAAGCCACTATAAGGACATTGGATTTTACTTAAAATATTAAGCCACTGAATGGGTTTTTTAATTTATTTTGCTATTACTTTTTTGTTGAGGTACAATTCACAGAACATAAACCTCACCATTTTAACCATTTTAAAGTATACAATGTACCAGTGGACGGTTTTGACCAAAGCAGCTTTTGAACACAATCACATTGACTGCTATGTTGAGAAGAGACTGGGAGAACAAGAGAACAGGAAGAAGAGTTAGCAGGTTTTACGGCAATTAAAGTGAGATGGATGCTGTAGCAGTGGAGCTAATGAGAAGTTGTCAAAATTTGCATATACTCTAAAGGAGAAGCTGACAGGATTTGCATGCAGGGTGTAAGTGAAAAGAGGAATCAAGGATAACTCAAAAGTATTTTTGCCTAAGCAACTTAAGAATGGAGATCCCATTTACTGAGATGGGAAAGACTACAGGAAAAAAGACTGGGGTAAGAGGAATCAGAGGTTTGGTTTTGGACATGTTAAGTTTCAGATGCCCACCAGACATCTAGCTGGAGATGTAGCTGGGAAACAGGAGTCTAGAATTCAAGAGAGTCCTAGGCTGGAGATACAAATATAGGGGTCATCATCATATTAGGGGTTATTTAACACACCTAATAAGTAAGTACCAGCACAGAAACTTCTTCTTCCAAAGGTCTGTTGCCATTTAAATTAACATGTGATTTGTGGCCCATAACAGACTACTATTTTCATCCTCTAATTTAAATCCTTTATTTAGATGAAATAGATCTGTACAAAAGGAATCATAGCCTACAAGTCTAGGAGTAAAAAACAAAACAACAACAAACAATGCAAAAAAACTAATGTTCTGCTGCTGCCTCTGAATACATAACTGGAGCTTCTTTTATCACTGATATATTACCCAAGCAGGCAACATGAATGACAGGGAAGGTAACAGGAAGGACTCAATGGACGGCAATCTTTAACTCCTTTTCTCCCTTCTGATAAAGAATAGAATACTCACTGAAGACGTTCTCATCATGTAAAGTCCTTAACAATGGAGAAACAGATCTGTTACTAGACAATGATGAAAATAAACTACATTTAACCTAGAGTACAGTAAGATGTTAGTAATCTGACATCAAAGGAAAATGACAGGTTCCACTGAGCAAAATTTCTAGATAATTGGGGTTTATCTATGTGCCTAATATCTTTCCTTTTGAACCATTACTGATTTTTTTTCCCCTCTACTTTAACATCTTCTTGAGCCAGGCTCACCCTTATTAACATCTTCAACCTAAGAGGTCATAATGATATGATAAGCTCTAAGCTATTATGTTATTGTGCCATTGTTCCTACATAAAATAGCTCCATCCTGCTGTGTAGTTATTCTGTCAATGTCTCCTTTCTCTACTATTACTCTTTTTTACCTATACATAAAAGCATACCAACAGTGTTTTACTTTCTAGTCCTTAGTTGTAGTTGCCAGAAATCTGGCCTTCACAAAACATATAATAAACTCATATGGTACTTAGTACCTACAAGCTCCGTGGGAAATTTGAACAATTAAAAAATAAAAAAGAATCTTCTTGGTCATGTAAGGACAATGTCCTTAACCTTACGAGATGCATACTTAAGATTTTAAGGGTATCAACTTACTTTAGGGGGTTCAGAACAAAAAAAAAGAATACATATTAAGAGCGATAAAGCAAACGTGGTGAAAGATAATCACTAATAAACTTAGGTTAAAGGTATATAAATGTTAACTGGACTATATATACTTCCAACTTTTCAGAAAATACATACATTTTTAAGATAAAAAGTTAGGAAAAATTAAACAGTATATCAAGCAAATGCCTATGTGTAAAATTGGTAGAAGAATAATTGGACTGGACCTATAAGATGGAGAAAACATATAATTAATTTTCAAAAAAAAAACCTAAAAAAGTAAAGCAACACACACACACAAAAAATCACCTACAATACAAGAATGGCAGAAAAATGGCCAGCAGGTTCTATAGAAAAAACAACTCGGTCTCCTTGCCACTGGAGATCTTAAGGCGCTCTCTCCCTTTCCACAATTTGAGAACACTATTTTATTTCCTGTGACTGTTTTCAAAGTCACCAGGATAATGGTATTTACTAAAGGTAATCCAACTTTAAAAAATGTTTTTTTCTTTTTCCGTATCACAAAAGTTTTGTAATAGATACTTTTGTAAAAGATATAACCTATATCTCACCATCAAGAGATTTAGTATCTGTCCTCAAGCTTTTAAAAAATGAATACATGTATAGGGGGCTTCCCTGGTGGCGCAGTGGTTGAGAGTCCGCCTGCCGATGCAGGGGACTCGGGTTCGTGCCCCAGTCCGGGAAGATCCCACATGCCACGGAGAGGCTAGGCCCGTGAGCCATGGCCGCTGAGCCTGCGCGTCCGGAGCCTGTGCTCCGCAATGGGAGAGGCCACAACAGTGAGAGGCCCGCGTACCGCAAAAAAAAAAAAAAAAAAAAAAAAAAAAAAAAGAATACATGTATAAATTTATCTGTGACAAAACTGAAATGGTATTATGCATAAAATGTTCTCTAAGGTGCTTCTCCCGTCTTAACTGTAAACATTTTCTAATGTCAAAAAAAAACGAAGAAAAACAAAAAACCTTTCAAAGAACCTGACTGACCAAAAGTCAAATGGCTCAAATACTATAAGTACAAAGAGCCTAAATTATGCTCTGATGGCAAAATGACCCAATCTTCGTACAAAGGCAGAATCTAACAACCTCATTATACTTTAAGAATCATACCTGGAATATAGTAAGTATACCATAAATGCTAACCATTATGATTATTTCCCATATTCCATGGGTAGGCAGCATCTTACTTCTCAGGAATGCTTGCAAACAAAAGCTTCCTTCCTCGGGCTTCCCTGGTGGCACAGTGGTTGAGAGTCCGCCTGCCGATGCAGGGGACACGGGTTTGTGCCCTGGTCTGGGAAGATCCCACATGCCACGGAGCGGCTGGGCCCGTGAGCCATGGCCGCTGAGCCTGCGCGTCAGGAGCCTGTGCTCCGCAACAGGAGAGGCCATAGCAGTGAGAGGCTCGCGTACCACAAAAAAAAAAAAAAAAAAAAGAATAGGGCAAAAAAACGCAGAATGAAAATTTCATTAACATCGGGGGAAAAAACAGAGTATATCTTACTGATGGTGGATAACACCTTTTTGTGGGAGAGCAATATTATGTAAGAAATAAACTTGTTTTCCTATTAATATCAAAGAAAGTTGACAGTACAGTCTTAAGGATGGGGGAAAGAAATCTGCAAAAATCTTTTGACATTACATATCTCCCTATTTACAGAAAAACTCAATTACAATAAATGAGAGGATGTGTAAGAATAAGCTAAGGCTGGCACACTTCCATTCGTCAGAAAAATTACTTGTAATCAAGTTGTTTTCTACAGACTTTTCACTTGTGTAATTTTAAAATTAGGAACCAAGAGCATTTTTCCACAACTTTAAAGTGTATTTCCTTCCTAAGGAACTTGAGTCATCAACTGTGTCTGAGGCATCACACTGGGTTGACCAATGCTTCTTATATTTGATATGTATTCACTCTGATCTTGAAGCACTAAATACCATTAACAAAGCTGTTCTCTTGTATGACAAAGGTAGACTTCCAGGAACTATAGTGTCCTATATTTCAGCAATATACTTAAGTGCCTTTACTGCAGTCTTGGAAAAGTTACTTCTAAATTGTGACTTCAAACTTAAGCCACAGTATCTATTTCTTCACTAGAAACCAGTCAAATCATTTTCTACAAATATCTACACCTAACAGTTACAAGTGAAAGCTCAAAATAGGAGAGTATGTCTACAATTATAAGCATATTCCAACATACCCACTTTTTCAGATATGCTCGTCTCTAAGAATTAAAAATAGTAAAGTTAGCTGGCTCAAAGTGAAATTATAAACTATAAATTTTAAACTAAATCTATCACAAAGGACATAAAACATCAATAGTGAAAACCTACCAATTGTATTAAACTTCAACTACTTATGAAATACAACTTAAAAATCCAAAAGTGGAATACGTACATAATTTAGATTTCTATGCTGATTTGAAATGCCTTTACACCATTTCAAGTAAATGCAAACATAAGTACAGAGAAGGGACTTTGACTTTCAGCCCACCACACATACACACACACACACACACACACACACACACACACACACACAAAATGGCTCCAGCTACCACTGCAATGTTGATATATATTTACCCCACACTTTGCATTTTATCCTAAACCTACTCTCAGCACCCCACCCTTCTCCCATATTGTACCCCAAACCATCTGCCTCCACCTCCTTCCAGGAAATCTGATGTGTAGATAAAACAATTCTGCCAAAGGTGCTACCAATGACAATAAGGGGAGGGAGAGATGGAGTTATGAAAAAGACATGAAAGTTTTTGAGTACTTATGAGTTAAAATTTTGAAGAAAATAAATTGTGAAAAGTTGAAGTTGAATAGAACTAATTCTGAAGAGAGATTTGCAGAGTAAGCTACTGGTTAAGTGCCTCAAAGTATCTTTCCACAGAAACTAAAATCCTGCTAATCCATGGCTCTTCTGGGTTAACAAGAAACTGGTTTGCTTTGGTTTTCAGATAATCCTCATGGGCTATCAGTCATTCAATCACTACTATAAATTAAGAGAATCAGATTTTCTTCCCAAATGCAAACTCAAAGATGAAGAATGGGCAATGCTGGAAAAAAATTTTTTTCCTAACTGTAGTGCACAGAACACTGGAGGAGGAAGGCTTCAACAGGATAAGAATATGGGGAGTTTATGTGACTTGAGTAATCAAGACAGTAAGCTATCAGAAATAACAAAAACAATAAAAAAGATGAAGAGGACAAAGACAGCAAATTCCTTGCTAGAGCAGAGTTTCTCAGCCTCAGTTTTGGCCCGATAATTCTTTGCTGTGTGGGGGCTGCCTTTTGCATTGTAAAAGATGTTTCACAGCATCTCTGGCTTCTACCCACTAGATGCTAGTAAGCATTCCTCAAGTTGTGACAACCAAAACTATCTCCAGACTACTTATAAATATTTCAGTGTCTGCTTGTGTATACATTTTAACTACACATTAATTTTTTAAAAGCTACAAAACCACATAAATACTATGATGTAAATTCATAATAACAGGCATTTTAAAAGACTGAATGATTAATATTAAAAAGTGATAGAACTGTGTTCGAGAAGGAATTATGGATTTCTCAAATTCTAGTTGCTAATGTTTGATAATGATGTTCTAGTATTTCAACTTTTAAAAATACATTTATTTATCTATATTTTGTAACTAATAGATTCCAAATGAAATTAGGCCTGGAAACAACATATTTTTAACAATATTTGCACATCACTTTACAATCTCTTCAGCATTTTACGAACTTCTCCCACTTAATTCTTAGGAAAAAAGAAGCAAATTAATATTCTACCCAATTCATAAGTATAGGATTCTATCCATATTCTTTTGAAAATTAAATCCAAAGTTCAAAGTTTTTCAAAAAATATGTGTACATATATATCCCTTGCAATCATTAATGCAAGCAAAAATAAACGAAAGAAAATTCTGCTCCACAAATCATATATGTACATTTGCCTCAAACGCAGAAGTCACATTCTTTTCCCCAATTTGTGTCTGAAATAGGAATTTCACAATTCACATATAATCAACAGTATCAAGCATAGTCTTTTCTCACTGTTGTGGCCTCTCCCGTTGCGGAGCACAGGCTCCAGACGCGCAGGCTCAGCGGCCATGGCTCACGGGCCCAGCCGCTCCGTGGCATGTGGGATCTTCCCGGACCGGGGCACGAACCCGCGTCCCCTGCATCGGCAGGCGGACTCTCAACCATTGCGCCACCAGGGAAGCCCTCAAGCATATTCTTGAACTGAAGAGCCTAATTCCAACTGAAGGACAGTAAATATATACTTGTAAGGTAAAAATATACTCGTTAATGTACCTTTAACTTCTCCTTTCCACCTCAAATTCACCAAACTTCTATCTCCCAACTGTCAGGAACAGTGCTTCCCAAGTGACTAACCACAGATTATTGAAGGACTGTGCAAAGTTTTAACCAATGCCCAACAAAAGTATTAGTTTGCAAGTAGGATAAAATTCAACTCTGACACACATCCCAACCTATAACCTTCAATCTAGATTCAAGATCTTAGACACTTTCAACTTCAAAGGCTGAGGTCCTCAAAGCTTTATAAAACTACACTCTCTCCAATGCAACAGCCTCTAAGATCCAAACTCAACACAGAGTAAGCCCTCAATAAATTGTGATACCTTCACATTAAACATTTGCCAAGTTTTACTAGTTTTTCTTCCATATGATTTCTTGTTGTACCCGTATTTGTTTCTACAATCACTACCCTAACCCAGGACTCAATCACCCAGTTCATCAAGCAGCTAATTTATTCCTTATTGTATCATATCCCAACTGCTCAGCCAACCAAAATTCCACAACACTCTTCTTCATGGTTATCATGGCCTATTATATGAATAATGAGAGTCCCAGTCATTATGGCCCAGTTAGCATTTCTCCTTATTTCCTGCCATGGACTCTCCATTCCAGGCCAGTAAGCCTACATGCATCTTACTACACTATAAGCCATTCTCTTCTATCTCAAAAAGCTCTCCCAAACTGGCTGATGTCCCTCCAGCTTAATAAATCCTCATTTCAACTGCAGCTACAATACATAATTGGAACTCTATTTTTATATCTTGGCATTTCTGTCTACTCTGACAAACTCAATGTTTTTTCTTCTCTTCTCACTCAAGACTGTGCCGTCATGACTCCTACGAGCCATAGACATACAATAAACACTGGTGACTAAACAGCAATGTTCTAACTGTACATGTTCTCACATTGTTTAATTGGAATTGTAGTAGCTTCAGAATGAATTCACCCAACATCAAAGAGAGTCTACACCCCCTGAGAACTATTCTCAGTACTGCTATTTCCTGCAACCTAGCTAGGACAGGACTGTCCCCACCCCAGTAGTCCTAAGGCAAAGCTTTCACACTGCTAGACAGCAGTGTTACTGCCCTCATAGGAATCTAACTGGCAGGATTATTCCAGTTTTTCCATTTATCCTTAGTATTGCTCCTTTTTCCAAGTACAAAAATTGACAGCTAAAGCAAGTTTAGCCCCAAACTGTAAGCTGTTCTTATACTAAACCTCCATCATTTAAGATTAAATTCAGCCCATTTAAAAGGGACACAGGGGTTTCCCTGGTGGCACAGTGGTTAAGAATTCGCCTGCCAATACAGGGGACATGGGTTTGAGCCCTGGTCTGGGAAGAACCCACATGCTACGGAGCAACTAAGCCCGTGCACCACAACTACTGAGCCTGTGTGCCACAACTACTGAGCCTGTGTGCCACAACTACTGAAGCCAGCGCACCTAGAGCCCATGCTCCCCAACAAGAGAAGTCATCTCAATGAGAAGTCTGCACACCACAACGAAGAATAGCCCCCACTGTCTGCAACTAGAGAAAGCCCGTGTGCAGCAACAAAGACCCAACGCAGGCAATAATTAATTAATTATTTTTAAAAAGGTATGGGGGGCAATGGGTAAAATGCCTAGGCTTTGAAGTCAAACTGGCTTGGGTTTGAATATCTAATTCACCACTTAGCAGGTAGATGATGCCAGAAAAATTATTTCTTCAAGCCTGTTTCTTCAAATGTAAAATATCACCACTCCCTCATATATGTTGAAAAGCGAAACTTCTAACACAATATCAGATACACAGCAGACATCACAGAAATGTCCCTTTACTCTCCCTGCTCCATCCTACAAGTTCGTAAGATAATTTTTAAAATATTAGATAATAAACACCCTTGAAGATCTTAAACAAGTTATAAAAGGGAGATCAGAAAAGACAGAGGTGCTTGCCATGCCCAGTTCTCTCAAACCCTGCTACTCAGAGAGGTCCTGTACACACACAGAAAAGATACTGCTAATGTAGGGGATGGCTTGAAATGGGCCTTCTCAAGATGATACAGCTAGCTGGATTATCAATCTCAGGTTGAAAAGATGAAGAGTCAGAGCTCCTTAAAGACAAAAGACACGACTTCCCTGGTGGCGCAGTGGTTAAGAATCCGCCTGCCAATGTAGAGGACATGGGTTCGAGCCCTATTTCAGGAAGATCCCACATGCTGTGGAGCAACTAAGCCCGTGTACCACAAATACTGAGCCTCCGCTCTAGAGCCCACTAGCCACAACTACTGAGCCCACGTGCTGCAACTACTGAAGCCCGTGCGCCTAGAGCCTGTGCTCAACAACGAGAAGCCACCGCAAGGAGAAGCCTGCGCACCGCAATGAAGAGCAGCCCCCGCTCGCCACAACTAGAGAAAGCCCACACGCAGCAACGAAGACCCAACGCAGCCAAAAATAAATAAAAATAAATAAATTTATTTAAAAAAAGATGAAGACAAGAAGTCTGTCCCCTTTATTAATTTCATCATAGGCCCTTACTTGCTGGTAAAAGTGAAATAGTTTAAGCTTAAACTTTGATACTTTTAATACTTTTGGCCAAACTTCCAGAAAACTTATTTCTTTATAATGCATGCTACAAAGCGAAGCATTTACACCAGATTTTTTAATATAAAAAACATGTCGGAATTCCCTGGAAGTCTAGTGGTTAAGACTCCGCACTCTCACTGCCAAGGGCCCCAGTTGGATCCCTGGTCATCGGGGAACTTAGATCCCCACGAGCCGTGCCTCCATCAAAAAAAAAAAAAAAAGTGTCATATTCTAAAGTTCATTTAAAGTATGATTTCATTAAACCAAAACATGGGACTGAATTTACTGCTACAGCTAAAATACCTGTGGACCTCTCAAACACACCAATTAATTTTTTTAAAAGAGGAGAAAGAAAAAACATCAACTCACCAACATATTTGTGTTAAAAAAGTATAATTCACACATACATAAAAATTCTTTGGGCTATACTTAATCAGAAGTTCTAATAAATTTATAATGTGGTTGCATAAAATATTTTTATGTATATATTTGAGTCATGTCTAAATAGACATTAAACTCTAGAAAATTTATGGTATCTTCCTACAAATACAGCATAGGCTGGGACATGTGCAAGAAATGGACAACTTTAGGAAAGTTTAGTTTTATGATTCTAAACACATTCTCTTTTCCAGCTTCTCACCAACACACTAAGAGCAAGAAAAAACTAATGCAAAACAGTGACTGACAAATCGGATAGGGGAAAGCAACTAAAAAGTATAATTAAGTACCTAAAAATGATTTATACTTTAAAGTTAAATCCATATTTCCACTACAGCTTCTTCTAATCTACACAAACATATTCAGTCTCTCATAAGAGAATCTGTATGTATTCTATTCTATCATCCTCATAAAAACTTCTTACAAACTTGACCATAAAAGCTCAGATTTGTAATTAAAATATTATATATTACAAATAAATTACAAATATCTCCATACACCCAAAAGCTACAATCTTGATGCTAATTTTAAAATGAAAGATTTCTTAGTGTCTTTTTGAAAAAGTTCTGCTTAAAACAAATATCAAAAAGTAAGTAACCTTTTAACCAATGTTTAATGCGAAATGGTACTTTATAAATGACTCCAGAGTTCTGAATTTAGAAAATTTTTGTTTAAAAAGGGCCTTAGCCCACAAAGATTATGCTGTCAATTTATACTTTTTCTTCGACCATCAGAATACACCAGTTTCTATTCTTACTGTTTCACTCTTGAAAAGCAAAGGACATTTTATAGACTACTGCTCATCAGGAGTTTAAACTGCCTCACGTGGACGCCTTACTTTTTACTACCTCATAGAAACCGGTGTCTAACAAAAAGTGAAAACAGAAATTTCTTGTAAGCCACATTTAGAACTTAAATACAAATGTAAAAACAAAGGCCCTTATAGAGGGTATCCAGCACAGATATTTCAAACTAAACATCTACTAGAAGCTCCTAATCTGTTTCGCTAGAAAATGAACACTACAAACTACAATAGAAGTCTACCTACAAAGTATCATCCTCAGACGAAGTATAAGACAGGACAAAAATATGCTTGGCTCTGCAGTCAAAGTTACAAAGAAAAGAACGAAAACAATCCACTACATGAAATATTCAGATATTTTCTAAATTATCAAATTTGTCTATACTAATCCAAAGCACTCCGGAAAAACTTCCAATCTAATTCTCTTAAACATATTTTAAGGTCTTTAAGTATACTATGGAGGAAGTCAAAAAGTTAACCTAAAATAAAGCACTTTACACAACAACAAAATGATGCAGTTGGTCCTGGGATACAATGGAAATGAAAATTGTCTTCAAAACTGGAGTAATCAAGAAATTATATGCTTTTAGCACACTTAACGCCAACGTGGGGGGTGGAGGGTTGCCACTGTTTTGACAATCCACTAATTACACTGTATGTCTACTCCACCTGAGAGTTTAATAAAACTCTTCAAGTTGGGTCACCGAGGGACTGTCTCTCTAAAAGACGCAATCCAGCCTACAGATCAGTGAACATCCCGAAAACGGCTTATCTTTCTCCCCACCAAAACCTTTCCCCTGGGCAACAAAATGTTTGCACTGAACATAAACACACCCTACCGCAATCTCTCTCCGAACACCCGGACAGAGGCGGGGCACTCTGGAGAGCGGTAGCCGCCCGGCTCAGACGAGAAGGAGACCACTGTTACCCCTCCACGGGCGGCCCCTCTGCAGAACCGGGTCGGTCTGGATCGCCGCGCCCGGTAAAGAACAATACAATCGCAACTTCCCACGAGCCTGCGCGGCGGTTCTCCGCGACTGAGCGGACTCCGGAATTCGCCACCAGGCAGGAGCTGGGGGCGGAAGGGTGAGGAGGGTGAGCGCGGGACCAGGATGGCAAAGACCGGCGGCCCCGCGGCAGTTGCCCGCCCCGGCGCCCGTCGAGCAGGCTGCAGGGATGGTGCTGCCGGCCTGAGCACCACCGGCTCTCGCCTGGCGACCCGGATCTCGACTTTGCTTCTCAGGCAGGCGACCCCAGGCTCCCCTGCTGCTGGGGCGGCAGGGGGCGGGAAAGGCCTCGCCGAAGGCTCGGTGCCTCCTCGGCCCGCCACGGAAGGGAACGCGGTCGGGGTGCAGGGGACAATAGGGAGCGGGGAGCGCTGCGCGCCCGAGTGGCGCCGCCGGCCGGCCGGGCTGACTGACGCGCCAGCCACACGGAGCGACTGGGCTCCGCTCGGCCCGGCCGCCGCTGCCGCTGCGCGGTCTGCCGTGCTCACCGCGCCCCCGGCGCTCGGGGTCGTGCCTCACCTCCCAGTCCCGCCGCCCAGGAGAGGAGCAGAATTAACACTCTCAGAAACACCATCTTCCGCTGCCGCTGCCACCGCCTCCTCCTCACGGGTTAACAGCAGCACATCGATCCGGAGGGAGAAGCTGAAGAGGCTTGGTCCGGAGCCTCCACGGGGAGCCGGGACCTCCCCCGGCAGGAGAAACGGCGAAGCACCTTCCTCTCGCCCCACTTCAGGGGCCGGCAAAGCTCCCAGCACCTCCAAAACAGGGACCTCCCTCCCCCTCGTTCGTTTCCTTCCTCCCTTCCCCGCTTTCCTTCCCTCGCTCCTTCCCTCTTCTCTACCTCCCTCCCCCCGAGCCCGGTACCTCCGCCTCCTTCCTTGCCACGTGACCGGCGAGCGCCCAACCAGCAGGCGGAGCCGCACCCCTTCCTCCCGCCCCTCCCCCTCCCCCAGGTGCCCCAGGGGCGCGCGCATGCGCGCTGCGGCTGGTTCCCGGGCTCCTCGGCCAGCAGCTGCTTCCTGTCCGCAGGCGGAGAGCGGGGATTGGGCTTGGGAGGCGGGGTTTCCTGGGGTTCCGCCCCCGGACCGGAGCGCAAATCTGCGGACCGCGTAGGGCTGATTCTTAGAGCTGTTGAGAATTGTCTCGGGTTAAAATGGGAGAGTCAAGGGGCAGCTGTCCACTTCTTAACTTCACAGGGAATGGAGATTTTGGTTACTTCTTTTTTTGCCTCTCAGAGTGCACGACGTCTACTAAGTAAACAAAAGCAAAGTCCCCCACCAAAAAAGCCAAGTGCGAACAAGCGGTAATTACAAAGGAGACAGCCGCCAACAATCAGAACCTAAATGTAAAGACCTTCCAGCAGCAGAAACACAGCCTGTCATATCTTTCTGATCGCTTTACAAATTTGTGGCACAGATCAGGCCTTAGCCATTCTGAAAGCATGCCGCCTCAACCACAGGGTACGGAATCTCTAGCCCGAAAAATGTCCTATTTACCACTCTCTCTGTTCCATCTCTGAACAGAACTGTGGAATCTCCTTCACCCCAACTTCTTTGAAGCTCCTATTTGATTTATCAGTAACTCCCTTTGACTCTTTAAACTAGTATTCCATGGATTAAAGACTTAAACATAAGACCTGAAACCATAAGACTCCTAGAAGGAAACAGGGGAAAGCTTGATGTTGGTCTTGGCAATAATTTTTGGATGCGACACCAAAAACACAAGCAACAAAAGCAAAAATAAATAAGTGGGCCTACCTCAAACTAAAAAGCTTTGGCATGGCAGAAGAAAGAATCAACAAAATGGAAAGGCAACCTTCAGAATGAGAGAAAATATTTGCAAATTGTGTCTCTGAGAAAGGGTTAATAACTAAAATATATAAGGAACCCTTACAACTCAATGGCTAAAAAGCAGACAATCCAATTTGAAAATGGGCAGAGGAACTTAAAAGACATTTTTTCAAAGAGGACATCCAAATGGCCAATAGGTACATGAACAGATGCTCAGTACCACTAATCATCAAGGAAATGTGAATCAAAACCACAGTGAGATATTGCCACACTGTTAGAAAGGTTATTGTCAAAAAGACAAGAGATACGTGTTGACAAGGATGTGGAGAAAGGGAAACCCTTGTTCATTGCTGGTGGGAATGTAAATTGGTGCAGCATTACAGAAAACAGCATGGAGGTTCCTCAAAAAATTAAAAATAGTACTACCATATGAGGGACTTCCCTGGTGGTCCAGTGGCTAAGACTCCATGCTCCCAATGCAGGGGGCCCTGGTTCAATCCCTGGTCAGGGAACTAGATCCCACATGCCAACTAAAGATCTCACATGCTGCAGTGAAGATCCCACATGCAGCAAGGAAGATCCCATGTGCCGCAACTAAGACCCAGCACAGCCAAATAAATAAATAAATCTTTTTAAAAGAAGAAGAAGAACTACAATATGATCCAGCAACCCCACTTCTGGGTATAAAACCAAACGAAGTGAAATCAAGATCTTTAAGAGAAATCTGTACTCCCATACTCATTGCAACATTATTCACAATAGCTACGATATGGAAACAACCTAAGCGTCCCTCTATGGATGAATGGCTAAAGATGTCATATGTAGATACTGTGGAATATTACTCAGCCATGAGAAAGAAGGAAATCTTGCCATCAGGGATGAACCTGGAAGGCATTATGCTAAGAGAAATAAGTCAAACAGAGAAGACAAATACTGTGTGATCTCGTTTATATGTGGAATCTAAAAAAGCCAAACTTAAAGAAACAGAGTAAAATGGTGGTTACCATGGGCTGGGAAGTGGGGGAAATGGGGAGATGTTGGTCAAACAGTACAAACTTCCAGTTGTAAGATGAACAAGTTCTGGGGATCTGATGTACAACATGCCAACTATAGTTAATAATACTGGTAAGCATTTTGCAATATATAAGTGTATCAAATCAACATGTATACACCTTAAACTTACCCAATGTTATATGTTGGTTATAGTTCAATAAAGCTGGAAAATATTTAAAACTAACTAAATAAATAAAAGTAAACAATTCAGTGGCATTTTACTAAATTCACAGTGCTGTGCAACTATTACCACCATCTACTTCCAAGACATATTCATATGACAAATAAGAAAAAAAAAACTTGTATTTCATGAATTAGAACGTTTCAATGACATCTAATTAGTCTTCATCTATTTGGCATCCTGCTTCAGGAGGCTGAATTAAAAATATAAGTATTAATACTAATAATAATTTGGAATTCCTACTTCTTTTTGCTGTGTATTTTTTACAGTTTATCACCATATGCTTCTTTAATTCTCATTTTGAAAAATGAATTATTATAGTTTTTTGTAATTTATTTTATTTATTTATTTATTTATTTATTTATTTATTTATTTATTGCGGTACGCGGACCTCTCACTGCTGTGGCCCCTCCCGCCGCGGAGCACAGGTTACGGCCGCGCAGGCTCAGCGGCCATGGCTCATGGGCCCAGCCGCTCCGCGGCACTTGGGATCCTCCCGGACCGGGGCACGAACCCGAGTCCCCTGCATCGGCAGGCGGACCCTCAACCACTGTGCCACCAGGGAAGCCCCACAGTATTTTTTATAGTTAATTCCAGTGGTTAGAGGCAAATGGCACCTTGTCTTTAATTTCAACTGGAAAAAAACCAAAATCGTGTTTTACATTGCCAAGGTGATCACCAAAAATTACATTTAAGATTGTATCTCTTTTTATTTAAAAACATACATTCATTGCATACCAGCATCATAATGAATGGTATTCCAATGTTACAAGTTTGAAACACTATTTTTTTTTTGACATTTTAACTTACTACATTTTTGGTATTTTGTAAATGTATGGGAAACTGATGAAATGTGGAAATATAAGGTCTGCATTTATACCATCATAGACAGTCTGGGTTGGACTCCCAGCTTTACCATTTATAAGCTGTGTGGCTTTGGCCAAGTTATTTCACCTTTCTAACCTCAGTGTTTCTTTTCTTAAATGAGAATGATAAAATATGTCCCTCATGAGACTGTTCTGATGATTAAATTTAAATTATTTAATATTTGTAAAGTGATTATAACAGTGTCTGGCTGTTGCTACATAAGTGTTTAAATAATTGCTATATAAGTGTTTAATTAAAAATATATAAATATTATGGTTCTTCCATGAACACTCGTCCATTTGAAAGCAGTGATTAATAGCATTATTTCCTTAGCTATAATACACAGCTTTGATACTACCAGTATAAAAGAAAGTTACCCTCAAGTTTTAATAGTGAGAAATTCAGCTAGGAAGTATATGGCCGTATACAGTATATTATACAAGTAATACTGTACAAAAATGTTTCTTGCACAACTTAAAACCAATCCTGGTAAACATTTTAAATTTTCCAGCTCCTAATAAACTGCCTGCTGCATGTCTCACTGTCATGCCAAACTCAATATGTGTAACTTATCTCTGATAATGGCACCACCACCCTCTCAGTAACCTGGGATGGAGAGTGGAATCATCTCATATTCTTCTTCCCTTGTCTACTCATAAACAGTCACCAAGAATTGATTCTTCCCTAAAAATATTTTTCTTCTGCCTTTAATCCATCCCTACCCATTACTGTCACTCCAATTTGCACAATTATTTTCTCTTGCTTGGTGGACTTCTAATCCATCTCACTCCAGTCTCTCTCACTTCTGGTGCTGCTTTCAAACCTCACCTCAGTCCACTGAAGTTTTCTTCCAACACCATCACTCTCAAGGAGCTACTCTTCCTGGGGCCATCAAAGATCTGTTAGGGGCTTCCCTGGTGGCACAGCGGTTAAGAATCGGCCTGACAATGCAGGGGACACGAGTTTGAACCCTGGTCCGGGAAGATCCCACATGCCGCAGAGCAACTAAGCCTGCACGCCACAACTACTGAGCCTGTGCTCTGCAGTCACGAGCCACAAATACTGAGCTCACGAGCCACAACTACTGAAGCCCGCGCGCCTAGAGCCCGTGCTGCGCAACAAGAGAAGCCACCGCAATGAGAAACCCACGCATTGAAATAAAGAGAGGCCCCTGATCGCTGCAACTAGAGAAAGCATGCATGCAGTAACGAAGACACAACGCAGCCAAAAATTAAAAAAAACAAAAACAAAAAGATCTGTTAGTTACCGATGCCACTACACACTCTCACTCCCTATCTAACTAGACCTCTTGGTCAATTAACGTTCTCTCCTCAAAATTCCCTCCTCCAGTGTTTCCCAAGACTGCTCTCTCCTGATCTTGTTGTGGCCTCTCCCGTTGCGGAACACAAGCTCTGGACGCGGAGGCTCAGCGGCCATGGCTCACGGGCCCAGCCGCTCCACAGCATGTGGGATATTCCTGGACTGGGGCACAAACTCGTGTCCCCTGCATCTGCAGGCGAACTCTCAACCACTGCGCCACCAGGGAAGCCCCCGCCTTACTTTTTTTTTTAACATTATTTTTTAACATCTTTATTAGAGTATAATTGCTTTACAATGGTGTATTACTTTCTGCTGTATAACAAAGTGAATCAGCTATACATATACATATGTCCCCATATCTCCTCCCTCTTGCGTCTCCCTCCAGCCCTCCCTATCCCACCCCTCTAGGAGGTCAAAAAGCACCAAACTGATCTCCCTCTGCTATGCAGCTGCTTCCCACTAGTTATCTATTTCACATTTGGTAGTGTATATATGTCCATGGCACTCTCTCACCTCGTCCCAGCTTACACTTCCCCCTCCCCGTGTCCTCAAGTCCATTCTGTATGTCTGCGTCTCTATTCCTGTCCTGCCCCTAGGTTCTGCAGAACCTTTTTTTTTTTCTTCAGACTCCATATATATGTGTTAGCATTTGGTATTTGTTTTTCTCTTTTTGACTTACTTCACTCTATATAACAGACTCTAGGTCCATCCACTTAACTACAAATAACTCAATTTCATTTCTTTTTACAGCTGAGTAATATTCCATCCTATATATGTGCCACATCTTCTTTATCCATTCATCTGTCAATGGACACTTAGGTTGCTTCCATGTCCTGGCTATTGTAAACAGAGCTGCAATTAACATTGTGGTACATGACTCTTTTTGAATTATGGTTTTCTCAGGGTATATGCCCAGCAGTGGAATTGCTAGGTCATACTGTAGTTCTACTTTTAGTTTTATAAGGAACCTCCATACTGTTCTCCATAGTGGCTGTATCAATTTACATGTTAGATAAGGAGTGAAAGTGTGTAGTGGCATCAATAACTAACAGATCTTTTTTTTTTTTTAGATTTAATTTTTGGCTGCATTGTGTCTTCGTTACTGCAAGAGGGTTCCCTTTTCTCCACACCCTCTCCAGCATTTATTGTTTGTAGATTTTTTGATGACGGCCATTCTGACTGGTGTGGGGTGATACCTCACTGAAGTTTTGATTTGCATTTCTCTAATGATTAGTGATGTTGAACATCCTTTCATATGTTTGTTGGCAATCTGTATATCTTCTTTGGAGAAATGTCTATTTAGGCCTTCTGCCCATTTTTGGAGTGGGTTGTTTGTTTTTTTGATATTGAGCTGCATGAGCTGCTTGTAACTTTTGGAGCTTAATCCTTTGTCAGTTGCTTCATTTGCAAATATTTTCTCCCATTCTGAGGGTTGCCCTTTTGGCTTGTTTATGGTTTCCTTTGCTGTGCAAAAACTTTTAAGTTTCATGAGATCCCATTTGCTTATTTTTGTTTTTATTTTCATTTCTCTAGCAGATGGGTCAAAAAGGATCTTACTGTGATTTATGTCATAGAGTATTCTGCCTATGTTTTCCTCTAAGAGTTTGATAGTGTCTGGCCTTAAAGACCTTAAAGACAATTAGGTCTTTAATCCATTTTGTGTTTATTTTTGTGTATGGTGTTAGGGAGTGCTAATTTCATTCTTTTACAGGTAGCTGTCCAGTTTTCCCAGCACCACTTATTGAAGAGACTGTCTTTTATCCATTGTATATTCTTGCCTCCTTTATCAAGAAAAAGGTGACAACATGTGCGTGGCTTTATCTCTGAGCTTTCTATCCTGTTCCATTGATCTATATTTCTCTTTTGGGGCCAGTACCATACTGTCTTGATTACTTTAGCTTTGTAGTATAGTCTGAAGTCCAGGAGCCTGATTCCTCCAGCTCTGTTTTTCATTCTTAGGATTGCTTTGGCTATTCAGGGTCTTTTGTGTTTCCATACAAATTGTGAACTTTTTGTTCTAGCTCCGTGAAAAATGCCAGTGGTAGTTTGATAGGGATTGCATTGAATCTGTAGGTTGCTTTGGGTAGTATAGTCATTTTCACAATGTTGATTCTTCCAATCCAAGAACATGGTATATCTCTCCGTCTGTTTGTATCATCTTTAATTTCTTTCATCAGTGTCTTATAGTTTTCTGCATACAGGTCTTTTGTATCCTTAGGTAGGTTTATTCCTAGATATTTTATTCTTTTTGTTGCAATGGTAAATGGGAGTGTTTCCTTAATTTCACTTTCAGATTTTTCATCATTAGTGTATAGGAATGTAAGAGATTTCTGTGCATTAATTTTGTATCCTGCTACTTTACCAAATTCATTGATTAGCTCTAGTAGTTTTCTGGTAGCATCTTCAGGATTCTCTATGTATAGTATTATGTCATCTGCAAACAGTGACAGCTTTACTTCCTTTTTCCGATTTGGATTCCTTTTATTTCTTTTTCTGCTCTGATTGCTGTGGCTAAAACTTCCAAAACTATGTTGAATAATAGTGATGAGAGTGGACAACTTTGTCTTGTTCCTGATTTTAGAGGAAATGGTTTCAGTTTTTCACCATTAAGAACAATGTTGGCTGTGGGTTTGTCATATATGGCTTTTATTATGTTGAGGTAAGTTCCCTCTATGCCTACTTTCTGGAGGGTTTTTATCATGAATGGGTGTTGCATTTTGTCAAAAGCTTTTTCTGCATCTATTTAGATGATCATATGGTTTTTCTCCTTCAATTTGTTAATATGGTTTATCACAATGATTTGTGTATATTGAAGAATCCTTGCATTCCTGGGATAAACCCCACTTGATCATGGTATATGATCCTTTTAATGTGCTTCTGGATTCTGTTTGCTAGTATTCTGTTGAGGATTTTTGCATCTATGTTCATCAGTGATATTAGCCTGTACTTTTCTTTTTTTGTGACATCTTTGTCTGGTTTTGGTATCAGGGTGATGGTGGCCTTGTAGAATGAGTTTGGGAGTGTTCCTCCTTCTGCTATATTTTGGAAGAGTTTGAGAAGGATAGGTGTTAGCTCTTCTCTAAATGTTTGATAGAATTCACCTGTGAAGCCATCTGGTCCCGGGCTTTTATTTGTTGGAAGATGTGTAATCACAGTCTCAATTACAGTGCTTGTGATTGGCATGTTTATATTTTCTATTTCTTCCTGGTTCAGTCTTGGAAGGTTGTGCTTTTCTAAGAATTTTTCCATTTCTTCCAGGTTGTCCATTTTATTGGCCTAGAGTTGCTTGTAGTAATCTCTCATGATCCTTTGTATTTCTGCAGTGTCAGTTGTTACTTCTCTTTTTTCATTTCTAATTCTATTGATTTGAGTCTTCGCTCTTTTTTTCTTGATAAGTCTGGCTAATGGTTTATCAATTTTGTTTATCTTCTCAAAGAAACAACTTTTAGTTTTAGTTATCTTTGCTATGGTTTCCTTCATTTCTTTTTCATTTATTTCTGATCTGTTCTTTATAATTTCTTTTCTTCTGCTAACTTTGGGTTTTTTTGGTTCTTCTTTCTCTAGTTCCTTTAGGTGTAATGTTAGGTTGTTTATTTGAGATGTTTCTTGTTTCTTGAGGTAGGATTGTATTGCTATAAGCTTCCCTCTTAGAACTGCTTTCGCTGCATCCCATAGGTTTTGGGTCATCATGTTTTCATTGTCATTTGTTTCTAGGTATTTTTTGATTTCCTCTTTGATTTCTTCAGTGATCTCTTGGTTATTTAGTAGCATATTGTTTAGCCTCCATGTGTTTGTATTTTTTAGACTTTTTCCTGTAATTGATATCTACTCTCATAGCATTGTGGTCAGAAAAGATACTTGATATGATTTCAATTTTCTTAAATTTACCAAAGCTTGACTTGTGACTCAAGATATGATCTATCCTGGAGAATGTTCCATGAGCACTTGAGAAGAAAGTGTATTCTGTTGTTTTTGGATGGAACATCCTATAAATTTCAATTAAGTCCATCTTGTTTAATGTATCATTTAAAGCTTGTGTTTCCTTATTTATTTTCATTTTGGATGATCTGTCCATGGGTGAAAGTGGGTTGTTAAAGTCCCCTACTATGACTGTGTTACTGTCGATTTCCCCTTTTATGGCTGTTAGCATTTGCCTTATGTATTGAGGTGCTCCTCGGTTGGGTGCATACATATTTACAATTGTTCTCTCTTCTTGGATTGATCCCTTGATCATTATGTAGTGTCCTCCTTTGTCTCTTGTAATAGTCTTTATTTTAAAGTCTATTTTGTCTGATATGAGAATTGCTACTCCAGCTTTCTTTTGATTTCCATTTGCATGGAATATCTTTTTCCATTCCCTCACTTTCAGTCTGTATGTGTCCCTAGGTCTGAAGTGGGTCTCTTGTAGGCAGCGTATGTATGGGTCTTGTTTTTGTATCCATTCAGCCAGTCTATGTCTTTTGGTTGGAGCATTTAATCCATTTATATTTATGGTAGTTTTCAATATATATGTTTCTATCACCATTTTCTTAATTGTTTTGCTTTTGTTTTTGTCGGTCTTTTCCTTTTCTTGTGTTTCATACCTAGAGAAGTTCGTTTAGCATTTGTTGTAAAGCTGGTTTGGTGGTGCTGAATCCTCCTAGCTTTTGCTTGTCTGTAAAGGTTTTAATTTCTCCATCGAATCTGAATGAGATCCTTGCTGGGTAGAGTAATCTTGGTTGTAGGTTTTTCCCTTTCATCACTTTAAATATGTCCTGCTACTCCCTTCTGGCTTGCAGAGTTTCTGCTGAAAGATCAGCTGTTAACCTTATGGGGAACTCCCTTGTATGTTATTTGTTGTTTTTCCCTTGCTACTTTTAATATTTTTCTTTGTATTTAATTTCTGATAGTTTGATTAATATGTGTCTTGGCATGTTTCTCCTTGTATTTATCCTGTATGGGACTCTCTATGCTTCCTGGACTTGATTGATTATTTCCTTTCCCATATTAGGGAAGTTTTCAACTATAATCTCTTGAAATATTTTTTCCATCCCTTTCTTTTTCTCTTCTTCTTTTGGGACCCGTATAATTCAAATGTTGGTGAGTTTAATGTTGTCCCAGGAGTCTCTGAGACTGTCCTCAATTCTTTTCATTCTTTTTTCTGCTCTGTGGTAGTTATTTCCACTATTTTATCTTCCAGGTCACTTATCTGTTCTTCTGCCTCAGTTATTCTTCTGTTGATTCCTTCTAGAGAATTTTAAATTTCATTTATTGTGTTGTTCATCACTGTTTGTTTGCTCTTTAGATCTTCTATGTCCTTGTTAAACGTTTCTTGTATTTTCTCCATTCTATTTCTAAGATTTTGGATCATCTTTACTATCATTACTCTGAATTCTTTTTCAGGTAGACTGCCTATTTCCTCTTTATTTGTTTCATCTGGTGGGTTTTTGCCTTGCTCCTTCATCTGCTGTGTGTGTCTCTGTCTTCTCATTTTGTTTAACTTACTGTGTTTGGGGTCTCCTTTTCACAGGCTGCAAGTTCGTGGTTCCCGTTGTTTTTGGTGTCTGCCCCCAGTGGCTACGGTTGGTTCAGTGGGTTATGTAGGCTTCCTGGTGGAGGGGACTGGTGCCTGTGTTCTGGTGGATGAGGCTGGATCTTGTCTTTCTGGTGGGCAGGACTGCATCCGGTTGTGTGTTTTGGGGTGTCTGTGGCCTTATTATGATTTTAGGCAGCCTCTCTGCTAATGGGTGTGGTTGTGTTCCTATCTTGTTAGTTGTTTCTCTAGGGTGTCCAGCACTGTAGCTTGCTGGTCGTTGAGTGGAGCTGGGTCTTAGTGTTGAGATGGAGATCTCTGGGAGAGCTTTCACCGTTTGATATTATGTGGAGCCAGTGGTGGATATTACGTGGTCTCTGGTGGACCAGTGTCCTGAACTCGGCTCTCCCACCTCAGAGGCACAGGCTTGACAACCAGCCGGAGCACCAAGACCCTGTCAACCACATGGCTCAGAAGAAAAGGGAGAAAAAAAGAAAGAAAGAAAGGAAGAAAGAAAGCGAAAGAAAGAAAGAAAGAAAGAAAAGAAAGTTATTAAAATAAAAAATAAAAGTAAATTATTACAAATTAAAAAATTGAAAAGTGGTACAATAAAAAAAGACAGAAGAGAGCAACCAAACCAAAAAACAAATCCACCAAATGAAAACAAATGCTAAAAATTATACTAAAAAAAAAAAAAAGAAAGAAAAATAGACAGAACCCTAGGACAAATGGTAAAAGTAAATCTATACAGACAAAATCACACGAAGAAGCATACACATACATACTCACAAAAAGAGAAAAATATATAAAATATATATAAATATATTTTTAAAAAAGCGAGCAACCAAATCAATAAACGAATCTACCAATGATAATAAACTCTAAATACTAAACTAAGATAAACATAAACTAGAAACAAATATGATTTAGAAAGCAAACCCCAAGCGTCCTGTTTCTCCCAAAGTCCACTGCCTCAATTTTGGGATGATTCGTTGTCTATTCATGTATTCCACAGATGCAGGGTACATCAAGTTGACTGTGGAGATTTAATCCACTGCTCCTGAGGCTGCTGGGAGAAATTTCCCTCTCTCTTCTTTGTTCGCACAGCTCCTGGGGCTCAGCTTTGGATTTGGCCCCGCCTCTGCGGTCACCTGAGGGCGTCTGAGGGCGTAGGTCACCTGAGGGCGTCTGTTCTTCGCTCAGACAGGACGGGGTTAAAGGAGCAGCTGATTAGGGGGCTCTGGCTCACTCAGGCCGTGGCGGGGAAGGGAGGGGTACAGAATGCGTGGCGAGCCTGCGGCGGCAGAGGCCAGCGTGACGTGGCACCAGTCTGAGGCGTGCCATGTGTTCTCCCGGGGAAGTTGTCCCTGGATCACGGGACCCTGGCAGTGGCGGGCTGCACAGGCTCCCGGGAGGGGAGGTGTGGAGAGTGACCTGTGCTTGCACACAGGATTCTTGGTGGCTGCAGCAGCAGCCTTAGCGTCTCATGCCCCTCTCTGGTGTCTGCACTGATAGCCGTGGCTCGCACCCGTCTCTGGAGCTCGTTTAGGCAGTGCTCTGAATCCCCTCTCCTCACGCACCCTGAAGCAACGGTCTCTTGCCTCTTAGGCAGGTCCAGACTTTTTCCCGTACTCCCTCCAGGCTACCTGTGGCACACTAGCCCCGTCAGGCTGTGTTCACGCCACCAGTCCTCTCCCTGTGCTCTGACCGAAGTCGAGCCTCAGCTCCCAGCCCCGCCCGCCGCGGCAGGTGAGCAGACAAGCCTCTCATGCTGGTCAGCGCCGATCCTCTGTGCGGAAATCTCTCCGCTTTGCCCTCCGCACCCCTGTTGCTGTGCTCTCCCCCGTGGCTCCGAAGCTTCCCCCCTCCGCCACCTGCCGTCTCTGCCCGCGAAGGGCCTTCCTAGTGTGTGGAAACATTTCCTCCTTCACAGCTCCCTCCCAGAGGTGCTGGTCCTGTCCTTATTCTTTTGTCTCTGTTTTTTCTTTTTTCTTTTGCCCTACCCAGGTACGTGGGGAGTTTCTTGCCTTTTGGGCGGCCTGAGGTCTTCTGCCAGCGTTCAGAAGGTGTTCTGTAGAAGTTGTTCCACATGTAGATGTAGTTCTGATGTATTTGTGGGGAGGAAGGTGATCTCCACGACTTACTCCTCCGCCTCTTGAAGGTCTCTTCCTCCTTACTTTTAACTGTACTTCTGCATCTCTTCCCTGGGTCTTTTTCTTCTCTTTATCCTTTAGATATTGGTGTTCCTCAGGACTTCATCTTTGGCTTTATCTTCTCATTCTTCACTTGCATGATTATTTTTTACTACCTCCAAATGTCTATGACTCACTAGGCTGTAAATCCATGAAAACAAAGCCTGGGTCTGTCTTGTTCTGAATTCTACCCCACTGCCTAGCACATAGTCCACACTTTTCCTGCACCTGTGCCCCAAGCACCAGCCCTATATCCTAGTTGCATCATGTGCCAGCTGTGCAACCTTGAGTGAGTTAAAGCACCTGCACCACAGTTTCCTAATGTTTACAATGGGGAGAGTAGTAATACCTACCTCAGAAGTTTGAGAGTTATATAAATTAATAGAGGTAAGGCACTGAGAATATTGAAAGGCATATAGCAAGCACTGTAAAATTTTAGGTGTTGTTACATATCTAACTTATACTAGTCAATGCCTTCCTGTCTTTACATGGCCACACTAAATTCGATATCTTTGCATATTTTATTCTCTCCATGTGGAATTTCAATAATTCATTTTAAGACACTTTTTTTGAGTTAGGATTTTGCTTTCTGTATAAAAGAGGAATCAGAGAGGAAAAGCACTTAGAAAATCCACTTTTGGGGAAAAGAGAACAGTGGAAAATAGTATTTAAAAGTTAAGGCATTTAGAAGGCATGTAATAAGTGTCACTTTCCTTTCAAATGTAAAGGAATAGATATTGTTAAACATACGGTTGTTTCTCCTTTGTAAAATCTTCACTAACTTCACCACTAGACAAAATTAATATATACCATGTCTATACTTATAAAGTAGCTATATCAAACTGTATTGTATTTGTTTACTTTAAATCTTCCCTAATTCTTAAAGATAATAATGAATCACATGTTATAGGGGTTTTGAAAACAGAACCTCAGAGAGTTAAGCAAATATATATTCAACAAATGTTTATTGAATCTTAATGCCAGAATAGGATCCATTTTACTAATTTATTCAAAACCTAGGAGTGACCCCCTCCCCACTTCCTAAAATCCTGATATTTTATTCTAACATTCAAGATGCTCCACAAAATTCATTTGTCCAAACTTTTCTCTCTTCTCCTTTCAATGAAACTTCTACTCCACACTATCAAACTACACTTGGGAACTCCAAACTATCTTCAGCTTTCCCCCTTCTATGCTTTTTGTCACCTCGGTTTCCTTTCTGCTCATACAGTATATTAAAAAAAAAAAAAAAAAAGACAATGGACCAAAAATGGAGTCACTTATGCTAAGCCCCATGTCAACAAACCAAGATTCTTAATTGTTTCAGTTCTCCCAGAAATGGAACCTTTAACCAGTAAATCAGGAAGCACCCGATCAGCACTTGTTAGGTAATGTGCCCATTAGTCCCCTGCTATCCTGTAAACGAAAGTAACTTTGCAATAACCAACACCTTTTTTTGCCTAGTATCACTTCCTTGTTTTCACTCTCTTCTGCCTGTAAAAGCCTTTCATTTTGTAGAGCTCTTCAGAGCTCCTTTCTATCTGCTAGATTGGATGCTTTCTGATTCAAATCAAGTTTTGTTCAAATAAACTCTTAAAATGTTTAATATGCTTCAGTTTACCTTTTAACATGTATTTCATATATAGTCTTTAAGTGCTGGTTACAACCTGGTAGCTCATAAACCAAATTAGACTCACAGACAAGTTCAGTTTCATTTGTAGTTAAAAAAGTTTTTCTTAATTATATGTCACTATTCAACAGTTAGGAGCTTTCATGTTAAAACCTAGATGCCAGACTTTCTGTGAAAGCTAAAAGGTTAAGCAGACTTAAGTTGTCGCAAAACAGAAGTTGGCTAAAACTGAGTAGAGGCTGCTCTCCTTGGATGGGGCTGGTCTAATGTCACCCCAGTCTGTACTACCACTGTCAGTATTTGACCTTCTGATGCTTGATTTAAGAATTAGACCAAGTTCCAAATAGTCCTGTTTTCCTAGACCCCCGGGGCCCCCTAATCTCAATCACATTTTAGTTCAAAACACCTATTATTTATATCCTTCATCTGCAATTAATCACATGTTACTTTATAGAAACTCTCATTATTATTTTGATGTTACAGAGGGCTTAGATAAAGAGGCTTTGAGGCAAAGCAGCGGGCACTCAAAAAACTTTACAGGGTGACAATGATAATTATTGGTTATTCATTCAACAAATATTTGTTCTGCTCCTGGTTTGGGGTTTTCCAGACCACCAAGACAATATTCCTGATGCAGTGCCAGGCACCAAGATAAGCAATTCCCATACATGATCCCATTTAACTCTTTGCAACAATGCTATGAAGTAGATTCCCATTTTACATATGAGGAAGCAGGGGCAGACCAGACATCTAAACCAAGTATGTTTGACTCCGAATCTTGTCTAGTCTTTTGAATTACTGGATAAATTCATCCTTATTATCACTGCCATGGTCCAGAATCTACTTCTTGGCTTCAAAGGTCAAGAAGCTTGATTTCTCTCACTGCAACCTGAGATGATCAGCTGACAAAGACTAACTCATAGGAACTAAACTCTCAAGGGACTTACGTCTTGATCAAAATGTCACCTTATTGTTTTATAAGTGAGACATTCATGGTAGCAAGTCAATACATTCTTTTTTTTAAATCTTCGATGCTTCAGAAGGGAAGTCACAACTGAAAGTGGCTTAGGTAAGCAAGGCATCAGTGCAGAATAAAGTAATTGAATGATTTTACTGACTAGTTCATCCAAATATCCAACTGACTATGCCACACAAGAATCTATCAAGGTACCAGACAGGTACCAGGCCATCCACCTGTTCAGGTGCCCCCCAACCTTAGATGGTGATTGAAGCATATTGTGACGAACCCTTGTGTTTTGGGATCTTCTCTAGACTCCACACAGACTACCATCTCCCTTTCTGTTATTATTATTTGCTTTCTTCAGTTATAATATAATTGATTAGGCCACAACTTCTTATGCCTATTCAGACTTTGACTTAATTTCCAGGCCTTACTTTCGCTTCTTTTGGACTTGGAAAGAATTCTGTTTTCTAAGGGAACTATGACAAATAGCTAAACTGATTCATTTTAGACTGATTTGGTTTTTTAATTCTCACTTTTCTGGGAAGCACCTTATAGTAGCCCTTACGCACTGCTTCAGGTTCCCATTTTTATTTCATTTGCAAATGTTTATGTTTTGTCTTCCTAACCGGATTGTAACCAATTTGAGGGCAGTGACAACAATAATATATTTGAAGAGCTTTACTATCTGTTCCCATTTTATTCACAAAACCACATAGCAAAATCATTCATGCTAATATTTTTCCCCTGCTTTTTTTTTCTTTTACAAAAGGTGAAAACTGAAGTTAGCAGAAGTAAATTGACCTACCCAAGCTTATAAAATTAGTCAATGGCAAGACCAGGTTCTAGTCCCAGTTCCTGTAGTCTCTGTTCATCACGCGTTCTACTATTGGTTCGTTGGCCAAAAAGTTCTGTAACATCTTACGGAAAAACCCAAATGAACTTTTTGGCCAACCCAATACATTAGGCTGCTTCTGCATGACCATGCTTAATATTCTCTTCTGAGCCCCAGAACACCACATTGTAAATATTGAATAAATAATCACAGAGGTTTTTTATTGTAATTATAAGCCAGTGAGTCATAATTCTTATTATTTGTATCTTAACATATCAACTATATGTCTCAATAATGCAAATGGTTATTATCTGATATTGTTCTAGATGAGTATTTCTCAACACATGGCCAGTGGCATATCAGCATCAGAGTCACTTAGGATGCCTGTCAAAACGGCAGATTCCTGGGTTTTTCTCCAGTTTTGTTGAATGAAACTTCCTGGGGATGGAGTCCAGAAATATGCCTATTAACAGGTTTTCCACCTAAGAGTTAATCATGCTGAAGTTTGACAATCACTGTTCCAAATAAACATAATGAGGGATAGAGTGAATATAAAATACTAGGTTCTCTAGGAAAAGCAATGTCAATTTACAAAAATATATATATTTCAACATATAAAAACAATAAAGAAGAGGATACATTTCCTTGATTCTAAGATAACCTCAAGTGTAAGATACACCATTGATTCAATAAGAGTTTTTGAAGAAAAGAGCATTAAATCCTCAAAAAATGTTTAATTCCAAACCTAGAAGATTTTAAATATTAAGAAAGTGAAACTTAGACCTGAGGAAATTCGGTACTTATATTTTAAATGGTGTAGTAAAAACAGAGGAGTTTGGAGGTGGGAAGTTGGACATGGTCTGAGTAGACTTTGAAAGCTAAGAAGAGAGAGGACACTTTAAGTTAGGGAAACAAAATGAGCTAATGATTTGGATAGGTATAATTAGTGGAGTGACCAAACCAAATCTTATAGAAAGAAGGTTGCTATTACATTTTAGTAGCTGGTAAGGGTGGTTAAAAAGAATAAGGACAGATTAAGAAAAGCTTTTACTGCCAGGTCAACTCATGATATTCAGTAGTTAAGGAAGTGCCTTTAAAGGTTTTTCAGCAGTAGGTGGAACTAAAGAAAGCACTGTTTAATCTAGCAACATCCACAAGGTACTCAAAGGAAAAGAAATTGTAGAGAAATCAGTTAGCAGGTTTACACTAACACGCTCACTAACCTAGAATAGCACCAGAGAGAATGGAAAGCAAGGCTTGGATAAACCATTGAAGAAAGTCAAATCCTGACTTGACTTGCACTTCTGGAAATATATCTGAGGAATACAATTATAAGTACAGATATAAAGATTCAGTTCCAGGGACTTCCCTGGTGGTCCAGCAGTTAAGAATCCACGTTCCCAATGCAGGGGTCCCGGGTTCGATCCCTGGTCAGAGAAATAGATCGCATATGCCACAACTAAAAATCCCGCAGGTCGTAACTAAAGAAAGATCCCGCACGCCACAACGAAGATGCTGCGTGCTGCAGCTAAGCCCTGGCACAGCCAAATAAATAAATATTAAAAAAAAAAAAAGATTCAGTTCCAAGGACATTGATTGCGGTGAAGTTCATAATAGTTAAACAATGGAAATGATCTAAATATTTAAGAAACGGATTGGTTCAGCCACATAGTGGAATATTATTAATTCACTAGGAATGTTGTAGATGAATGGATATTAATGCATAAAAATGTTCACGATATATTGATAACTGAAACAAATGTGTTTAGAATGGTCTGATTCTTGTTTACAAAAATATGTATGTGTTCAGATGCCTAGAAAAGTTTGGGAAGGATAGACATACAATGAAGTATCACTAGTGTTATTTCTAATACTTCATTCTACATAGTGCAACGAAGGGTGTTTTTTATTTTCCTCTTTTTGCTTATCTTGTTTACTAATTTTTCTAAAATGAATATGTTTTGGTTTTCTACTAAAAAAACAAAATTAATTATCTTTACATTAAGCATTTTATATTAAAAAATAGGACTTGTTGACCATGAGGAAACTAAAACAAAACTACTTGAATATTTTAAGCCTGGGTGATAGAGACTGATACTAATATGGAAAAATATGGGAAGGCCAAGAACAGAAAAGCATTTTGAGATCAGGATTATATACATATCTCAAGGGAGAGTGTATAGAAAAATGGCCAAAAGACTAACTTTGGAGCAGTATGGCGTTCTGGGAGAGTAATGAAAAATAACACTGGCTATAGAAGATGAATTTAGAAACCTTTTTCTCTTGCTAAGGTTTATTTATTGGCAGTAGGAATGAGGAGGACAGGCTTCGCTTAATGCTAGAATAGTAATTCTCAAACTTTATCGTGTATCTGAATCACCTAGAGGTCTTGTTAAAACACAGACCTCTTGTTGCTGGGCTTTACACCCACAGTTCCTGATTCTGTAATCTCGGTGGGACTAGAGAATTTACATTTTTAACAAGAACCTAGGTGATGTTGATACTGCTAATTCCAAAACCACATTTTGAAGGCACTCATACTAGAGTTGAGAGAAATCTGGTAAATTGGTAGGTTGACAGGGGAGAAATTTGTTTGAGGAGAGAAGTCCTAAGGCATGAGATGTACTTGATTCAATGAGAAAACCTGAACCAGATGAGCAGAGCCACTTCCAGAGCCTCTTTCTCACAAGGCAGAAGAGCCCTGATCATGGAGGAGCAAGGAGGCTCTAGGGAAGGGAACTGGGTTGGGATGGTACAGTGAGAAAGAGCTGGAGTGTGGGGAATTAAAAAAAACAAAAACAGAAACAAACCTTAATAGCTGGTATAATACCAGGGGAGCAAGGATTCTGAGTTGAAGGTGATGGACCATATTCCTTTAATTCATTCCTGGTGAAACCCATCTGGACCCATATTTAGGTCCTACTTTTAAAAAAGACTACATAAGTAAAATTGAGAAAACTGTTTTATTAATACTGTAGCATTTTAGAGCTACAATAAAAGGGAAAAGAAGGTCATTTCCCTCCAGTCACCATCACACATCTTTAACACCACCAGAACAGACTAGCATCTGGTGAAACAGCATGTAGTAGAAGCAGCACCTGGTAGAATATCATAGGATTGAATTTGTTTCTGAACAGGTGTGAGACTCCTCATGGGGGCTCTCAGAAATAATTAAATAGGGGATGTACTTTACAGGAGGCTGGAGTTTCTGCATAGTCAGTTGAGGGCCAGAGCCAGGGCAATTTGAGTTACATGGAAACCTTGATTTTTTTTTTTTAATCTTATTTATTTTTTAACATCTTTGAGTATAATCACTTTACAATTGTGTGTTAGTTTCTGCTTTATAACAAAGTGAATCAGCTATATGTATACATATATCCCCATATCTCCTCCCTCTTGCATCTCCCTCCCACCCTCCCTATCCCACCATTCTAGGTGGTCACAAAGCACCAAGCTGATCTCCCTGTGCTATGCAGCAGCTTCCCACTAGCTATCTATTTTACATTTGGTAGTGTATATATGTCCATGCCACTCTCTCACTTCATCCCAGCTTCCCCTTCTCCCCCTGTGCCCTCAAGTCCATTTTCTACGTCTGCGTCTTTATTCCTATCCTGCCCCTAGGTTCTTCATATCCATTTTTTTTTTAGATTCCATATATATGTGTTAACATACCGTATTTGTTTTTCTCTTTCTGACTTACTTCACTCTGTATGACAGACTCTAGGTCCTTCCACCTCACTACAGATAACTCAATTTCATTTCTTTTTACAGCTGAGTAATATTCCATTGTATATATATGCCACATCTTCTTTACCCATTCATCTGTCAATGGACACTTAGGTTGCTGCCATGTCCTGGCTATTGTAAATAGAGCTGCCATGACCATTGTGGTACATGACTTTTTTTGAATTATGGTTTTCTCAGGGTATATGCCCAGTAGTGGGATTGCTGCGTCATATGGTAGTGCTATTTCTAGTTTTTTAAGGAACCTCCATACTGTTCTCCATAGTGGCTGTATCAATTTACATTCCCACCAACAGTGCAAGAGGGTTCCCTTTTCTCTACACCCTCTCCAGCATTTATTGTTTGTAGATTTTTTGCTTATGGCCATTCTGACTGGTATGAGGCGATACCTCACTGTAGTTTTGATCTGAATTTCTCTAATGATTAGTGATGTTGAGCAGTCTTTCATGTGTGAAACCCTTGATTTTAACTCAGAATTTTATCACTCTCTCTTGGGTAGAAAGCTAAGAGAAGAGGAGTAAAGGTATATATGCCCTGTACCTGTGCAATAATCTGCTCAGAGCCAATTTTGATTCAGCTAACAATAAAGAACCATCACAGTTTTAGGAGAACCATCAAAAAATAAAAGCAAGATATTTGAACCATAGCTCTAATAGGTTTATGCAGGATAAAATGAGGAACACAAAACCATAGGCTGGGGAATAACTAGAATGCTATTACACTCTACTAGGAAGGTGGTAAGGACTCAGCTATGAAGTGGCTATAGATGAATGAAATAGTAAAGAGGTGTACAATATCAGCAAGACTTGATAGATGAGATAATAGTAAATAAATTAGGGTAAAAGTCAAATATAGCATCAATTTTTCTGTCATGGTAGCTAGAAAAGCTATGATCCAACTATGAAAAATAGACTTTTAAAAGAATTATCATTTTGAGAGTTAGAGATTTTTTTTGGATTTCTTAAGCCTGAGGTAATAATCAATCTGTGATTTTAATTAGGGGAGTATAGCTTAATTCCTCTTTAATTACCTCACACTAAAGATCTTTTCTCATCTGAATCTTTTTAAGTTACTGCTTGTACTACTCCTTTAGTATTAATTATTAATTAACTTGTATTCTCAATGACCAATTCATGTGAATGTCTTACTTCCCAAAGCAGATTTTGCTCTCCCAAAGAATAAAACCAATGTTTTACACTTGTATCCCCCACATCTCATACTCTGGCACTGTAACTCCATACTGACTAAGTAATACTATTTTATAGCACATGGTTCAGATATTCTTTGAAAAATATAAAGGATATATAAAAAATTATGTTCAATATTCTGAGATGAAAGGTCAGGATGCCATCAAACAATATAAAGGAACTAGAAAGAACTCTTGTAAATTTAATATACAATAGTGTCAATAAACAATGCATTTAAAATAACTGAAAGACAAATTTGAGGAAATCTCTTAGAAAGAAAAGATAAATAAAATTAGAGAAAAGATAAGATTAATAAAAGAAATGAAAAAAGAGATTTCCCAGAACCGAAGGACATGTTTCTACATTGAATGTGATCACCAAATACCCAGCCCAATGAATAAAGCAAGACCCACCCAAAGGTATATCAAATACTGAAATGTCAGAACACCAAGAAGAAAGAGAAGATTAAATAAATGTCAAAGAAATAGGTTATATACAAAGGATCCAGAGTCCAATAGTATCAGACTACTCTACAATCACCTAGAAGCTAGAAGACAGTTGATCAATGACTAAAATGAAGAAAAAGTATCCAATGTTGAGATGTATATCCAGCCAAACTATAAAATGTAAAGGTAGAGTAAAGGTCTAGCTATTTTCAAACAAACATGACCTACAAAAATGGGCTTCCTATGCACTCTTCCTCAGGAAGCTGAGAATATGTTTCACCAAATCAAGGAAACAGGGAGACAGGAGATCCAAGACAGAAAGTAATCAACATGTAAGAGAGGAAGAAGGAATTCCTAAAACAACAGTAAAAAGAAATCCCAGGATGACAGCTGTGCAGCAGGCCTATAAAACAAGTCCAGATCAGAGCAAGAGGAGTGTTCCAGGAGAGATGTACCCAAGATTAAAATGGGTGTGAGAAGTAACTTGATATGCTTGACCTTACTG
Source organism: Stenella coeruleoalba (assembly GCF_951394435.1). Taxonomy (NCBI): domain Eukaryota; kingdom Metazoa; phylum Chordata; class Mammalia; order Artiodactyla; family Delphinidae; genus Stenella; species Stenella coeruleoalba. The sequence goes on along the minus strand of NC_137147.1, from coordinate 148,157,901 downwards.
GTAAGTCTGCCTGAGTTAGTGGTAGGTGAAGAGTAAAGCAAACAAACAAAATAATGAGGCAATTGTTAATTCCAGGGAAAACAAAACTTTAACAAAAAAAGTAATCACAGTCGCAGTAAAATACCTGATTTAGTGGTGAATAACATATATATAACTCTAGGGCTTTAAATTTTGAGTACTTTGATCAAAAATTTGAAATAATTGGGAGGTTGGAGCAAGAGAAGGAAGAATGGTGTGAGAGAAAAGAACCAAATCCCCATCTTTCATGGGAATAAATCAATAAACAATATCTACAATTTTTAAACAAAGAAATCAGAGTGGAATCATGTTACTCAGAAATATGGAGATAAGGAGCTAAAAATATCTAGGAGTTGAATGGGACTGCTTCATTGTTGGAGGCATAGAGCAGAGAACTGCTTTGTTTGTACATAAACTATTTGACTTTTAACACTATTACATCTGTAACTCTTTTAACTTTTAACACTATTACATCTGTAACTCTGACAAATAATTTAAGAATTTTGGATAGTAACCAGCTTATTTTAAAATGGTATATTTTATCTCACAATTAACTAAAGATGCAAATAAGCAAAAAAGAATGAAACATTTTCTAGTTTATTATCTTCTGACATTTGTCCCTAAATGCCACTCCCCACCTCCCTTAGAAAAATACTATGTTCATTTTCACAAACTTAAATACATATATTTGGTCATCTTGACTTACATAATTGCTGACAACATATGAAAAGAAAAACTGGTTCTGTTTCTTTGTTATAAATAAGTTATTAAATTATGCATGTGAACATTTGAAACATATACTAATAAAAACTACCAGAGCAAGAAGGCTTATCTAAGTAGCATCTTTGAAAAATGGTGAAAGGTCATTATTTGAGATGCTTGTTTCATGATTTTTAGCTCTTCTATGGTTTCTGGCCTATAAATGATTCAGTCATTCAATTTTTTTTCATGTAATACACCTTTACAAATTTCTTTTTTATAGTCAAGGCACCTTGCTAAGTTCTGAATTTCCTGAAATCTATAATATTCTCACTTGTACTTAATGATCTTAAATACTGTAAAGTGCTTAATCTAGCAACATATATCTAAATCTGTTAACATTTGCAATTATTTTTCAGGGAAAAATTCTAATTGGAACAATAGTATTTATTGTTTACAGATTGACATGGAGACCTAAACTCAATATTTTGAACAAGCTTTCTATTATCTCTTCTAATTTTCCTCCTTGCCAAGAGTTGGCTAAATATCATAACATTGTGTCACTGTAAAAAGGTGGAAGGAAAGGCATTCCACCTTTTTACAGTGTTGCACCTTTTTCCTACATTGTCAGGAAATTGTACTGCCCAAGCAAATATTTAAAATGTAGCAATAAGAAAAAACCTCTAGACAGTAAACCGCAAGAAGATATGAGCCCTTCCTCTTACTCACCATGGCATCCCCAGTGCCAAACATAGTATCCAGCAATATAATGGGTATTGAAATATGTTAAATGAGTGAATGCAACACTGCTTACTAATTTCGTCTATCTTCCCTAATCAAAAGAGATACAAAAAGACCACATTCTATTAGGTATCAGGAATTTATATATCTGACTACGAAGGAAGACCCATCTTGTCAAGTTTTGGATCCCCAGAACCTAGAAAATATGGAAAGAAAAAAAAAAAAAAAGTCCTTGTCGGGAACAGATCGCAGTGGGTTAGACTAGCACCCAAATCCCCTTTTGTCACCAACAAAACTTCCAGCCTACTCTGTCTGCCCTCTCTTAAAACTGAATGGCCTTAAGAGGAGTAGATTCTCAATAGAAAAGTCACTTTTTCAGGAACAGGCACTTCCGACTCCATGCAAAATGAGGCCAAGTCAACAAAACAGCAAAGACTTGGCTAATGCAAGCACAAGCTAATTTATTATGATTGGCCCAAATTACCCACTTTTTTTTGCCGCGCAGGCCAATATCCACAACCGCACTGATGCCTCATGTAGGGCGAACGTTTTCACCAGTAGCTGGTGAGGAGCACGGTGTTTCTCAGCCAAAACCGAGGGAGACTGGAAATTGTGCAGTGCAGTAATCCAAACACCTCGAGTGGATCTCAGTCTTTAAAATCTATATCTCGTATGAAATTCCTTCCATTTTCCATATTACAAGCTGGGTAAACAAATCTCCGGAGCTCTTCAGGGATGAGCTCTTTTCCAAATACTACAACCACTGCCACCTCCCCATCCCTCAGTCCAAGGTTGAACCACACACGACCCAGTTCTGAAGGGTCACATCTAGCTGACCGCCTCCCAGCTGGCCTTTAAAGAAGCCGCGCGCGGTCGAGCAGCTCCGAAGTCCAACTTCCGGCCACAAAATAAGAGGATGTTTTCCTCCTGGCCACACCCTCCTAGCCTCGCCCTCCACGCCCCGCGCAAGAGCGCGCGGGCGCGCGGGAGGGGCGGGGCCGCATAGGCGGCCGCAGCCAGTTTCGCCCTCCCTCAGCGGCGCGCAGGAATGCCCCGGGCCCACGGACAGCGCGGCGGCGCGCGCGCTCGCTCCCGGTGCCCTCCTCCGTGACGTGCCTGGCCCAGGCCGCGCAAGGGCGCTGTAGCTGCCAGTGCCGCTGTCATGGCGTCTGAGGCGCTGTCTGAGGAGAACCCGCCGCGGTCTCTTTAGAGCGAGGGGCGGGCGGCTGGGTATGGAGAGCGGCCCTGAGAGCCTGCAGCCGCTAGAACACGGAGTGGCCGCCGGGCCGGCGCCAGGGACAGGTTCTCCGCAGGAAGGGCGACAGGAGACCAGGCTCGCCGCTGGGGATGGTCCTGGAGTATGGGCGGCGGAGAGCAGCGGCGGGAAGGGGCAGGGGGCGGCAGCCGCCGGGAGGAGCCTCTCGGACTCGGCTTCTCCCGCCGGCTCGCCTCGGGTTCTCGTACCCTGCAGCTCCCTCCCGGACTTGGACTTGAAGGGGAGCGATTTGGAGAGTCCTGCTGCCCAGAAGGCGCCTCTGACAGGGCAGCACAAGGTGACCGCCTCCCCGGAGGCAGCTGAGGCCGGAGCCGACCATGAGTTGGTTCCGGCCGGAGAGGCGGGCGCCCTCGCGGATCCCGCCGGCACCTGCCGGGCAGAGTCGGCGGCCGCGGGCTCCGAGGAACCCAGCAGCGGCGGCGGCCTCAGCAGCAGTTGCAGCGACCCGAGCCCTCCCGGGGAATCGCCGAGCCTGGACTCCCTGGAGTCGTTCTCTAACCTGCATTCTTTCCCGAGTAGCTCCGAGTTCAATAGTGAGGAAGGAGCTGAGAACAGGGTCCCCGAGGAGGAGGAGGGAGCGGCGGTGTTGCCCCGGGCTGTGCCTCTGTGCCGAGAGGAGGAGGAGGAGGGGGGGGAGGCAGCCCAGGTGCTGGCGGCCTCCAAGGAACGCTTCCCGGGACAATCTGTTTATCATATCAAGTGGATCCAGTGGAAGGAAGAGAACACACCCATCATCACGCAGAATGAGAATGGCCCCTGCCCTTTACTGGCCATCCTCAATGTTTTGCTTCTGGCCTGGAAGGTACACTCCGCAGCTTTCTATTTCTTACAGCTTTCGGGGAGGGGGAACACGGGGCGAGGGAGCTGCTGCCTGTCAGCTGATGGCTTCTTCCTTTTTTTCCCTCATTCATCAATCCGTCCCTTTTTCTTCTTACATGAAACTCGTTCTGAGACTCTCTTGTTGGAAGAGTGTTCTCATATGTATGTCAGAAAGAATTGCCGGCAACCTCAGGTCTCTCTCGCAGTGTTTAGTGATGAACGTTCAGCATTCAGCTATGGCTGATATACTTGGAAACAGCCGGGACTAGGAGCATCCTAAACCCTTTGATTTATTTTTTTTAACCTATATTTTTCTGTGTTATTCCTTCTTACTGACTTTATCACATATGCAAAAGAGTGGAGAAATGGGGAAGGTCATCTTCAGAAGTTACCATCAATCCGTGATATCAGGGAGCAAGTTTGATGGTTACGTTTAGTCTATTTTCCAACTCCTGCTTGCTCCATTTGGGTGTGGATACTTAAGGACATGGTGCTGGGGAAGATGTGGCCCCTTAGACAAATTCCATTTAAGGAAAAGCAGTGGCCTGAGACCTAATTACCATAACTTATTGGTTTTCAAAGATTGTTTTTATTTTATGCATGATTTTTACTTGCCTCATTTTTTTGACTCTACTTAAAGAGTCTGGCATTATTACCAGTAACCACACATCAGAATGTGTTAAGGGAGCTAAAATTATAACAACTAAAATAAGAAAAGATATATTCAAGTTAAAGGAGCAAAAGAGGGAAGGGCCCTTCAAAAGGAAGTATATTGAGGACTCAATATATTGGGGACCTGTAAATGAAGTGTCTTATTTAAGCTTGCAGTTTTAGAGTGCTGAGAACATGCATCTTAGAGTACATATTTTACTTTTAAATTGAGAATTGTATCTATAGATAAAATGTTCCCTAGAAAAAAATAATCTGGATTATTGTGACTAGTTAGGAAGAAAATCAAGTAAAGGAAATAGTGTTTATTAAGTCCCTTCATCTTCCTTTCTAGCAAGGGCTAATGCAAAAGAAATAAGATTATATCTTACCAGTATCTAGTACATAATGGCACTCAAATGTGTTGAGTGAAAACTGCCTGCTCTTGAAGAGCTGTTGAGCTATTTGGAGTTGCAGCATCGACTTACTTGAAATTACTAAAGAACAATGCAAGACAATACACTATAAATGCTAGGTTATAGGAAGCAGATTGAAATGCATTAGACATCCCCAAAGGGGAAGTTTTCCTTTGGTCTGGCATAGTCCCAGAGAGCTTCATGGAATTTTTAGATCTTGAAGGAAGCTTTTAAGGAAAAGTAGGATTTAAAATAACAGGAAAATGGAATTCCTGGGAGAGGGAAGGGTATAAATAAAAGGGATGAAAATAAAATGGATAATGTGTGTGTGTGTGTGTGTGTGTGTATGTGTGTGTGTGTGTTTTGGATGACAGGAGCGGTAAGTTCATATTGCAGGATAATAGAAAATAAGATTGAAAAGGTGAAGAGCCCCTTGATGAAAGCCCTTGAATGTCAGACTAGGGAGTTAAATTTCATCCTATGAGCCAAAGTCCCCAGCCTTTCTGTCAGAAGGAGTAACAGTTTCCTTTAGGCTTTTCTCACTTCCTAGTTTCTACATAGTACTGCAGAAGTTCAGAGGAAAGAGCAAGTACCATGGTCTCAAATATTTGGGGATAGATGAGCATTGAATTGGTCTTTGAAAGACAGCATACATTTGCGTTCCCACTATATGTGAGGTACTAGAAATACAGAGGTAAGTAAGATGCACGTGTGCCCTCATGTAGCTCATTGGTAATGGGGAGACAGACATATAAACAATAACCACATTGCAATGTAGAAGTTCTAAATATGCTATGGAATTACAGAGAAAAGTGTAATTGGGAGTGGAACATGTCAAGGGAAAGCTTCACAGAAGAGGTAACCTGTGTACTGGGTCTGATGGATGAGTAAGAGAAGTTCCTTCGAGGCAGAGGGAATAGTGTGTTCAAAGATGCTGAAGCAGAAAAAGGTATTTTCTATTTGGAGACTCCAACCTTGCTTGGAGTGCAGTGGAGGAGGAGAAGGAAATGGCAGTAGCAGGAAATAAAATTGATAGGTGGGTTAGACTCTGAATGAGCAGGCATGCTAAGGTACTTCGAGATTGTTTTATAAATCTTTGGCTCTTAGCCTTTTTTCTGCCTCAAGGCTATTGATGCACACAAAAACTAGTCATCAGTAATCATCAGTGATTGATGGGGAGATCGATTAAGAGAAGCAAGTTTGGATAGAGCAGTGTTCTCAAAGTGAGCCAGGGCTTCTGAGGTCAGTACTGTTCATAATAGTACTCAGTTTTTTTTTGCCTTTTTCGCTCTCATTCTCTCAGTGTCAGTAGAGTTTTTCAGGCTGTATGATGTGTGATGACATAATTGCTCTGACAGTTAACAGAATCTGTGCTCGTGCGTTCTTGTGTTTAAAATTTTTCTCAATTTTTATTTCTAGTATGGTAAATCTTGATAGATATAATCCACTTAAACAAGAGCTCTTTGTGATCCTAAATAATTTTTAGGACTGAAGAGGGTCTTGAGACCAAAAAGTTTGAGAAATGCCGTAGTAGAGAAAAATAGTAAATAGGGTATGAAGGTAGTTGTCAGATTTCAGAGGACCCATCATTAGACATGTTTAGACTTTATATACAGCTGATAATAGGAAGCTACTATAAATTACTGGATAGAGAAATGACATAAAGAAAGGGGTCTTTTCATTTGAGATTTGACTGGAGGTGAGATTGTAGTGAGTGTAGCAGGAAGAATTGATGAGGATAGCTCTTTTGGATGGGAAACTCTCTGCCCCTTCTCTCTGTTGAGGATAATGTCACAGCCTAAATGATGAATTGATTGCTATCTGGATATAGGAAATGAAGGATGTGACACTTTTTCTAATTGGGTAATAAGGATTGGTTGGATCATTCAAAAGGTAGAGAATGTGTTTTAGATGGGAAAGTTGATGTCAGAGTTTGGCTGTGTCAGGTTGGAATTGTCTGTTAGTGGGACATAAAAATATAAATGTTCATTATGCCTCCAGAAACATAGAATGGGCCTCAGGAAAGACGTAAAAATTATGAGAAAAATTGAACTGGAGAATTATTGCATAGATATAAGTATGGTATCAGTGAGAATACATGAATTCTCCAAAGAGAGTGGTGAATAGTTCTCAACTATTTGTCATCCCAGTATATGTGAGGAACTGCAAATTGCCATTATAAACATCCTCCCTCTATTTTCTCACTCCCTCTTCCATCCAGTTCTCCAGTAGACATAGAGAAAACAGAGGAATAAAGAGGAAAACAGAGGAATAAAGTTGCTGGGGAGAAGGGAATGCTAAGCAGTAAAGATGAGAGAGTGTAAAAGAAATCAGTATAGGCACAGTTTGAGATGTAAATGAGAACTAGAGATAGGACAAAGTCATGATAGTAGTGTGGGAGAGAGACTCTAATTTAAAAAAAAAAAAAAGGTCAGTTATCATTGTTAAATGCAGCAGCATCAAGGAACTGGTGGAGTAGGAAAGATTTTGCCAAAAAGGACAGATATGAGAACAAGGTCGCTAAAAAGTCAGGATAACATGGAGTCCTCAGAATAGGTGGTAAAATTCTCTTCAGAGGAAAACAACAACAATCTTTTTTTCTGAAGTAATGGAAGGAAGATACAAAGACAAGGTCATGTTAAGATAGAGAGACATGAAAATTGAGGACTCATTCTCCATTTTGTCAGAATAACAGATGATCTCATCAGTAATAGCTATTGAACTTGCCAGTAATTAAGGAGAGAAGTTGTAAAGCATCGAAGGGTGAATTTTGTGAGAAAATTATGTTGTGTTTTAAAGAAGTTCTCATCTCATTGAAGATTATGCCTAGGAATTTGAGGCATAAGCAGAAAGTACTCAGTGGCCATGGATAAATTGGGGTATTCTTTTAAAACTTCTAGTATGTCAATTTTGCTTCCACCCCCCCCAAAATAGTTCTCTCATCTCTGGAAATAGGAGCAGGAAGAATGTCTGGTTAGGATTATCATGTATTGGGCTTTTCAAGGGTTGATTCATGGAGAGTCAATGGAATTAAGAATTGAAAGTAAAACAGTTGATCATCTTTTTTGGGGGAGAATGAAGTAATGAGAAAAATCAGTAAGGAATTTCCTAGCAGTCCAGTGGTTAAGGCTCTGCGCTTCCACTGCAGGGGGCACGGGTTCGGTCCCTGGTTGAGGAACTAAAAAAACAAAAAAATCAATAAACTGAATACATTAGGAAGATTTGAGTGATTCAAAGGAAGTAAGTGCCATGATGATTCTGGGTGAGAGATGACAGTTAAAATGATCAAACATGGTAAGTACTGAGTTGGAAATGTTGGAGTTTTAATGAAAAGTGTTGGTTTAGGACTGATGGAAAGTAGGTGATCATCACTCATCTGTAAAATAGTTGAGCTGTGATAATCCAACAAATCAAGAAAGAAGGAAATCTGTTCATTAAATTTAATTCAAGCTCAAATTTCTAATTCTCTTTAGCCGACACCAGGTAAATTGACCCAAATTGAAGTCTTAGAATACATTTTCATTTTGCTTCTTTATTTTAGACTTTTTTTTGGTGTTTTTTTAATAGTTTTTCTTTAATCTTTCATAAAATAATGCCATTTTTTATTTGAGGGCTGTGGCCCAATTAATCAGTTGTGTTTATAAAAATCAAGTCAGAAGATATATAAAATATAAAATTTACTTTCTGATGTTATTGGCCTATGTTATAAATACTGAAGCAGAGTGATGGGTACTTGGAAGTTCATTATGCTGTTACTTTTTGCTTTTCCATATGATTCAAATTTTGCATTATGAAACATTTTTAAAAGCTTCTGCCTTAATATTTTTATGTTTATGAAGGTATTACTTTAATAATAGAGGGAGTCCCTGCTTTGTCACACTTTTGTTTTCTTATAGAAAGAATATAGGTTCTAAGGCCCACATACTCAAAAAAATATATATATATACACATATATATATATAACTTATACTTTACATTATAATAGAAGACATATAGCATTGTAATATCTAATCATTATGTATCTAATTATTATGTAGCATTTTAGTGGAAGACTGAATGCACTATTCTGATTTAAGATGCTGGAAGCACATCCCCTCTCCTCCCTAATCCTTTGGGTGGGAAATTCTTCCTCTTCTTTCTTTGCTTAGCAGGTGCTGAGACGATCTCCTACTCCACATCAAGGGAGGAACAGCAGGATTCTTAAGCAAGTTTGTTTACCTTAGGCTTGTTGTTCCAGACATTAAACCTAGAAACTATCAATATAAAGTAAAAATTGATACATTTGATTCAGTAAAAAACAAAAAACTTAAGGTTAAAAAAAAGAAAAAGGACAAAAAGATACCCCTTCCCCAAAAAAACTTCACCAGGAACTAAGTCAAGTCAAAACACACACTACAAACTAAGGGAATTATCTGCTAGATTACTGTATGTGTCTAAGGGCTAATTTCTTAATTTACAGAGAGCCCTTATAAATTAGAAAGAAAAAGATGAGTGACCCAAGAGCAAAATGAGCAAAAGGCCATTAGCAGAAAATTCAGTGAAGTTCCAGCGGACATATCCTCTGTCTCATTATCACCTGCAGAGGGTGAGCTTCTTACCAGAAAGCTTTTGCTCTAATTCTCCCTCCCTCCTTGATGACTTTCTTTTCTCATACCTTTTCACAGATACCTCTTCTTACTTTTGACTAGGTTTTACCTTCTTTTTTTACTTCCTGACTCATAGGAATATTGCAATTGCACAAATTTTCTCATATTCCCCTTTTCCTAAAGTAGGCACAAAGCTCTTTTGAGGATTTCCAAGTGTATTACTTATAAAAATGGAAAAACAGATGGTGAGCTGAAGATTCCATCTTAGCCTGTGCCCACCCTGTTTGTTTTTTAATATAGATCCTGTAAGAAGAGATTAAAAACTTCACACAGTGGTAGAGTTTTGTTTACACAAAAGGTGCAAGCAACACTTCCGAGGCTTTCATTTCCAGTCTCTCCTAAGAATTAGGATTGGTGTAATATCTCTGGGTTTGTGAGATAAAGTGGATATGGGCAGATGAGATTATGAATACTCCCTGTGTTAGTTGTCCTATTAGTGATGTCCTCATTTTCTCCTCACCCTTTGCTATGAGTAGTCCTTCAGTGGAAAACCTTCCCATTCTCCTTCCATCGTTGTCGCTGTTAAGTCCCAGGTGAAGGACATTTGAGCACAGGTGGTATCAGTAATCCTAGGGCTTTGAATAATAACAGTAAGTACTCAATTATTTTTATGTCCAGATACTATGCTAAGTATTCTACATGTATTATATGCAATTTCTCTTTTTTTTTTTTTTTGTGGTACGCGGGCCTCTCACCGTTGTGGCCTTTCCCATTGCGGAGCACAGGCTCCGGACTTGCAGGTTCAGCAGCCATGGCTCACGGGCTTAGCCGCTCCGCGGCATGTGGGATCCTCCCGGACCAGGGCACGAACCCATGTCCCCTGCATCGGCAGGCGGACTCTCAACCACTGCGCCACCAGGGAAGCCCCTATGCAATTTCTCTTTTAATTTTCTCGACCACATCAGGAAATCCTTGTGTAGATATTGTTCCTATTTTACATACATAGAAAATTGAGGTGCATAAAATGTAAATAACTTACCCAAGGTAAGTTTATACCCACTTCAGAACCTGAGCTCTTACTTCAGATATTTGGTTGGAAAGTTGAAATTCAAGGTTACAGTAAGCCTGGTGGACAATAGGCCTGGGACAAACCAGGGTGGAAGAAGAGCTAGTGATAAAGTCAGAGAAGCAGAAATAGACTTCACGATTCCTTAGAACAAATCCTGGGGATCTGTTCTTTGTACAGATTCCTTCTGTTTTTAGCTCCCTGTGTTTTATGCCATGTCCTCTCAATTATCTGACACTTCCAATTTCAGAGCCTTTCTTGAGTTCTGTGGTGAACGAGCTTGCCTTTACCATCAAAGTTTATTAAGTATTTTCTTTGATATTTTCAGTAGTTAAGTTTTCTCTCTCCTGCCACTACCCTAGTTCAGGCCACTTTCATCTCTCTTCTGGACTACTTTAGTAGCCTTTTAACTGTTCTCTTGTCTTATCTTATTCTCATCTGTCTTTCAAGCAATTAATATAAATGTTTCACTGTCACTTTTTCTTTGGGTATATTTTCAGCATGGTAAGCTTGCTGAGCTGCTTAAATATAAGTCCAGTGAAATTTGAACTAAATATGCCTTTTTAAAAAAAAGTTGTATTTATTTATATTTATTTATTTTTATAAACTTATTTATTTATTTATTTATTTTTGGCTGCCTTGGGTCTTCGTTGCTGCACGTGGGCTTTCTCTAGTTCTGGTGCGCGGGCTTCTTATTGTGGTGGCTTCTCTTGTTGCAGAGCATGGGCTCTAGGCACACTGGCTTCAGTAGTTGTGACTCGCTGGCTCTAGAGCGCAAGCTTAGTTGTGGCGCATGGGTTTAGTTGCTCCACAGCATGTGGGATCTTCCCAGACCAGGGCTGGAACCCGTGTCCCCTGCATTGGCAGGCGGATTCTTAACCACTGCACCACCAGGGAAGCACCAAGATGTCTTCTTTTATTATACATCTTTTACTGGGAAAATTTCACTGGAAAAACATTCTTCATTGTTCTAAAACCTTTGAATTGCATATAAAATAGGACATTCTTGAAAATCTAATACATGTGAATATATCTGCAGTTTCTGATGGTTTTAAATAGTTTTAAATAGGCCTCGATATTACTCTGAGAATGGGGTCTAAGTTCTGATAAACATTGAGGGTAAAGGTGTTTCAAATTGGCCGAAGTTGAAAGTTGTCTCTTATTAAATTTTCCTGATTTGAAATACTGATGGCATGTAGAAAGTCAGTTAGATTTTTAGTATTTTTAAGTACAGTAATTATTCTTAATAATAAATGAATATTACCTCTAAGAAATTAGAATATAAAGTATGATGTATAATAGCTTATAATACATGTTTATTTGCTGGAGCCAGAATTAAAGGCATGTTGAAAGGATCCTTAAGTTTTTTAGCCCTTATTTTGAAAAAAGCTGCATTTCGTCTCTTTGATTCCCATTAATAATACTTATATTATAATTTCTTCACAATTTCAACTTAAAAAAATTACGAATACTATATGATTTGCCACATATTCAAAATCAGTGAAACTTGAACTGAGAAGAAATTTTTTTTTTTGGACGTGCTGTGCTGCTTGCAGGATCTTAGTTCCCCAACCAGGGATTGAACTCACACTCCCTGCAGTGGAAGTGCAGAGCCCTAACCATTGGACCACCAGGGAATTCCCAAGAAATTGTATGATTTAGTGATCCTTTTTACCATAAGTAATGCAAAAACAGACTACAGCACAGGAATCAAATAATTCACGGACAAATTAAAAATATTTGTCTCCTGGGACTTCCCTGCATGGCACAGTGGTTAAGACTCCATGCTCCCAATGCAGGAGGCCCAGGTTCGATCTCTGGTCAGGGAACTAGATCCCACATGCATGCCACAACTAAGAAGCCTGCATGCTGCAACTAAGGAGCATGCGAGCCGCAACTAAGGAGCCCACCTGGTGCAACTAACTAAATATTAAAAAAAAAAATTTTTGTCTCCTGAGTTCCAGCTCAACTTTCTGTTTGAATGTCAAACTAAATTTCACAGTTATGAAGCAGACATCATTTTCTTCTACAAACTTACCTTCCCTTACCAAATGTCTTATTTTTATTAAATATATGGATCTTAAGTTTTAGAGTTCCCTTAGCCGTAGAGTCAACTTCAGTTTTTCTTTTCCCATCATCCTTCACTTTTCACTGGTCACAAAGTTCTGTCAGTTCTTCATTTAAAATATATTTCACGGGACTTCCTTGGAGGTCCAGTGGTTAAGACTCTGTGCTTCCAGTGCAGGGGGCACGGGTTTGATCCCTGGCTGGGGAACTAAGATCCCACATGCTGTGCGGCACAGCCAAAAAAAAATACACACGCACACACATATATATATACATATATTTCAGATAACGTTTTATATAAGATTTCATTGAAAGAAGGTGTTGCTGTTTTTAGAAGTCTGTATATTAATTTTGTATCTTGCAGTTTTACCAAATTCATTGATGAGTTCTGGTAGCTTTTTGGTGGTGTCTTTAGGATTTTCTATGTATAGCATGTCATCTGCAAACAGTGACAGTTTTACTTCTTTTCCAGTTTGGATTCCTTTTATTTCTTTTTCTTCTCTGGTTGCTGTGGTTAGGACTTCCAATACTATGTTGATTAAAAGTGGTAATGGGAATTTCCTGGTGGTCCAGGGGTTAGGAATCCGCACTTCCACTGCAGGGGGCACAGGTTCAATCCCTGGTCCGGAAACTAAGATCCTACAAGCCACACTGGATGGCCAAAAAAAAAAAAAAAAAAAAAATGGTTGAGCATCCTTGTCTTGTTCCTGATCTGAGAGGAAATGGTGAAATGCTTTTCACCATTGAGTATGATGTTAGCTGTAGCCCTGTCATAAATGGTCTCTATTATGGTGAGGTATGTTTCCTCTATACCCACTTTGTTGAGAGTTTTTATCATAAATCGATGTTGAATTTTATCAAAAGCTTTTTTTTCATCTATTGAGATGATCATATGATTTTTTGTCAGTTTGTTAATGTGGTGTATCGCATTGATTGATTGTTGCAGAGCACGGGCTCTAGGGTGTGCTGTATTCAGTAGTTGTGACACGCGGGCTCCAGAGCACAGGCTCAGTAGTTGTGGCACACGGGCTTAGTTGCTCCGCAGCATGTGGGATCTTCCCGGACCAGGGCTCGAACCCGTGTTCCCTGCATTGGCAGGCGGATTCTTAACCACTGCGCCACCAGGGAAGCCCCAAACTGTATTTCTTGAGTACTTATTAATTGGTATTCTAATTAAACATTTAACAATGTTCTTTGGCTGGTCATTTTCATACTTACCATTAGCTATATAGACTGTTCCTTATTTCTTTGTTATTACTGGGTCCCCTGCATTTTTTTCCCACCTCTCCCCTATATCATAATTATAGGTATCAAAATCTTGGCATATCACTTTTCAGATGTTTTACATTTCTGTTCAGGATATTAACACTTTAAGCAGGTTTTGTTATTTTTATTTTTGGTCTCTCTTGAGTCTATTCTCAAGTACACTTCACTCTTCGAATGACTAAGAATTACAGAATAATTGGGCTGGATTAATGATGTTTTATCCTATAGTTGAATATATAGAGTTGTAGTAGCTATTTTCTTTTGTTAATTTAAATATTCTTTTGTTAATTTAAGTGTTTAGTATTAAATATTTTATTTAAATATTTTAATAGAAATCTAGTTAGAATAATTAAATATTTATAGGATAGGACATAATTTATTTTCCTAGATAATAAAAGCTTCATTTTATTTGGACTCTATTAATTTGAAACTGTGTGTGAATATGTACTGAGAAGTTTTGGTCAAATTTTAGGAAGAATATTTAAACTACTTAGAGTACCTTCCAGATGTCCTTGAATACATTAATTTACTTATAAACAATATGTTATAGATTATTACTAAAAGAGGACCATCTGAGAACCTAGGTCATACTTCATTTGTTTGTCTGTTTTTCATCATAAGGTTTAAAATTTAGAGATTCAGACAGAATGCCACAATTTAAAATTCTGTATCCTTAGCTAACTTTCCCATAACCTGTTTTTTCTTTAATAGACTCTAAAGAGACAAAGGAAAGAAAGTCTTACGATCATTAACAAAATCTTCAGCATTTGCTTTTGTGGTGATGGTGGTAGAGGGAAGCAAAAAGAGAAGCAAGCATTCAGGAAGATCATTTTGTGGTTAAAAAAAATTAAGATCTGTTGATGGCTCCAAAGTATTAGTGGGAGGGAGGCAGACATTTCTTCACTATTATACTCTTTTGTCCCTAGCTTTAGTGAACATCCATAATATTTTGTTGGCTAAGATTCGGGAAATGAATATACCGCTCAGTATGCTTGGGAATAGTTAAAATATTTGCGTATTTGTTGTCCCACTTCTAAAATCTCTATAAAGGTTGTCATTTCCTATTTCAAATGTTTGAAGCAAGACATGATAGGCAGTTGTTATTATTTGGAAATTTCAAGACTAAACCCTGAAATCATCTATTTGTAGAAATCTGGGATTGTAGAATGTATTTCCCAAATACATACACTTGTTAGTGCCTTGGTTTCTTATTGACAGTTTTATAGTGGGATTACTACATTGACCAAAAGAGGATAAGCTATTTGTTTATGGGATTTTCTGGTGAATATATTTCTGCACTGAATTTGTCTGGAATAAAAGAATATATAGGTCTCATTTAAGAAGCATTGTTAGGTGAAAACTGGACTTTCAGAGTGGTCTGACAGTTATTCAGAATGTAAATATTCACAGTGTATATAAACTACTGGTTTAAATATCAGACCTTCAAAGTGGTATTGAAACACCTTGATAAAATATTATCTAAAAGCAGTTAAGATCATCTAAAGCAGGGATCAACATACTTTTCCTGTAAAGGACCAGATAGTAAATATTTTAGGCTTTGTGGGCCATATCGTCTCTGTTGCAGATTCAGCTCTGTTATTATAGGGCAAAAGCAGCCAAAGACAGTACATAAACAAATGAGAGTGACACCCAATACAACTTTATTTAGAAAAACAAGCAGGGGACTATAATTTGCCAATGAGTTTCAATTTGAAAAATATGCTCTTTATGGGAACTCTCTGTACTTCCTGCTGAATTTTTCTGTAAACCTAAAACTGCTCCAAAAAAAATGTCTATTACAATTTCTGGGACTTTCCTGGTGGTCCAGTTGTTAAGACTCTGTGCTTCCACTGCAGGGGGCATGGATTCTATCCCTGGTCGGGGAACTGAGATCCCGCATGCCATGCGGCGCAGCCAAAAAAAAAAAAAAAAAAAAAAGTCTATTACAATTTTAAAAAGTGTCCTAGAAAATAAGAATAATTTAGAAACAAGTAATGATCAAAACCTCCATGGCAACTCTTGGTTTTCACTGAGTGATAAAGCCACTGGATGACTAACTCATAAGTACCAACTGTCATGTATGCTTTCAGAGGGTCTAAAACTGTTCTGTTTTACAGGGATCTTTTTTAGCACTTACTTTATTCATTGATTAAAACAAAAAATTGTGACATACTGTTACTACATTTGGTAACATAAAGATCCAGAGCACCTTCTTCAATACTTGTTGTTGGAGAAATTGCTGATTTAAAAGATCCTGAAATAGTAATTCCTGAGGAATTTTTAATTATGCTGCTGTTCTGTCATTGCTATGTTAATTATTTTGTTCGAGTTTGCATCTTACAGTACTTATTTTTCTTCCATGAATATACCAAGGAGTATGCTTTTCAATAAGTCATCTAAAATATTTACAATCATTGGCTGTAATATCTGTGTAAATCATCTGATAATTCATTTGAAAAATTCATTTAGACTGTGTTGCAGCTGACATGACTTTTGAAACTTAAATATGACTATAACGTATATATCTACTTTTAACCTTTTTATTGTGACATATAACGCATACAGAAAAGTACATAAAACAGAGATGTCCAGTTTAACAAGTTATCATAAAGCAAACAGTGGAACTACCATGCAAGTCAAGATATAGAGCATTGCCAGCACCCCAGAGGCCTCTTACGTGTCCTGTTATGACTATAACTCCTTCTCTTATCCCTAGGGTTAATCACAGTCCTAATTTTTATAGTACCCATTTTCTTTTCTTTATACATATACAGCTCTAAACAGTAAAGTTTAATTTTGCCTGTTTTTAAATTTTACAGGTTGACTCATATAGTATGAATCCTTCAGTTTATGACCATCCTTTATACTGTATTCATTTTAGCTACTCAACAAAAAAAAATGGCCCGGGTAGACTGAAGTAATAGAATACTGACCTGTGTTAAGCCTGTCTTCAGTAAAACTGCTGCATGGGTGACCTGTCAAAACATGTTCGGTGCCTCTTCCTGCCCTTAAACTGTATTTTCTATCATGCAGGACACTGCTGCAGGTACATAATGACAATCAGGATGGGTGACGAAAGGCATAGCACTTGGCTTTGAAAATAGATTTCTCATTGACTCTCTGAGATCTTGTATCACCCTGTAAATTTTATGGTGATAGGATTGGCTTTGTTGTATTAAAGATTAGTTACAAAGATTTTTAAATGTGAGTGTTGTATACCTATAGAAGATACATATAATACACATACATACTTGTGTTTCTGACTGAAGAAACACTTTAATTATCTAAAACATTTGATTTTATAGAAAAATACTTTGTTTTTCAGGTGAAACTTCCACCGATGATGGAAATCATAACTGCTGAACAGCTGATGGAATATTTAGGTTAGTGTTGAAAAGTGAATGATTTTTATATTTCTTTCAAAATAAACCAAAGTTTTCAAAGCTAATATATTACCAAATTTCACCTTTTTGAGGCTATTTTTAAGTTATAATTTTTAATCTCTTAATTAAAAAATTTTATCAGTATGTTTCTGTTATTGGATGCCTTCTTTCTGACCAGCATTAAAATTCTTTAATATAAATAAAGAGACTAGTGACATCTAGAAAACAAGGTACATATTAATTCCAATAAACTACAGAGTGGGAAATGGCACAAAAACTCTAACATTGAATGTAGGTAGTGTTTTAAAATATTGAGTAGACTTGAATTAAAACCCAGGAGGTGATTTGGAGCAGTGCTACCCAAAATATGATTCATGGACCTCTGTCAGTCTTTAAAATGTTAGTTACCGGTCTGCAATGAAATAGAGGCTTATACTAGAGTGTAAAACATTTTAGTCCATCTGAAATTTTTTGATGGCCAATTTTTCTTGATGAAGGAAGCAGTGTATTGAATTGCATTCTTATGCAAGATTCTTATTTCAAAACAGACCATACTACACAGTTTGCAGACCAGTTGCATTGAGTAGAACTTGTTTACAGAGTAGGTTGTTGTATATCACCCTGCGGTCTTTTACAATTTAGCAAATAAGAATTTATATATTTATACTATTACCAAATCGGAAATCTTAATCCATATTCTTACAGTTGTTTAGTAATTAAATTTTTATTTTAAAAAATTTTATTAGCTGATTAGTTTATTTATGCCATTCCAGACAACTAGCTAACTGATTTTTTTTTTTGTGAGGTGTAGGTTTAGTGAAGTAATTGAGATTAGAGCTTTTGGAAGACCTTTTTCTTTCTTTTTTTTTTTTTTTGCGGTACACGGGCCTCTCACTGTTGTGGCCTCTCCCGTTGAGGAGCACAGGCTCTGGACGCGCAGGCTCAGTGGCCATGGCTCATGGGCCTAGCCGCTTCGCGGCATGTGGGATCTTCCCGGGCTGGGGCGCGAACCCTTGTCCCCTGCATCGGCAGGTGGACTCTCAACCACTGCGCCACCAGGGAAGCCCTCGAAGACCTTTTTCTTTATGTAATTAATGTCATTTAATCCCACTCACTGGCTAGGGAACCTCATAGTTAAGTGTAGATTACTTTCAATATCTAGATGTCTGGAAATAGAATTTCTATTTAAACCTCTTTTACTCTAGCTTGGTGATTCTTAAACTTTGTGGTTTCTAAATTATATTTCATGGAAAAGGCTGAAATATGCTTAGTGCTTTTGATGAACAACCAGTATGACTGCCAAGGACTGTGCAAAGGGGAAGTATTAGGAGATGAGATTAGAGGTAATGGGATCATATCGTACAGTATCCTAGGCTATTATAGCAACTTTGACTTTTGCTGTGGGTGATTGGGAAGCCATTAAAGGATTTTGAACAGAGGACTAATGATCTGACTTTGAGTTTAACAAGAATTCTCTGGCTGTTATGTTGAAAATAGAACTTAGTAGTGTAAAGGCAGAAGCAGGGAGATTGGTTAGCAAGCTGTTAAAACTGGCAAAAGATGGTGGTGGCTTCAAGCAGGGTAGTAGAAGTGGAGATTATAAAATATGGTCAGATTCTGAATATAGAGCTGACTGAATTTGCCGATCAGTAGAATGTGGAGTGAGAGTGAAGTCAGGGGTTACCCCATGATTTTTGGTTTGAACAACTGGAAGGACAGAGTTAACATCAACTGAAACAGGAAAAAATGGAAGGAACATGTTTAGGGAGGAATATCAGGATTTTGGTTTTGGGATGTTTATTGGCATTCAAGTGGAGATATCAGGGAGGCAGTGGGATATATAAATGTAGAGTCTAGAGGAGAGGTCTCAATCAGTGCTGTACAGTAAAACTTTCTGTGTCAATGGAAATGTTCTATATCTGTGCTGTCTAGTTTCATAGCCACTAGGCACATGTGGCTCTTGATATCTTAAAATATAGCTGATGTGACTGAGGAACTGAATATTAAATTAATTTTAAATTAAATTTTAATTAATTAATTAAATTTAAATTTATGTAGCCACATGTCACTACTAGTTATTGTATTGGACAGCACAGATCTAGCCTGTAAATACACATTTGGGAACAGATAACATATATAAATGACAGTTATACTGAGTCACAAATAATATGAATGTAGATAGAGAAGGGAAGAGATCAGTAGACTGAATCTTGGATGTGCCAGTGATTAGAAGCTGAGGAAGAGGAAGAATGGGTAGAAGCTCAACTATATAGAAGAAAAACCAAAGACTAATTTCCTAGAATCTAAATGAAGAGTTTCAATGAAGAGTTAGAGATTAGTTGAATCAAATGCTGCTAATAGGCCACGCAGGATGAAAACTGAAAATTGACCGTTGATTGAGCCATAAGGAGGTAATTGGTAACTTCAGCGCGTCCACAGGATAAAAACCTGACTGGAGTGGGCACAGGGGAAAATTAGAAGCCCTTATATATTGTACATAGCCAGTAGGAATGTAGCATAATGAAGCTACTGTGGAAAACAGTTTGTCAGTTCCTTAGAAAGCTAAATATAGAATTACCTATGATCCTACAACTTTACCCAAGAGAAGTAAAAATACATGTTCACACAAAAACTTGTACAGGAATGTTCATAGCAGCATTATAATAATAGCCTAAAAGTGGAAACAACCCAGATAGCCATAAACTGATGAGTGGATAAACAAACTGTGTTATATCCATATAGTGAAACATTATTCAGCCATAAAAAGGAATGTATTGATACATGCTGTAATATGGATAAACCTTAAAGACATTTTGCTAAGTCAAAGAAGCCAAGTCACAAAATACCACTTATTATATGATTCCATTTATATCAAATGTCCAGAATAGGCAAATTTAGAGACAGAAAGTAGATTAGTGGTTGCTTAGGACTTGGGAATATAGGGGGGAAATAGAGATTGACTGCTAATGGGTATAGAGTTTCTATAAGGGGAGACCAAAATGTTCTAAAATTAGATCATGATGATAATTTCACAATCCTATTAATATACTTTAAAAACATTGAATTGTATACTTTAAATGGGTTAATTATATGGTATGTGAATTACATTTCTATAAAGCTGTTTTTAAAAAAAGAAAATTGAAGGAAAGGAATTGAAAAGAGTATTTTAGACAAATAGAAGTATTAGTCTTAGGCAGTACAGATACTTTATCCTTAGCAATAGGAGGGAAGATAGAAGGTATTAAAAATAGATGCAGGTAGGTGGACAGATGTGGGTGTGGTAACTTATAGAAGGTCTTTTGAGTGCTTCTATTTTCTCAGTGAAACGGGAAACCAGGTTATCAGCTGAGAGTGAAGATGAAGGAGGAGTTGTTGAAGATGAGAAGGAAGGTATAAAATAGTTGCCTAGACAAGTTGGAAGTGAATGGGGAGATGAAGTATGATTCCTGGGCATTACCACTGGGGTTAGTGAGACCAGCCAACATTGGCAGTATGATTTCTTCAGTCACACTCAGCTGTATGAGTATAGGCCTGAATAGTGGAGGAGCAGGATTTAACCAGAGCTGGGTTTTTGCCAAGTGAGTATGTTGAAGAAAGAGTCTAGGAAACTGAAGGTATGTGTAGAGAGTGGTTATAATGATGAGCTATAATAGTTAAGTTGCATAAAGAGGAAATGAGGATATAAATATGTTGAAGAAAAATGTGACGGGATTTAGTGGATTGTAGGCCCTGATACAGCTGAAGAATTTTTGGAGCCTGGTGATAACAAAGCTGTATGATCATAGGGAATGAGTTTCTGAGATAAGGTGGAATATAAGATTCTTGTTGGAAAAGAGGCAAGGAACAGAAAGTCCAGGGTATTAGATGGGTCATCTCTATGAGTACTGAAATTATCAAAAATTATGGCAGGATTTGTGTCATAGAGAGGTAGTGAGCTAGGAATGAGGCAGATTGACCTGAAAGTTGGTAGAGAACTATAACCAGGTGGGTGGATAATGGGTAGTATTATATGATAGCATGAGTTTTAAAACTGAGGAGTTTTAGGGAGGAGGGAGAGAAAGAATGACCCTAAGGAGCAAGTAGATCCACCTTCAGCCTCACCGGTAAAGAAGCATGAGAGAGAAAAGACATCACTTGAGAGGGCTGCAGTGTCATCAAGGCAGAGCCAAATTTCATTTAGGCAGAAGATGAAGGAAACCTTAAGAAAAGAAAATACTTAGAAGATTTGAGAGACCATGAGTTCCAGAGGACACTGAAATTCAAGATAGGAATTTAGGAGTCGTTAGTATAATAAAAATGGTATTTAAATCTGTGGAAATTGATGAGATCATTAAGAGAGAAAGTATAAAGAGAGAAGAGACGTGGGTCCAGGATCATCCCCTAAAGTTTCCCAGCATGCACAGATTGGGTAGAGCAGTGTTTCTCCACCTTTTTTTCAGTATTGCCCCCCTAAGGAGCCTTTGTGGACATCTTTGTCCTAATCACTCACTCCAGGAAATTTTAATACCACAGATATACTGTATGTCTGTTCATGTTCTGTGGCCCTTTGAAGGCCACAAACCATTATAATATCTAAGATACTTTTGTCCCTACCCTCCAAGAATCAGTTTTTGCCCCCTTGGCGGTAACATCGCCCCTGCTGAAATGCATGGGTTAGAGCAGCGGTCCCCAAACTTTTTGGCACCAGGGACTGCTTTTGTAGAAGACAATTTTTCCACAGGGTGGGGGGAAGTTTCAGCAGGGGCGACATTTAATATACTGGGCTAAATAAAAGATATTATTAAAATTAATTTTACTTCTTTTTACTTTTTTTAATGTGGCTACTAAAAATTTAAAGTTACATATGGGCTTGCATTTGTGGCTTGCATTATATTTCTGTTGGACAGTGCTAACCTTAAACTGTGCTGCCACTCCACAGCTTCTTATGTCATCCTGGCTCTGCTGTCTGTGCTATCATAGACCGATGCCATTTACCTAACCTCTTGCCTGCTAGTTATTACCATCACTCTACTTGCCTTTTTCTGTTCTACCTTCTGAGACAAAATGAGCTCTTTTGCTGTCAGTTCCCATAGCTAAAGAATGCATTTGTAATGGCAGAGACCCATGAGCAGAGGCAGAGGGCATGTGAATGGAGGTACTAATAGTATAAAAGGGTAAGATTGGAGTGGAAATAAAAGCATCATAAATTATAATATCTCTTCATTTTACAGATGAGGTAACCAAAGCTCAGAAAGATTAAATTATGTGTTCTCTCCATCTAGGCACCTTCTAATATGATTTTTAAAGTGCTGAAAGGCTAGTATTCTCAAAAGTATATCCCTTCTCCCTTTGCACCACTCAAGTGTTTTTGATAGAGTATTTTAAATTCCTACTACTTGTCTCTTCCTTTTTTTTTTCTTTTTCTTATCCAGCAAATATTTACTGATTATGTACTGTGGACAAGTTATTTGGAGGTGTCAACAATACAGTCAATGTGGCTTGCATAAATGTACTAAGAAAATGTTAACATGGTATTTTTCTTGGAAAGAAAATAATTAGTGCATCTTGGTATCTTAAATTTATCTAACTGTTAGATTTTAAAAATCCCTGAGAGAGCAGGACATAGAGTAGAGAATTTTTTAAATTATAGGGAAAAGGAAAAATTGACAAAGTAATATTTAGATTTAGGTAGCTAAAGAGGTTTGGAAGTCCTGGGCGAGGAGACTCATCTACAGGGACAGCATGAAAATAATATGATCCTAATGGGAGGTGGGAGAGAAGTGAGCAAGAATAATGTGAGAAGAGAGATTCTGAAAACTCTGCCTCACCAAAAGTAAACTTTATTTAAAGCCAATCCTGCCAAAACAAATTGTTTAATTTTCTAAGCTATTTGGATTTTGTTCTCTTGAGATTACTCCAGTTCTCTGGGGGAACCAGAGATACTTTTTCATTAATAAGCAAACACTAGTAGAAAGATTGTAAAGAAACCATTAAAGGTTTTCCTAGGTTTTTCAAAGGTTAGAGGAGGAGGGAATTTTAATTTGGAAATTTCTGTTACTGGAGTATTAGAACAGGGTCAAACATGGACATGGCTTGTTGGAGGGCTTTGGCCTCAAGAAAGCAACATGAAAGCTCCTAGTGAGTGCTAGGAGGTCTAAGTGGGGAAGAAGTGTAGGTGGAAGGCAGAAAATGGTTAGGAAGATAAGGTTAAAAAAGCACAACACAAACTAGAATACACACTATGATTTTAACCATCCAAGACAGTTTGTATGATGGTGAGACTAGCATCGTATTATAGTAAGGAAAATGGTTGTTAGGATGATGGTGCTGTCTGACTTTTTAAAAGGTAATTTATTTTATCTTTTGAACATAAATACTATAAAAGGAGGTCAATGTTGAAGCATTTTAATTTTGCCCACAGTTGACTGTGTCTTCTCTTTTCCAAATGCTCACCTGGGATAAGTTACCTACTACCTACTGCCAAACCCTCTCTTCCTTTTTTGGCCTAATGTGGCTGTCAGGTTTTTGTTTCTTAATTTCTGTTTGTCTGAAATATCCCATTAATAGCAAAGTCTTATGGATTCTTTCTTTGAAATTCTTTCCTCTCTCTGTATACTGGTACTTCGGAATGTGATTTATTGCAAGCTCTTTTGTTTCCTCTACTCTCCAAATTAGCCTACATATCAGTGTTATCTTCTTAAAGCACCAGTTTCATCCTTCACTTGTCTACTTAAAAACAGAAAGATTCCCTTATGATCTTTCACAAGCAGCCAAACTTACTGATGTATTATTTATGATTTTCTATAATCTGATCAAGCTTACCCATCCAGCCATATTTCCCACCACTCTGCAACATAAATCTTATGTATAAACCTCCTTATAAACTGCCCATATAGCAAGATGTTTCTTATATTTGCTTTTCCCATCATTCTTTCTCCCTCAAAGAATGCTTTTTCCCCTCACTGCCTTGGCAGGTTCTGCCGATTTTTCTGAATCTGCTTTAGATACTACCCCCTACAAAGGATATTTCTAAGTGCTAAAGGCTTTATGAATATTTCTTTTCAAAATCACTTGGTACTTAAGGCCTTTATTACATTTTACACTCTATTATACCTTATTGTTATTTTATTCTGTTTCCTGTATGTTCTTTGCCCAACCAAATTACTAGTTTTTTAAGGGAAACGCTCATTTCCAAACACGTTAACCTGTTGCTAAACACGGAATAGACTTTCAATAAATACTGTTTTTTAAAAAATGTTTTATTTATTTGGCTGCGTCAGGTCTTAGTTGCAGCACGCAGGATCTTCGTTGTGGCATGTGGGATCTTTTTTTTGCAGCGCACGGGCTCTTCACTGCGGCGTGCGGGCTCCAGGGCACGCAGGTTCAGTAGTTGGCAGCGTGTGAGCTCTCTAGTTGTGGCACGTGGGCTCCAGAGCCCATGGGCTCAGTAGTTGCAGCATGAGCGCTCTCTAGTTGTGGTGCGTGGACTCCAGAGTGTGCAGGCTCAGTAGTCGCGGCGTGTGGTTTTAGTTGCCCCACAGCATGTGGGATCTTAGTTCCCCGACCAGGGATTGAACCTGCATCCCCTTCATTGGAAGGCAGATTCTTAACCACTGGACCACCAGGGAAGTCCCTCAATAAATAGTTTTGATTGAAGTAGTATTGTTGACCAATTTTGTTATAAAGGTTAGATAAGCTAGACAGAATTCTTAAGAGATGATTTATTTAGATATCTAAAACTGAAAGATGCTCCCTTAAAAACTCAAAATCAGTCTTTTAAAAATATCTAATTCTCTATTACAAACTTTCCTAAAAATACAGATGTCTATTGCTTCATATCACCCCAAAATTTAGTCAGAACAATGAACGTTTATTATCACACAGTATCTGTAGGTCAGGAATCTGGGTGTGGCTAAGTGACTCCGGCTTAAGGTCTCTCATGAGGTTGCAGTCAGTGTGTCAGTTGGGGCTGCAGTCTTATCTCCAGGCCCAACTGAGGAAGATCTGCTTCCAAGCTTACTCACTTGGTTGTTGGCAGGATTCAGTTCCTCACAGGTTGTTGGACTGAGGTTCTCAGTTCCTCATTGACTGTGGCTCTCTGTGGCTCTCTCTCTAGAGGCTTCCTTCAATTCCTTGCCGTGGGCATCTCCAAAAGGCAGCTCAGAACATGGCAGGTGGCATTCCTCAGAGTGAGCAAATGAGAAAGCACCATGACAAATGACACAATATTTTCTTTTATAATTTTGTAAGTGACATTTCATTAATTCTGTTGTATTTGATTCACTAGAAGTGAATCTAGTCCACACTCAAGGGAAGGTGATTATACAAAGGTATGAATGCCAGGCTATAGGGCTCATTGAGGTCCATCACAGAGGCTGCCTCCCTTAGTCAGGCCATTCTTCTCTTGTCTGAAGATCTTTTCTGACCTCAGGAAAAGAGGAGTTGCTTATCTGAGTCTTTCCCAATAATTATTCTATTCTTAGCACCTAAGCTTTAATCCATGATAGCATATCTAGGGTCATTTAGTATTGAATTATGTAATGTTCTGCATCCTGACCCTATTAAAGTTGTAGGAAAGCATACACTACAGTCTTTTATCAGGATAAATACAGAGCTTAAATGAGATATAGGATACCAGTATAGCAAATATGTTCTCTATTATTTGAATAAATAATGTATAAAATTTACTCAAAGTGTAGTTTTCAGTTAAATGCTATATTAAAACCTCAACATGTAAATATACAATGTGCCATGTATAATAAGGATTCAAAAATATTTGTTAAATACAGTTGCTTATATATTTCTGTGAATGAATTAATTTAGTGATTTAGAATTCCTGTACCTATGGTGGAATAAAATTGTTATCAGTTAGATTTTGCCATCTTAAAGTTCTAAATAAAAGCAAAAATAATAATATATTGATGTTCGTAGGAATTCCTTTATTATCAGAGTTGGAGAGATTAAAAGAATACTTTTTTTTTTTTTGGTCTTGTTTTGTTTATGCCGTACGCGGGCCTCTCACTGCTGTGGCCCCTCCCGCCGCGGAGCACAGGCTCCGGACGCGCAGGCCCAGCGGCCACGGCTCACAGGCCCAGCCAGCCGCTCCGCGGCACGTGGGATCCTCCCGGACCCGGGCACGAACCCGTGTCCCCCGCATCAACAGGCGGACCCTCAACCACTGCGCCACCAGGGAAGCCCAAAAGAATACTTTTTTAAAAACTTATTTATGTATTTATCTTTGGCTGCGTTGGGTCTTCGTTGCTGCATGCAGCTTTCGCTAGTTGTAGCAAGCAGGGGCTAATCTTTGTTGTGGTGCATGGGCTTCTGATTTGTGGTGGCTTCTCTTGTTGCAGAGCACAGGCTCTAAGCGCATGGGCTTCAGTAGTTGTGGCTCATCGGCTTAGTAGTTGTGGCTCACGGGCTCTAGAGCGCAGGCTCAGTAGTTGTGGCGCATGGGCTTAGTTGCTCCTTGGCATGTGGGGTCTTCCCGGACCAGGGCTCGAACCCATGTCCCCTGCACTGGCAGGTGGATTCTTAACCACTGTGCCACCAGGGAAGTCCCTAAAAGAATACTTGATGCAGTCTTTAGAAGTTTATTTTGAATTTGAAAATAAAAGTTAATAAAACAATTTATCAACTTAGTGATTTGGGAGGCTGGCTGAGAAGTTAGTTCCATGTATCACTGTTTATATCAAATTAATTCCAGATAAATTAAAGATTTAAACGTAAAAAAAGACAAACATAAAATTACATGAAGAAAGTATATGTGAATGTTTGTATACTCTGAAGAGGTGAAAATCTTTCTAACATGACATCAAACCCATCAAACCCAGAAGCTATAATAGAAGAATTTGACTATACTGAAATTAAATATTTCTGTATGGTGAAAAGTAGGCAAAAAACATCACCATAAAGTCAGAAGCCATTATGGGAAAAAAAAATTTACCATGTATAACAGGAAATGTTCTAATTTCTCTAACTGAAAAAGAGCTTTTATGTGGTTCAGTAAAAAAAAAAAAATGATAGTTGTATAGGCAGGCAATTCAAAGAAAAGTATATATAATTAATACATAGTTAAAAAGGCAAAACATGGATAAAAAGTTACTGCATATATTAAAATGATGCTACATATATTTAAAAGGTATCACGTATACTAAAAGTCATTTATAGGGGCTTCCCTGGTAGCACAGCGGTTAAGAATCGTCCTGCCAATGCAGGGAACACGGGTTCCAGGGAACATGGGTTCGAGCCCTGGGCTGGGAAGATCCCACATGCCGCGGAGTAACTAAGCCCACGTGCCACAACTACTGAGCCTGCACTCTAGAGGCCGCGAGTCACAACTACTGAGCCCGTATGCCACAACTAATGAAGCCTGCACGCCTAGAGCCTGTGCTCTGCAACAAGAGAAGCCACCGCAATAAGGAGACCGCGCACCGCTACGAAGAGTAGCCCCCGCTTGCTGCAACTAGAGGAAGCCCGTGTGCAGCAACAAAGACCCAATGCAGCCAAAAATAAATAAGTAAATAAATTTATTTTTTAAAGTCATTTATATATTAAAATGGTGATACCAAGTGAAAATACCTGTATAAAAATGTATCAGTTTGGGGGAAGTATAGTTGCTTTACAATATTATATTAGTTTCAGGTGTACAGCATAGTGATTCAGTATTTTTACAGATTATACTCCATTAAAAGCTATTACAAGATAATGGCTATAATTCCCTGTGCTATACAATATATTCTTGTTGCTTATCTATTTTATACGTAGTAGTTTGTATCTCAATTCCATACCCCTTTCTTGCCTCTCTCTCTCCCCTCTCCTCACCGGTAACCACTAAGATACCAATTTTTTAAATGCAAAAAAAAATGTTTGCTTACTTCTAAGAATGACAAACATTTAGAAGACTGATGACACCCATTCTTGGAAAGGTATTGGGGTAATAGTTATCTTGCTGATAGCAGTGAAACTTGGTAAAAACCTTTTAGAGCTTTATTGTAGTGACATGGAAAGATGCTTAAATATAAAGAGGAAAAAGAAAGTTCAAAACATAGGACGTACACTGAAAAAAATATGTGAGACCTTAGCTAACAGTTAACATTGATTTTCTCTGAATGGGGGGGGTAAATATTTTATGTTACCTATTGCTACAATTTATAATTAAAATATATTACCTTTGTAATTAGATAAAACGTAATATTTTTAAAAGGCAACTTTACCGTTTCTTTTTACAGGAGACTACATGCTTGATACAAAACCAAAAGAAATTTCAGAAATTCAACGTTTAAACTATGAGCAGGTAATAGATACAATTTTTGTTATATTAAGATAGTTAATTTTTACTTACGGATATATTCATTGGTCTCTATCAGTGGCTTTCCTTTTTTTTTTAATTTTTGAATTTTATTTATTTTTTTATACAGCAGGTTCTTATTAGTTATCTATTTTATACATATTAGTGTATATATGTCAATCCCAATCTCCCAGTTCATCACACCACCCCCACCACCACCCCCACCACTTTCCCCCCTTGGTGTCCATATGTTTGTTCTCTACAACTGTGTCTCTATTTCTGCCTTGTAAACCAGTTCATCTGTACCATTTTTATAGGTTCCACATATATGCATTAATATACGATATTTGTTTTTCTCTTTCCGACTTACTTCACTCTGTATGACAATCTCTAGATCCATCCACGTCTCTACAAATGACCCAATTTTGTTCCTTTTTATGGCTGAGTAATATTCCATTGTATATATATACACCACATCTTCTTTATCCATTCGTCTGTCGATGGGCATTTAGGTTGCTTCCATGACCTGGCTATTGTAAATAGTGCTGCAATGAACATTGGGGTGCATGTGTCTTTTGAATTATGGTTTTCTCTGGGTATATGCCCAGTAGTGGGATTGCTGGGTCATATGGTAATTCTATTTTTAGTTTTTTAAGGAACCTCCATACTGTTCTCCAAAGGGGCTGTATCAATTTACATTCCCACCAACATTGCAAGAGGGTTCCCTTTTCTCCACACCCTCTCCAGCATTTGTTGTTTGTAGATTTTCTGTTGATGCCCATTCTAATTGGTGTGAGGTGATACCTCATTGTAGTTTTAATTTGCATTTCTCTAATAATTAGTGATGTTGAGCAGCTTTTTATGTGCTTCTTGGCCATCTGTATGTCTTCTTTGGAGAAATGTCTATTTAGGTCTTCTGCCCATTTTTTTTTTTTTTTTTTTTTTTTTTTCTGTACGCGGGCCTCTCACTATTGTGGCCTCTCCCGTTGCGGAGCACAGTCTCCAGACGCGCAGGCTCAGTGGCCATGGCTCACGAGCCCAGCCGCTCTGCGGCATGTGGGATCTTCCCAGACCGGGGCACGAACCCACGTCCCCTGCATCGGCAGGCGGACTCTCAACCACTGCACCACCAGGGAAGCCCTGCCCATTTTTTGATTGGGTTGTTTGTTTTTTTAATATTGAGCTACATGAGCTGTTTATATATTTTGGAGATTAATCCTTTGTCCGTTGATTCGTTTGCAAATATTTTCTCCCATGCTGAAGGTTGTCTTTTTGTCTTGTTTGTAGTTTGCTTTGCTTTACAAAGCTCTTAAGTCTTATTAGGTCCCATTTGTTTATTTTTCTTTCCATTACTCTAGGAGGTGGATCAAAAAAGACCTTGCTGTGATTTATGTCAAAGAGTGTTCTTCCTATGTTTTCCTCTAAGACTTTTATAGTGTCTGGCCTTACATTTAGGTCTTTAATCCATTTTGAGTTTATTTTTGTGTATGGTGTTAGGGAGTGTTCTAATTTCATTCTTTTACATGTAGCTGTCCAGTTTTCCCAACACCACTTATTGAAGAGACTGTCTTTTCTCCATTGTACATCCTGGCTTGCTTTGTCATAGATTAGTTGACCATAGGTACGTGGGTTTATCTTTGGACTTTCTATCCTGTTCCATTGATCTATATTTCTGTTTTCGTGCCTGTACCATATTGTCTTGATTATTGTAGCTTTGTAGTATAGTCTGAATTCAGGGAGTCTGATTCCTCCAGCTCCACTTTTTTCCCTCAAGACTGCTTTGGCTATTCGGGGTCTTGTGTCTGCATAAAATTTTAAGACTTTTTGTTCTAGTTCTGTAAAAAGTGCCATTGGTGATTTCATAGGGATTGCATTGAATCTGTAGATTGCTTTGGGTAGTATAGTTATTTTAACAATATTGATTCTTCCAGTCCAAGAACATGGTATATCTCTCTATCTGTTTGTGTCATCTTTTTAAAAAAAATTTTTTTTTATATATCAGGTTCTTATTGGTTATCCATTTTATACATATTAGTGTATATATGTTAATCCCACCTGCTTTTGCTGCATCCCATAGGTTTTGGATCATCATGTTTTCATTGTAATTTGTCTGTAGATATTTTTTGATTTCCTCTTTAATTTCTTCAGTGATCTGTTAGTTATTTAGTAACGTATTGTTTACCCTCCATGTCTTTGTGTTTTTTATGGTTTCTTTTGCTGTAATTGATTTCTAATCTCATAGCGTTGTGGTCGGAAAAGATGCTTGATATGATTTCAATTTTCTTAAATTTACCAAGGCTTGATTTGTGACCCACAATGTGATCAATCCTGGAGAATGTTCCATGTGCACTTGATAAGAGAGTGTAATCTGCTATTTTTGGAAGGAATGTCCTATAAATATCAATTAAATCTATATGGTCCATTGTGTCATTTAAAGCTTGTGTTTCCTTATTAATTTTCTGTTGGGATGATCTGTCCATTGGTGTAAGTGAGGTGTTAAAAGTCCCCCACTATTATTGTGTTACTGTCAATTTCCTCTTTTATAGCTGTTAGCAGTTGCCTTACATATTGAGGTGCTCCTGTGTTGGGTGCATATATATTTACAACTGTTATATCTTCTTCTTGGATTGATCCCTTGATCATTATGTAGTATCCTTCCTTGTCTCTTGTAACATTCTTTATTTTAAAGTCTATTTTATCTGATATAAGTATTGCTACTCCAGCTTTCTTTTGATTTCCATTTGCATGGAATATCTTTTTCCATCCCCTCACTTTCAGTCTGTATGTGTCCCTAGGTCTGAAGTGCGTCTCTTGTAGACAGCATATATATGGGCCTTGTTTTTGTATATATTCAGCGAGCCTGTGTCTTTTGGTTGGAGCATTTAATCCATTCATGTTTAAGGTAATTATTGATATCTGTGCTCCTTTACCATTTTCTTAATTGCTTTGGGTTTGTTTTTGTAGGTCCTTTTCTTCTCTTGTATTTCCCACTTAGAGAAGTTCCTTTAGCATTTGTTGTAGAGCTGGTTTGGTGGTGCTGAATTCTCCTAGCTTTTGCTTGTCTGTAAAGCTTTTGATTTCTCCACTGATTCTGGATGTGATCCTTGCCAAATAGAATAATCTTGGTTGTATGTTCTTCCCTTTCACCACTTTAAATATATTGTGCCACTCCCTTCTGGCTTGTGGAGTTTCTGCTGAGAAATCAGCTGTTAACCTTATGGGAGTTCCCTTGTATGTTATTTGTCCTTTTTCCCTCGTTGCTTTCAATAATTTTTCTTTGTCTTTAATTTTTGTCAATTTGATTACTGTGTGTGTCGGCGGGTTTCTCCTTGGGTTTATCCTGCCTGGGACTGTCTGCACTTCCTGTACTTGGATGGCTATTTCCTTTCCCATGTTAGGGAAGTTTTTGACTATAATCTCTTCACATATTTTCTTGGGTCCTTTCTCTCTCTCTTCTCCTTCTGGGACCCCTATAATGCAAATGTTGTTGCATTCAGTGTTGTCCCAGAGGTCCCTTAGGCTGTCTTCATTTCTTTTCATTCTTTTTTGTTTATTCTGTTCCACGGCAGTGAATTCCACCATTCTGTCTTCCAGGTCACTTATCCGTTCTTCTGCCTCAGTTATTCTGCTATTGATTCCATCTAGTGTATTTTTCGTTTCAGTTATTGTATTGTTCATCTCTGTTTGTTCTTTAATTCTTCTAGGCTTTTGTTAAACATTTCTTGCATCTTCTTGATCTTTGCCTCCATTCTTTTCCCGAGGTCCTGGATCATCTTCACTATCATTATTCTGAATTCTTTTTCTGGAAGGTTGCCTTTCTCCACTTCATTTAGTTGTTTTTCTGGGGTTTTATCTTGTTCCTTCATCTGGTACAAAGTCCTCTGTCTTTTCATCTTGTCTATCTTTCTGTGAATGTGGTTTTCCTTCCACAGGCTGCAGAATTGTAGTTCTTCTTGCTCTGCTGTCTGCTGTCTCATGGATGAGGCTATCTAAGAGGCTTGTGCAAGCTTCCTGATGGGAGGGACTGGTGGTGGGTAGAGCTGGGTGTTGCTCTGGTGGGCAGAGCTCAGTAAAACTTTAATCCACTTGTCTGCTGATGGGTTGGGCTGGGTTCCCTCCCTGTTGGTTGTTTGGCCTGAGGCGACCCAGCACTGGAGCCTACCCGGCTCTTTGGTGGGGCTAATGGCAGACTCTGGGAGGGCTCACACTAAGGAGTACTTCCCAGAACTTCTGCTTCCAGTGTCCCTGTCCCCACAGTAAGCGACATCCACCCCCTGCCTCTGCAGAAGACCCTCCAACACTAGCAGGTAGGTTTGGTTCAGTCTCCCCTGGGGTCACTGCTCCTTCCCTTGGGTCCCGATGTGCGCACTACTTTGTGTGTGCCCTCCAAGAGTGGAGTCTCTGCTGTCAAAGTCCTGCAATCAAATCCCGCTAGCCTTCAAAGCCTGATTCTCTAGGAATTCCTCCTCCTGTTGCTGGACCCCCAGGTTGGGAAGCCTGACGTGGGGCTCAGAACCTTCACTGCAGTGGGTGGACTTCTGTGATATAAGTGTTCTCCAGTTTGTGAGTCACCCACCCAGCAGTTATGGGATTTGATTTTATTGTGATTGTACCCCTCCTACCATCTCATTGTGGCTTCTCCTTTGTCTTTGGATGTGGGGTATCTTTTTTGGTGAGTTCCAGTGTCTTCCTGTCCATGATTGTTCAGCAGTGGGTTGTGATTCCGGTGCTCTCGCAAGAGGGAGTCTCAGTGGATTTTTGGGCATATTCTTTGTTTTCTCTTTTTATACCCTTTTAAAAATGTAAAAACCATTCTCAGCTCACAGCCTTATTTGACCCACAGGCCGTACTTTGCTGATCTGTCTTTTATGTGAATCTATATGCAATGTAGAATGAAACATAGATATCATTCTACACACCTATGTAGAATGATAACTTGGTATTTTCCTTGAAAAAATTGACTTTCAAGTGAATTTGTTATTGATTTATCTTTCCTCATTTGTGTACATTTTACAATTAAATTATATGTAGGAAACAGTTCAGCAAATGATGTCTGGGGTATGTCATTAGGACTAAATCTGCTGTTTCATAGTTTCAATGTGTCTACATTGCTTGGCACGTTCTTTAGAGATACTATTCTGTAATATAGGAGGGGACCACTGGGCTCAAAATTATTGGAGCTGTAAGAAA
Organism: Stenella coeruleoalba; assembly: GCF_951394435.1. NCBI lineage: Eukaryota > Metazoa > Chordata > Mammalia > Artiodactyla > Delphinidae > Stenella > Stenella coeruleoalba. The sequence continues at coordinate 148,124,457 of NC_137147.1, read as the reverse complement.
GCAAGCATAGCTTCATTTTCTTCAGTATTCTTCCTTTGTTTGACAATGGAAGGCAAGAAGATATCAGGTTCTTACAGTGGAAGAAGTATCAGGCAGGGAAGAAACAGATATCATTGGAACCTTTATGTTTACTTTCAAAGTAACCCTTACTACATACTTTCACCAGTATCCAAATGGCAAAAAGAAAACAAAATTCATTTTGGTATTGCAAAATTTCTTGAATTTGAGTGTTCAAATAATCTAGTCCTAATAAAATGGAAAAGCCAGTATGTTGCATTGCATCACTGTGTAAGGTAGGAAATCCATAGCTAAAGCCAAATAGGTATGCTAAATCATTTAAATTCTATTGGAATTTGTAGCTTAAAGCAAGGATTTCTAAACATTTCTCACAATGGAAACTTCTTTTCAAATGAAATCTTAGGCTAACCTTCAATATATAAAACCAGTAAATATTTTATAAGTATAAAGTATTATGGTTAAATTTATATCATTTATTTATCAAATTTGTATCATTTCTTATTGAAATCAGCAAGGCTATTATGATTAATACAAAAACTTGAAATTAGAAATTATGGATCATAGTTGCAGTTTCACATTAACCTCAAAATTCATTTTACTTCTGTTGCACAGTCTTGAGAAAATCTTTTTATTTATTGATTCATTTTTTAACATCTTTATTTGAAGTATAATTGCTTTACGATGTTGTGTTAGTCTCTGCTGTATAACAAAGTGAATCAGCTATATGTATACATATATCCCCATATCCCCTCCCTCTTGCGTCTCCCTCCCACCCTCCCTATTCCACCGTTCTAGGTGGTCACAAAGCACCAAGCTGATCTCCCTGTACTATGCAGCTGCTTGCCACTAGCTATCTATTTTACATTTGGTAGTGTATATATGTCCATGCCACTCTCTTACTTCGTCCCAGCTTACCCTTCCCCCTCCCCATGTCCTCAAGTCCATTCTCTATGTCTGCCTCTTTATTCCTGTCCTGCTCCTAGGTTCATCAGAACCATTTTTTTTTTATTCCATATATATGTGTTAGCATACGGTATTTGTTTTTTGAGAAAATCTTGAGCGATGAGTATTTGCAAATGATATCAGCACTTTGTTTCAAGTCTGTTTTGTAGTCTCAGGGTATGTTTCCATTAAGGTGATCTAGACTCTTGAAAAATGATTGGAAGTAAAGTTTTGCTTCAAAGTTGAAACAGACACTAACAACCACTTGCATTTCTTATAAACATGTTAGACAGAAAGTACCCTGCATTTAAAATAAGCTCTAAAACTATTTATAAGGTATTGTGATTGCATTACCATTAGTTTTGAGAATAGTATGTACCAAGCTGATAAGACTGAGTCTAAGCTGGTGCTTAATGTTCCACAGGTGTGATGTAACAATGTTCTTTTTGTATAGTTTTGTGTGAGCAGAAATGCTTAAGCCTAAATTTTAGAAAGACCAATGCAGAGCTGCAGTCTTCCTAATTAAAAACCCTTTTACCAGAAATCATAATATAAACAAAGAGTGTATTTCTTTCAGTTTTGCTTAATGATGACAACACAAGAAAATACTGTGTGTGTGTGTGTGTTTATGACAGGTTTTTATATGACTGCAAATATATTTTTTAAATATATCTTATATTTAACTTCAAAATTTCACTACGTTAACAGTACCTTTAAGAAAAATTCTAAGAAACAGTTGAACTACTGGCTTAAAGGAGTAGTAATCCTTTCTTGTAAGCACCCATTTGGATTCAAGAACAAGATGGCAAAATACTCTTTTTAACTCTTTGTTTATAAATTTGTTTATTTTTATCAGTTTTATTTATGGATATTATTAATTGTATTAACTTAGTTATTTTAACATTTTATAGTCTATTAAAAATGTAGAAGATACATAAAGGTATAAGCTTGAGTCCAGGAGCTGTTAGAAATTATACTTCCCCCTGAAGGAAACTGGATGACTGGCAACTAAGAATTTAACAAATAGCAGAAAAAAATCAGTAGCATCAGTGGTAGAACTATAATCCTACAGTGGCTCATTATTGTTACTATTTTCTCACATTCATCATTGTTATGGCTTTAGGAAAAGTTTTAAAACACTGAAAGGAAAAAAATGTGAGCGGATTGTTTTCAAGGGTTCAACTTTTAGGAAGACTGAGAAAATATATTGTTTTGGGGGAATATAGTTATTAGAGGTGAAACTGACAAAATCCAAAGAGTATATAACAGTGTTATCCTGTTATAAATTCTTCATTCATAAATTTAAAACATTTGAATAATTTGTTTTCACTCTGTATAGTCTCTTAGCATGGAATTTTATAAGTTAATTGGTAAAACAGAACTTTGTTATTATGACCTAAATTTGTCCATCTGAGATTTCAGTGAGAGTCCCTAATTTTAATATAAAAGGATTTATTTCATGTTCACTCTTTCTACTATAAGCCCTCCAGTAGGCTATAGTCTGCTCCTGTTTTATATCTTTAGTGTGTAGCACAGTGTCTGATTAACAGTAGGGATTCAATAAAATTTTATCAAATTTTATATATTGGTTTTTATTTGTTCCATCAAATATACCCTCTAAATTATGTCCATATTTAATATATTAAAACGTTTAGAAAAACATGTTTTAAAATAGTCTTCATTACACACTTATATGACCGTGTTTATTGAGAAAACTGTTGTGGACAGAACGACTCTTTAATTTGACCAACAAGTCTTTGTGATCCAGCCTTTATCTCAGACTTCATCTCCCACCATTTACATTGATACATAATTATTACCCAAAGTCCATAGTTTACATTAGGGTTCACTCTTGGTGTTTATACTTTCTTTGGGTTTTGAGAAATGTATAATGACATGTATCCACCTTTATAGTATCCTACAGAATAGTTTTCACTGCCGTAGAAGTCCTCAGTGCTCTGCCAGTACATCCCTCCCTCCTCCTAACCCCTGGCAACCACTGATCTTTTTACTGTCTCCATCGTTTTGCCTTTTCCCACTGTGTCATTTGGAATCATACAATATATTTCAGATTGGCTTCTTTCACTTAGTAATGTACGTGTAAATTTTCTCCATGTCTGTTCATGGCTTGATAGCTCATTTCTTTTTCTTTCTTTTTTTTAAATTGTGGTTAAAAAACATAATATAAAATTTACTCTCTTAACCATCTTTAAGTGTATAGTTTTGTCGTGTTAACTGTATTTATATTCTTGTATAACATCTCTAGGACATTTTCATCTTGTAAAACTAAAATTCTATACTCGTTGAGCAACTCTCCAGATCTCCCTCCCTCCAGCTCCTGACAACTACCATTCTACTTTCTATTTCCATGATTTTGACTACTCTAGATATCTCACATAAGTGGAGTCATACAGTATTTGTTCTTTTGCAGCACCTTATTTCACTCAGCATAATGTCCTCAAGTTTCATCCATGTTGCAGCATGTAATAGTATTTCCTTCTTTATTTTTTTAAGGCTGAATAATATTCCATTGTATATGTATACTATGTTCCCTTTATCCATTTATCTGTTAATGGACATTTGAGCTGCTTCCACCTCTTGGCTGTTGTGAATAATGCTGCAATGAATATGGGTGTACACATATCTCTTCAAGACGATGCTTTAAATTCTTTCAATTCTTTTAGGAATATACCTAGAAGTGGAAGAGGCCTTCCTCTTTGACTAGAAATTTTGTCTTTGGACTTCCTGGTCTAAAAATAGGTCCCTCACCCCTCTCACTCTGTACATCCTTATCCTGTTCAATTTTTCTTACTAATACTTGACTTTATAATTTATGTATTTGTCTCTCATAGTAGAATGTTAGTTCCATGAGATTAGGAACTTTGTTTTATCCACTATTTTATCATTAGATCTCATACTAGTGCCTGGTACATAGTAGGTACTTAATAATAAAAATTGAAGGAATGAATAAATTGGATAAAATGGAAAATTTGTAGTAAATGTGCCTGCATTTAAATATCTTTTTTGTTGTTGTTTGATTTTCCTTATTTTTTCTCTTCCCCTTTCTATTTTTCAGAATATGAGTGATGCTATGGCAGTACTGCACAAACTACAGACAGGCTTGGATGTAAATGTAAAATTCACTGGTGTTCGAGTGTTTGAATATACACCAGAATGCATAGTATTTGATCTTCTTGATATTCCTTTGTACCATGGATGGCTAGTGGACCCTCAGGTAAGTAGAAAATCTTAAATTATATGAACACAAATATAGTAAAAATCTATTAATTTGGCAAATTAATCTAGATTTATATTTTCTGATACTTATATTTTTGTGCTTTTACATGAAATTAGCCACATTGTGAGGTTAAGAGCACAGTCCTCCAGACTGCTAAATCTGCCCAAGACTTCTGACTATAATTTCATGGAGTTAGAGGCCAACTGCAAAGCTGAGTCCACATCCTCATCAACACTTGTTATTGTCTATCTTTTTGATTACAGCCATCCTAGTAGGTGTAAAGTTGTATCTCATTGTGGATTGTTTGCATTTCTCTAATGACTAATGATGTTGATCATCTTTTCATGTGCTTATGAGCCATTTGTATATCTTCTTTAGAGAAATATCTGCAGATCTCTTGCCCATTTTTAATTGGGCTATTTGTCTTTTTGTTACTGGGTTCTAAGAGTTCTTTGTATACTTATATAAAGTATGTAAGTATAGAGTATATAGTTTTAGTGCTTAATTTAGGAGTATGATCCATTTTGAGTTGATTTGTATATATGGTTTGGGGAAGGGATCCAACGTTATTCTTCTGCATGTGGATATTCAGTTGTACCAGCCCCATTTGTTGAAAAGGTTATTCTTCCCCCCAGTGAATTGTCTTGGCAGTCAGAGTGATCTTTGTGAAATAAACCCTCCCCTTTATCCATGCGCCCTACCCTTTTCCTTAAAAGCCTCCAGTGTAACTAAAATAAGATACAAAATCTTTTTTTTTTTTTTTTTTACTTTTTATTGGTGTATAGTTGATTTACAATGTTGTGTTGGTTTCAGGTGTAAAGCAAAGTGAATCAGTATGGATTCAATAAATAAATATATATTGGTTTTTATTTGTTCCATCAAATATACCCTCTAAATTATGTCCTACCCTTTTCCTTAAAAGCCTCCAGTGTAACTAAAATAAGATACAAAATCTTTTTTTTTTTTTTTTTTACTTTTTATTGGTGTATAGTTGATTTACAATGTTGTGTTGGTTTCAGGTGTAAAGCAAAGTGAATCAGTTATACATGTACATATATCCACTCTTTTTTAGATTCTTTTCCCATATAGGCCATTAGAGAGTACTGAGTAGAGTTCCCTGTGCTATACAGTAGGTTCTTATTAGTTATCTATTTTATATATAGTAGTGTGTATATGTCAATCCCAATCTCCCAATTTAACCCTCCCCCCACTTTGTCCCCTGGTAACCATAAGTCTGTTTTCTCCATCTGTGACTCTATTTCTGTTTATTTTAAATTTTATTATTTATTTATTTTTGGCTGTGTTGGGTCTTCATTGCTGTGAGTGGGCTTTCTCTAGTTGTGGCAAGTGGGGGCTACTCTCTGTTCCCACACGCGGGCTTCTCATTGCAGTGGCTTCTCTTGTTGCGGAGCACAGGCTGTAGGCATGCAGGCTTCAGTAGCACGCAGGCCCTAGAGCATGCAGGCTTCAGTAGTTGCGGCACATGGGCTCCGTAGTTGTGGCTTGCAGGCTCCAGAACACAGGCTCAGTAGTTGTGGCGCATGGGCTTAGTTGCTCCACGGCATGTGGGGTCTTCCCAGATCAGGGCTCGAACCCATGTCTCCTGCATTGGCAGGCGAATTCTTAACCACCGCACTACCAGGGAAGTCCTTTATTTCTATTTTGTAAATAAGTGCATTTGTAACATTTTTTTAGATACTACATATAAGTGACATCATATGATATATGTCTTTATCTGACTTACTTCAGTCAATATGACAATCTCTGGGTCCATCTATGTTGCTGCAAATGGCATTATTCTGTTCTTTAAAATAAGATACAAAATATTTATTAGAGTTTTTTTTTTTTTTAAAGAAGTGTTGGGGGTAGGAGTTTATTAATTAATTAATTTATTTTTGCTGTGTTGGGTCTTCGTTTCTGTGCGAGGGCTTTCTCTAGTTGTGGCAAGCGGGGGCCACTCTTCATCGCGGTGCGCGGGCCTCTCACTATCGCGGCCTCTCTTGTTGCGGAGCACAGGCTCCAGACGCGCAGGCTCAGTAGCTGTGGCTCATGGGCCTAGTTGCTCTGTGGCATGTGGGATCCTCCCAGACCAGGGCTCGAACCCGTGTCCCCGCATTAGCAGGCAGATTCTCAACCATTGTGCCACCAGGGAAGCCCCTTTATTAGAGTTTTTATGATATACTGCGTGATCTAGACTCTGCCTCCTGACAAACTTCACCTCATAATTCTCCCACCTTTTTACTACCCTCCAACAACACCAGCTGCCTTTCTATTTTTCAGACATACCAAGCTCATTTCTAGCTCGGGTTTTTGTACTAGCTGATTGCCCACTGTGGAGCACTGTTTTACTACCCTAACACATTGTTCTCCCAGATCTCCCCATTTCTACTTCCTCATTATTCAGGTCTTAGATCAGATATCACCTTGTTAGAGAGGCCTTCCCTTGTTGAAATGAGTTACCCTCTTTTCCCCCAGTCATTATCTAGAATTATTATTTATTTATTAACTTGATTGACTCTCATCTCCCAGTAGAGTGTATGTTTTTGTTTTTTTTTAATTGATTATTTCATTTATTATTATTATTTTTTTGGCTGCGTTGCGTCTTCATTGCTGTGCATGGTCTTTCTCTAGTTGCAGCGAGCAGGGGCTACTCTTCGTTGCGGTGTGCAGACTTCTCATTGTGGTGGCTTCTCTTGTTGCAGAGCATTGGCTCTAGGCATGTGGGCTTCAGTAGTTGTGGCATGCAGGCTCAGTAGTTGTGGCTCATGGGCTCTAGAGCGCAGGCTTAGTAGTTGTGGTGCACGGGCTTAGCTGCTCTGCAGCATGTGGGATCTTCCCGGACCAGGGATCGAACCCGTGTCCCCTGCACTGGCAGGCGGATTCTTAACCACTGCGCCACCAGGGAAGTCTGAGTGTATGTTTTATAAGAGCTGGGCTCTTATTTCTCATTGTTAAGAACAGTGCCTGGAACATATTAGGTTCTCAATAGAGATTAACTGATGGAATGAAACATGCATGCATGCATTATGTATAGGGGAGGAGAGATCATAATAGCAAGGATTTGGTAGTGTTTCTTCATCCCTGTCCTTTGGTAGAAGTAACTGGTATTCTGGGCAGTGAAAGGGTGGCTTACTGTAAGCAGGGCATCTGTATTTTTTTTGGCACTCTGTCTCTGAGAACATCACTGAAAAGTCTAAACATATCCAGCATCTGAAACCTCCAAGGTGCATCATGTTGGATCCTGGCAGATGGCAATGCCAGGTAGCCTAGATTCTTGAGGAGGATGAACTTATGACCTAAGGAACTTAAGCCTGAGTTTTTAAAAACTGGACTCAGATCATCCCTCTGACTGTATGTGTAGCTACATATTGCCTGGCAAACAGTTGAATTCATATGCTTAAAGAAAAAAAGGTACTCTAATATAGGACAGAAAATTTTCATCAGACTTTTCTGGTCTACACAGTGGTTTTCAAACTCTTCGGCCTGAGAGCTGTGCTTTTTGTCTATTTTACTTACTTGTTTTGTGACAGAAGGATTCTGATGCTGAGAAAGAAAAAAGAACAAGGCAAAATTTGAAATCCATAGGTATCTGTGAAATATCTCTTAGAACTGGCTAGTTCTTTGTATTATGATTATGTGTACTGCAAATAATTATCTTGCAAATAAATGTCAGTCATTTTCTGGATGGTGGGCCGGCACCATAGTTCAGCCACGGGAAGGTGTTTCTCCATTATTAATTGATAATTAACTCTTTAAGAGCAGCATTGGGGCCTTCCCTGGTGGCTCAGTGGTTAAGAATCCGCCTGCCAATGCAGGGGACATGGGTTCAAGCCTCGGTCCAGGAAGACCCCACATGCGGCGGAGCCACAACTACTGAAGCCCGCATGCCTAGAGCCTGTGCTCTGCAACGAGAGAAGCCACTGAAATGAGAAGCCCAGGTACCACAACAAAGAGTAGCCCCCACTTGCCACAACTAGAGAAAGCCCATGTGCAGCAACAAAGACCCAACTCAGTCTAAAATAAACTAATAATTTTTTTAAAGATCTTTTTTTTTTAATTAATTAATTTATGGCTGTGTTGGGTCTTCGTGTCTGTGCAAGGGCTTTCTCTAGTTGTGGGAAGCGGGGGCCACTCTTCATCGCGGTGCGCGGGCCTCTCACTATCGTGGCCTCTCTTGTTGTGGAGCACAGGCTGCAGATGCGCAGGCTCAGTAATTGTGGCTCACGGGCCCAGTTGCTCCGCGGCATGTGGGATCTTCCTAGACCAGGGCTCGAACCCATGTCCCCTGCATTGGCAGGCAGATTCTCAACCACTGCGCCACCAGGGAAGCCCCTCAACAAATTCTTAAGGATTTAAAATATATGAAGTACAGAATAGTCTCTGACCACAATGCAATTAAACTAGAAATCAGCAGAAAAAACAGTAGAGACTGTCTGGATCAAAAATTCATAATGAAACTTAAAGTATATTTTAAACTACACAACAACTAAATATCAAAACTTGTGAGATTTAGCTGAAACAGTTTTTTTTTTTTAGCTAAAACAGTTTTTAAAGGGGTTTTTAAAGCCCTAAAATCGAATATTAAGGAATAATGAGACTGAAAATTAATGAGCTTTATATCTATCTTAAGAGCAAAAGTATTAAAATAGAAAGTAAATATATAATAAAGAAGATTAACAAAGCTAAAATTCTTCAAAAAGGACTTGAAGAGACACTTCACAAAAATGGATACCCAAATGACCAGTGAACGTATGAACTAGTCATCAGGGAAATGCAAATTAAAACCTAAATGAGACACGACTACACACCCATCAGAATGGCTGACATTTAGAAGTCTGACAATACTAAATATTGGAGAAGATATGCAGTATAGAGAATTTTCATTCCATGCTAATGATAATGTAAATTGACTACCTCCTTTGGAAAGCAGTTTGGAGTTATCTAGTAAAGTTGAGGATAAGACTCAAGAATTTGACAAGGCAAATTCCCTAGAGAAACTAGATTTGTGAAACAGGATAAATGTACAGGAACGTTCATAGCAGTATTATTTGTCATCGCCCCGAACTGAAAACAACTTGAATAGCCATCAAAAGATGAATGAATAAATGTATGATAGTATATTCATACTATGGAATGCTATAGTACAATGGAAACAAAGAACAGCTGCATACCACTGCATACAACTACCTAGTATGTTATATTTTTGCTTATTTGGTTTATTGTTTGTCCTTTCTCTAGAATATAAACTTTATGAAAGCATAGACCATCTATTTTATTCACTGCTGAGTCTTCAGTTTCTCTAACAGCACCTGGTGCATAGTAGTGCATAAAAGGCATCCAAATGAATTAATTGAATGAAATATTAATGTAGAGATCCTGCCTATGAAATTTGAAATCTTTGTATTTTTCATTGCTAGTCTATAGTAGTACAACTGATTTTTATATATTGATCATGTATTTATTATTCTAGGTGTATTTTTGTGGATTCCTTAGGATTGAAAATTCAGTTCTTTGGAAAGACAATGAAGTTGAGTCACTAAAGAAAATTGCTGTAATCAGTAAAGGTGTTACAAAAAATAATGAAAATTTAAAGCGATTGTGCTCTCAAACTGCTTCTTAAGGGTCTAAGTTTTCATTTTAAATAAATGAAAACTGAAAGGCATATTCTTTTGTGTCATTTACCTAGAATCATAGCCAAAAGATCCACTTTCAAAGAAACGGCCTTATTTGGCTTCGTATCAGAAGGTTGACAAGTGAATACATTTGTGTGTTTTAAGCTAACATGAACTGTTTAAGATATGTATGTAACATTTTCCACAGTTTCCTGCTTTAATTTATTCAATTAACTGATCTTCAGCCAACCGTCAGTCCCACTTGGATGGTTAAGAGGCTTTTACCATCCTTGAATTTTGCAGGAACAACAAAAAATTATAACCTAGAGAAGTTGTTCTTAAATTTTGCTAGGCAGCAGTGGAATGAAAACTTAGGCACTTGAGAAACAACTTGAGTTTTGAATTCTTTTAGCTTTTTAAAAAGCTCCCAGTTTGAAAACCACTGTCCTTACTATTGTGCAGATCTGTCAATTCTTGTGGTATTCAGAGTAGATATTCATGAAGATCATTTGGATGTGGAAAAAAAACATGGCCTCTCTTATTTTTTATTTCATTGTATTAATTTGTGTTAATTAATATATTAATTAATAAAGTACATGTAAATAATTTACAAATAAATATATTTTAGGGATGGGAGGGCAATCAAAGTAAGTTTAGACAGCAGATATCTATTTTGCTCCAATAGTAAAAGCAAAGTATATGGAAGGAGAGTAGAGATGCCCAATTTTATTTTCTTATACCTTAAAACTTTGAATTTATTTTTCTACTGTACCTTTACAGACAAAGATCAAATAAGAATCATGAGGCAAATATTTTCTCTTATTAATATATATTAACTTTTGTTTAGGGAAATAACATTAGTTATGTCTGCTCATATCTCCACTATGCTAGAAACTAAGTAACAAATAAAATGGGAAACCCTGTTTATCCCATAAATTAACATCTTTTAGATTTGCCTTGCTTTACAATCTTTTTTATAAATTTTTAAAATTTTTATTTTATTTATTTTTGGCTGTGTTGAGCTTTCTCTAGTTGGGGTGAGCGGGGGGCTACTCTTTGTTGCGGTGCACGGGCTTCTCATTGCAGTGGCTTCCCTTGTTGCAACGCATGGGCTCTAGGCCAGCGGGCTCAATAGTTGTGGCTCGAGGGCTCTAGAGCGCAGACTCAGTAGCTGTGGCGCACAGGCTTAGTTGCTCCACCGCATGTGGGATCTTCCTGGACCAGGGCTCGAACCCGTGTCCCCTGCATTGGCAGGTGGATTCTTAACCACTGCGCCACCAGGGAAGCCCGCCTTGCTTTACAATCTTAAGAAATAAAATTGCATATACTAATTCCATTTTATTAGTTATTGCATAATTGAAATATGGCTAAGCAATATTGTTCATAATATGTTATTGTGAACCATAAACAAAACTGGAAACTGTTGGGTGTTAATTTTAGTGCTGATTTTCTTTTTTCATAAGTAATACTTTTATATTTAGTATTATATTAGAATAAAACCCTCAAGAGTTATATGGGTTTCTTTGTTATTGTTTTTAATTTTATCATGATTAGTGAGACAGTCATTTGTTTTGTAGATTGATGACATTGTAAAAGCTGTTGGTAACTGCAGCTACAACCAGCTAGTGGAGAAGATCATCTCTTGTAAGCAGTCAGACAACAGTGAGCTGGTTAGTGAAGGTGGGTGAGTGTTGCTATTATCTGACTTATTCTTGGCAAAGTAACTTGTCTTAAAATTTAATGTCTTTTAAATGTCTTAAATACAACTTCTAAAAAAATAAAAGTGATTCTACCTATGAGAATTAAAAGAAGTAATTATTCATAGAGGTACCAGTGAAAGGTTTTTCCTAGAACCCTTTTTATTTGTTTTGTAAAATCACTCCTGGATTCTAATAAAAGTCTTTGGAATCACTTGCTATCTTTGATATAATCAGTTACCCAGGGGTTACTGATAATTACTCTTTTAAAAAAGGGTTATTACTTGGGAGTACTGAGGGAACTTTATAATTCATCTTGAACACTTCTGTTGACTGAGATGTATATTATGGTACTCAAGTGTTCATTTTAGTAGAGCTCGACCTTATATTTCAGTACAATATAGTATATTAAAGCTCTGTTCTGGATCAGAGTACACCTTTGATCATCAGTTTCCCTAATCCTTAGCTAAAATTAAAAATTGCTAAATTCATCAGCATAGAAGTGTTTTTTGTGTGTGTGTTTGTTTGTTTTTTAAGCTGTGTTCCAGTCAGTGAAGGGAAGAGCAGATTTGAAACCAGAGTGCTATCAGGAACCATAGCATTTGGGTATAACTTCACCATCACCCACTTCACTTTTTCATAAATATACACAAATACTGAGACTGCTGTTCTCCTCAGTTTGAAGTGTTAACAAAAGAAAGAGAAATCGTGAGAAGCAGACACACAGTTCTTTCACATGAGGTATAATAAAAATTTATTATCGTCACTACATTTTAAAAAATTAAAACCAAGTGACTACAAGAGTACCTAAGAACATATAAAAGAAGATGTGTATGTGAATCTCATACTATATTGATTAATAAGAACCCAACTAATTACACTACTCAATTATCCAGAAGTTTAACATGTTTATGCAAGAGGCCAGTAGCAGGAAAATACACAGTGTGTTAGTTGAGGCTCATCTAGTCTTTTACTTGCAGTAAACACACAGATATTCAGCAATATTGATCATTGATTTGTGTGACGCCTCTTTCACTACAACCTAAGGCAGCAAAGTTTAAATTTTAGGGGAGAGAGGAGCAACAAAAGTTGTTACAAAAAATGTTTTCCCTCAGTTGACAAAATTCCCCTCACTAGAACTTTCCATTCTTTATCCAAGCTCTCATTACTGTAAATATTCTTAGAAAGCAGGCTATAAAGAAAGTATCCATCTGTGGATTCCTACTTTCTCAGTAACTTTCAGTATGCTATTCAATAGTAATTGAGAGAACAGTAGGGTCCAGAAAGTGTTAACAGATGGAATGATAGCCAATAAGTGATATTTGGATGAATATATTTATAAGGTAAGAAGCTATGGGAAACACTAATGTTGACAGCATTTTCACCAAGCTAGGCTGCAATGTAACAGGGGTAGGACTTATTACACTAGCAGAATGAACAACAACCAAAAAACAGTCCCTTCATCACTTCTCCTTTTTCTCAACGTGATTTTACAACTATTATTATTATTTCTCTGGTATTGAATCCCTGGGATAATAAAAAACTGTAGCTAATTTGTATAGAATTGATAACTTGAGAAGAATATCTTGGTAAAAGCAAGTAGGAATCTTCCTCTTTAGTGGTATAGAATTTTCAGGTAATATATATCAGAGCTGATTAATTCCTTGATATATAAATTTCATAATGGTGAAATTCTGCTTATCATATTTCCATACATAGTCAAGGAAAAATTATATATGAAATTCAGTACAATTAAAAAGCTAAACTCGTTTTTTGTTTATAAGAAATTACAAATATGTAGTCTGCTTGAAATAAGTATTCAATCCCAATGGCTACTTGTATAAGGCACTATGAAATCATTAAGGAAATAAAAGGCCACGATGGACATTTTTTCTTATATAATATAGCAATTAGCTTTTTTTCCATTTTCTTCATCATATTTTCTTGGGTATATTGTTCAACCAAAGTAGTCTGCTTTCTTTTTCTGTTTAGCCTACAACTGTAACTTTCCTCCTGAATCATAAAATATCCCAAAGTGGTTTATTTCTAATCTTTCTTTATTAAAAATTATTAAACTTTGGTCTGAGATGATTTTTTAAAAATTCAAATATTTCATCTCCATAAGGTGCAGAATACAAGAAATATGTTTACTATCATTCTTTTTTGATGAAAAAGAAATATTATTTAGTTAATAGTCAAATAGAATTAGATATTCTTTCAACTTCTTTCAGAGAACATTTATTTTTTTCTGGTGGCAATACCTTGTAAGTAAAAGTACAGAAGTTTTACATGTACATAGAATATTTATTACTTGCTACCTCTTTTGGATATTAATACTTTTTTGAATCAAGTTATAACGATGGGTTGTGGCATGGCAGCAGAAATCAACAAGGAAAAAAATAACACAGTACCAGTTTCCAGACTTCATGCTAACTGGTCATTTAATTCCAGTAGATCTCTCAGGAATAATTTCTTCTTTAACAATTGTTTCTAGGTAAAAAAAAATATGCTTAAGGAAATTATTCCAGCATATTCACTTATTTGAGCTCACTTACTGAGCTTTTATTATGTGCCATAAACGCTGAAGATTATAGTTTGAGTTCATATTATTTTTGATTAAATAATATTGATTTCCTTTTCTCTTTATTTTGGAAAAACTCAAACCCATAAAATTGGAATAGCACAATGAATATATGTATCTATATACATATTTGTACATATATATGTTTCATCTAAATTCACCAATTATTAGCATATTGAATTTTTACTTTCTGTATTCACACACACACACAATTTTTTTCCTAAATCGTGACAATTAATTGCAAATATTATAGCACTTTATCCATTAACTCTCCAATATTTGTCTCTTAAGAACAAAGAATTTTCCTATGTAATCACAATGCAGTTATCTCAGGAAATTTAACATTGATACAATACTATTATCTAATATACTGTTTATATTCAGAATTCCCCAGTTGTCCCAGTAATGCCCCTTATAGCTTTTAAGTTTTTTCAGTGTAAGTTTCAATCAAGTATCATTTAATTATCATATCAATTTAGTCTCCTGTAATCTAGAACAGAAGATCCCTATCCTTTTTTCTTTTCTTTTCTTTTCGGTCTTTTGTGGTATTTACTTTTCTTTATAGTCCAGGCTGGTTGTTTTATAGAATAGTCCTCAATCTGGATTCATCTGATTGTTTCCTCATTAGTAGATTTGGGTTATATATTTTCCTTGGGAATACTACATAGGCGACACTGTGTCTTTCCTAGCGCATCAAATCAGGTGGCACGTGATGTCTGATTATCCCATTGTTGGTGATGTTCAAATAGGATTAAGGTGATATTTACCAGATTTTTTGTTGTTGGAAAGATGCCCTTTGCCATTTGTAATTAATAAGTAATCTCTGATATTATGTTTTGAAACTCCATAATTTGTTTAGTTATGAAAAGTTGAAACTAGATTAGGCTTTTGAATATGCCACTAAAATCACACAGGTGTCACTGTTTACAAGTTGGTAGAAGAATTAGGAAACATTTTTCTCTCTAAGTCTAAATTAGTCTATGCTCTATGGTTTGGGGAGAAATAGAGTTCAGTTTGCATTTATGATAATCACTACATTTTATAAATTAATACCGGTTAAGTTCCAGTCTTCACTTTGCCATAACTAGTTTTATGTCCTTGAGCAAGTCACTTATTCTCTCTGAATCCATGTCCTGTTCTCTAGAAACAAGCAGCTGAGAAAGACTTTTCTAGTATTAAATTTTTGAATTTCATACATGAAAGTAACATTGTGCTATATCTCCACTGAATTTTTGTATCTTTTTGAAAGGGTTTTGTAGAGAGTATGTTGTATGAATGAGGTATGGGAGGGACATTTAGAAACATCTTTCTGAAGGAAGTGTTTAGTTACATGGATATTATAGACAGCAGTGGTACTTCTCAGCACAGGCATAACGCTTACTTTTTAAATGCTATATAAGAGAAAATGCTTTAGTATATAACTAATACATTCTACTCAATAACTTAGCATTTAGCAAAGTAATGATAATAATTGAGGAGGGGTCTTATTTCTAAATGTATAAAGCCAGGAAGTTGCAAATGAGCTATAAATTTCCTTTGGCTGTGGCCTTCTGTATAACTTTTTGTACTTCCCATCCTACATTACCAATTCCTTGGAATAGTGTGATATATTGGTAACTTTTTACAACCACTTTGCAGCTTGAAGTGCTATGGCTTGACACTAAAAGTGAGGGAGTGGAATAAATCTATATCAGGCAGCTGCCTCTGGCCCTACCAAGTTTCTACCAAGTTTATTTTCAAATTTTTGTTGAGTCATCAGTTTATTAACACAGATTCATCTTTACTCCCTATATCTGCACCTCCCTGCTCACTTACAAAACTTTTTAGAGCATTCTCCTCCCCTCTATTCCTTTTTAAAGAAAGGGAGCAAAAGGAGGAAGGAAGAGGAAGAATGAAAGAAATATAGGCTTTTAAAATATTTATACAACTGATTCTCATTATTACTGATAGTTATGTTCCATAAAGTTGCTGTGAACACTGAATTAGTGAATACCAAACCACTGCTCATAGGGGAAACACAACATTAGGTTCCTGTGAGCCTCTGGTCACAAGATTTTCATCAACTTATCAATACATAACCTTGTTTTTCATGTGTTTCTGTTGAGAGACACCTTATTTTTTTTTTAACATCTTTATTGGAGTATAATTGCTTTACAATGGTGTGTTAGTTTCTGCTTTATAACAAAGTGAGTCAGCTATACATATACATATACATATATCCACATATCTTCTGCTATCCTCCCTGTCCCACCCCTAGGTGGTCACAAAGCACGGAGTTGATCTCCCTGTGCTATGCGGCTGCTTCCCACTAGCTATCTGTTTTACATTTGGTAGTATATATAAGTCCATGCCACTTAGAGACACCTTGTTTAATATATATTATTGATTCAGTAACATTAAACTCATATCCAACAGCTTCATGCCCGGCTGAAGCTGCAAAAATACGCATTGTCTCTATAAGGCACATCACAACCTTTGTGTGCTTAGGAACACTACTAGCTTCAGCATTATGCTTGGGGGCCATTTTACACAGTAAAAATCACTCCAAAGAAGCACAAAAATTTCACAAAATGTGATAAATGTGGCATTATATAGAATGTGAAAATGAATTTGTTCACAGTGTGAGAGCTGAAACAAGAAGGTGACACACTGTTGCCTATTTTGACTTCAGTGGGGAATGTGTGTGTTGGGTGACTCAATTTTTTTGCTGCTTTGCACATATTCAGGAATGACCCTGAAAGTGCAACAAGTACTGATTTTTGGAGTTATAAATTTTAGATAGTAGGCAAATTAGCGTATATGAATCCGTGTGAATAATGAGGATCAACTGTATGTATAGCTTTTAAATTAAACCCCAGAAGGTTTCTTTATATTTCATTATGTTTGAAAACAGAAGAGATGATTTCTATTTCTGAACTTGGTATATCTACATAATGAGTAGCATATGTTGGAGGAGATTAGGATAAAAATGTTATCAGTTACCCCACTGTTTTCTGTTCAGTCTTATGCCTACTTTTAGTTTTAAGGCAAGAATTGAGCAGTTTGTGAACTGAAAATTATCTGGGATCTTTGTCAAAATCTTAAGCAACTCAATTTCTTGAGGCTACTTTTAATTTCTAAACACCTATCCATTGGGGAAGTAGTTGTTGACTTTTGCTAACCCTTACCTTCTTATTGTTTTTTTGGGTTTTAGTTTTATTGTGTGTGTTTCTTCTATTGCAAGGCGCATGAAATCCTTTGCGGAAGAAGGTGTGGTATAAGTAAATACATTTATTGATAAAAAGAATTTCAGATAACTGTTTCTTTAGCCTGGAAATGTCTATAGACACATCTTCCATCGCAGAATTAGAAAAAAAATCTCCAATTTAGGCAATTTAGGGCCATCATGTTATAGTAGGAGGAGTCTTATTTTGATTGGCCTTTCTTCATAATTGGAACACAATGTAAATAGAAAAACTTTAAAATTTTGAAATTATTCTTCCATCTAATATTATGCATTGGTTCCTAGGCTTTGTAGCTGAGCAGTTTCTAAATAACACAGCCACTCAACTGACATACCATGGATTATGTGAACTAACTTCAACGGTTCAGGAAGGAGAACTTTGTGTGTTCTTTCGGAATAATCATTTTAGCACCATGACCAAATACAAGGTATGATATAGAAATAGCTACTGTTATTCTAAACTAAAGGAGCTTGATTTAGAGATGTCTTATGATCTGCTTCAAAATAAAAAATTTTAGCGTAATATTCTTTAACCATCAAATTATGAAGGTAATAATTAATTCTTTAGGGTGGAATGGATTAGCAATTTGTTACTTAAAATCAGTTTTTTTTTTATTTAGGTCTCAACTCCATTTTCAGAGATTACTGCATTAAAATGTATTTATTATTTTCTTTCTAAGGAAAAAAAAGATAAGCCCTAATGTTAGAACTAGGATGACTGCTAATGATGGATGTTTACATTTGAGGGCTAAAGGAGTTTAGAGAAAGAATCAAGATTTGTCTTTATGATAGTGTTTCTATTATTATCAGTGTGACTTTAAATTCTTTTTATCATGTCACTTATGGCTTTGCCAAAAAAATCTTACTGATTCATCCCTCTTGTTATCTCTTCAATGCTTCCATTTTTACAGCTGCCACCTAATACAGGAGTTTATCAACTTATCTCTAGACTTTTGTGGCAGAATACTCCTCTGATCAGGTCAATAATATTGCAAAAATGTTAGTAGCACCCAGTACCTAGAGGATAAAAATGCAAGGTATTTTCTACTATCCCCTTGTGTCAACACTTTGCTTCAGCCATAATGATCTGTCTACTCATTAATAGTCCTCCATCCCCATACACACTTTATGCTTTCCCATTTTGTTTCTTACTCCTAATCCCTATGTGAACATTCTCACTCCTTTTTGCCTATCCAGATTTCACCTATCTTTTAAGAAACATTTTATATACTAACTCTTCAGTAAAGCTACTTCTTCTCTCCTTAAATCAGTGGTTCTCAACCCAGATTGTATGCTAGAGCTGCCTACGGAGCTATTAAAAAAATACCAATGCCCAGAGCCCAACACCAACTCAATTAAATCAGAATGTGTAGAGGTGAGACCTGAGCAACAGTATTTTTAAAATGTTTTCCAGGTGATTTAAATATGCAGCTAAGGCTCTGGATCACTACTCTACCCTTCCTCCTTTACTTGTTATGGGCCATATTGTCCTTACTTTGCCCTTATTGATGAGTACCTAGTTAACAATTTTCTTTCCATGTAAATGTGTCTCATTTTTCTAAATGAAAGTAAGCTTATTGAAGTCAGGAATCTGACTTTGTATTTCCTTCAACACTTTAATCAGTGAATTGCACAAAGTAGTGTAAAATAATGATTTGTTTGTTTATTTAAGAATACTGTATAGCCCTAGCTCTCCTGCTCCCCTGTTAGTTATAGCAAGGGTTTGTTTGTATTGTTCCCATATTTAAGCTAGATGTGTGCTAGGTATGGGCCCAGATTTATCCATATTCCTCAAAAATCTAAGGCCAAAGAACCACAAAATCAGAATTATTGCTACATAATAAATACTGCTAAGTCATCTCACTTTACCTGATCTCTTTAAGTCCACACTTTATTCATTCATTCAACAAATATTTATTGAGCATGATTATGACTGGGTACTTACTTAGCTAAGTATTAGGACTGCAGCCTGAGCAAGGCAGCTATAGTTCCTGCCATTTAAGGACCTCCTAGTTTGACAAGGGACAGATGTTAAATAATTACATAAGTAGGTATCATTTCTATTGAGATACACTCTGTGAAGTGTACCTACAACATGCTGTGAGTACTTTTATTAGGACTTATAACCTATTTGAAGATGTCAGGAAAAAAGGGGGGGTGGTGCGGTTAACTAAGCAAATGGAACATGTGTGCAGAAGCCCTGAGGAGGGAAATAACCTAACTTTTTAAGGAATTCGAAGAAGGGCTATGTGACTGAAGCATAGAAAATAAGAGGCATGATGTAAGGCTCAAGAGATAGATATCAGATCTTGTAGAGTCCTAAGTTAAAAGGAGGAATAGGGAATTCTCTGGCAGTCCAGTGGTTAGGACTTGGCACTTTCACTGCCAGGGCCCGCGTTCAGTCCCTGGTCAGGGAACTGAGATCCCACAAGCCATGCTGTGTGGCCAAAAATAAATAAATAAATAAATGAATGAATGAGAGAAATAGACTTTGGTCTCTTGATGGCCTAGTCGTTCTTTTTGTTCTCTCTCTCTCTCTCTCTTTTTTTTTTTCTCCACAGGGGTAGGATAGTTCAATTGAGAAAACAACGTCTCTGGCTGTCATGAGTGGTTGTTTTACAACTTTCCAAAATTGAGCTTTAGACGTTCCCTTTTTTTTTTTTATCAAGGCCATATCCCTGACCTGGAAGTCCTTTACTAGTCACCTAGGTATTCGCAATCTTCCTGTGTGGTTGGGAAGGGTGCGCCTCTCCTGGAGCACTTTCTGCATTGGGTCTGTTTCTGGACTGAATATGCATTTCCATGAGATAATGATAGCCGAGAGAATGTGTGTATTCTGCTATTTCTCACTTCTAAGTTTTTCTCAGTAAACCTTATTCTGTAGCTAAACAGTGTACCACTAGTGTGTGTCTCCCTGCCCCTTGTATAACATTAAGGTGTTTTGGACTTCGGGGCAAGCCCCAAGAGCCAGTTTTTTGAAAGGATAAACAAAATCGACAAACTTCTAGCCAGGCTCTCCAAGAAGAAAAGAGAGAAGACCCAAGTAAACAAAATAAGAAATGAAAGAGGAGAATTAATAGTCAATACTGCAGAAATACAAAAAAATCATAAGAAATACTATGAATAGTTATATGCCAACAAATTGGGACAACCTAGAAAAAAATGGACAAGTTTCCATAAACATACAGCTTGCCAAAGCTGAGTCAAAATAATTTGGGGTTTCCCTTGTGGCGCAGTGGTTAAGAATCTGCCTGCCAATGTAGGGGACATGGGTTCGAGCCCTGGTCTGGGAAGATCCCACATGCTGCAGAGCAACTAAGCCCATGCGCCACAACTGATGAGCCTGCACTCTATAGCCTGTGTACCACAACTACTGAAGCCCGTGCGCCTAGAGCCCGTGCTCCACAACAAGAGAAGCCACTGCGATGAGAGGCCCATGCACCACAACGAAGAGTAGCCCCTGCTTGATGCAACTAAAGAAAGCCTGCATATAGCAATGAAGACCCAAGGCAGCCAAAAATAAATTAATTAATTTTTTAAAAAAGATAATTTGAACAGACTGATCACTAGAAGTGAAACAGAATCTGTAAATTAAAAAAAAAAAAAACCGAAAAACAAAACCCAAAAAACCCCCTGCAAACAAAAGTCCAGAACCAGATGGCTTTACTGGGGAATTCTACCAAACATACAAAGAACTTATTGTTCTCCAACTATTCCAAAAGATTGAAGAGGAGGGAACACTACCGAAGTCATTCTATGAAGCCACCATCACCCTGATACCCAAAATCACACAAAGACACCACAAAAAGAAATTACAGGCCAATATCTTTGATGAATATAGTTGCAAAAATCCTCAACAAAGTATTAGCAAACTGAATCCAACAATACATAAAAAAGATCATACACCATGATCAAGTTGGATTCATTCCAGGGTTTCAAGGATGTTTCAAACACATGCAAATCAATTAATGTGATGTACCAAATCAGCAAAAGAAAAGACGAAAACCAAATGATCTTCTCAATAGATGCAGAAAAAGCATTTGATAAAATTCAACATCGATTCATGGTAAAAACTCACACCAAAATGGGTACAGAGGGAACACATCTCAACAATAAAAGCCATTTATGGGACTTCCCTGGTGGTCCAGTGGTTAAGAATCTGCCTTCCAACGCAGGGGAGGCAGGTTCAATCCCTGGTTGGGGAACTAAGATCCCACATGCTGCAGGGCAACTAAGCCTGTGCACCACAACTACTGAGCCCCTGTGCTCTAGAGCCCGCATGCCACAACTAGAGAGAAGCCCATGCACTGCGACGAAAGATCCCGCATGCCACAACCAAGACCCAACACAGCCAAATAAGTAAATAAATTTTAAAAATAATAAAAGCCATTTATGACAAACCCATAGCCAATATAATACTGAATGGTGAAAAGCTGAAAGCCTTCTTGCTAAATTCAGCAACAAGACAACGATGCCCACTCTCACCACTTCTATTCAACATAGTATTGAAACTTCTAGCCACAGCAGTCAAACAAGAAAAATAAATAAAATGTGTCCAGATTGGAAGGGAAGAGGTAAAATTGTCTTTCTATGCAAGACTCTATACAGAAAACCCTAAAGCCTCCGCACAAAAACTGTTAGAATAAATGAATTCAGTAAGGTAGCAGGATTAGTATACAGAAATCTGTTACATTTCTTTATACTAACAAATATCAGAAAAGGAAAGTAAAAAGAAAAAGTGTTTAAAATTGCATCAAAAAAAAAACCAACCTAGAAATAAACTTAACCAAGAATGTGAAAGACCTATACACTGAGAACTATAAAACATTGATAAAGGAAACTGAAGAAGATTCAAAGAAATGGAAAGATATCCTGTGGTCTTGGATTGGAAGAATTAATATTGTTAAAATGGCCATACTACCCAAAGCAATCTACAGATTTAATTCAGTCCATTTCAAATTACCTGTGACATTTTACACAGAATTAGAATAATCCTAAAATTTATAAGGAACCACAAGAGACTCAGAATTGCCAAAGCAATTCTGAGGAAAAAGAACAAAGCTGTAGGCATAATCTTCCCAGACTTCAGACAATACTGCAAAGCTACAGTTATCAAAACAGCATGGTATTGGTGCAAAAACACATATGGATCAAGGGACCAGAATAAAGAACCCTGGAGTAAACCCACACACCTATGGTCAATTACTCTTTGACAAAGGAGGCAAGAATATACAGTGGAGAAAAGACAGTCTCTTTAGCAAGTGATGTTGGGAAAGCTGGACAGCTGCATGTAAATCAATGGAATTAGAACATTCCCTCATACCATGCACAAAAATAAACTCAAAATGCCTTAAAGACTTAATATAAGACACGATACCATAAAACTCCTATGCCAGCAAATTGGGACAACCTACAAAAAATGGATAGTTTCTATAAACATACAGCTTGCCAAAACTGAATCAAGAAGAAACAGATAATTTGAACAGACTGATTACTAGAAATGAAATAGAATCTGTAAAAAACAAAACAAAACAAAAAACACCCAAAAAACAAAAAAACTCCCTGCAAACAAAAGTCCAGGACCAGATGGCTTTACTGGGGAATTCTACCAAACATACAAAGAAGAACTCATCCTTCTCAAACTATTCCAGAAGATTGAAGAGGAGGGAACACTACCAAATTCATTCTACGAGGCCACCATTACATAGAATAAAACAAAGGGGGAAACATTCTTTGACATAAATCACAGCAATATTTTCTTAGATCAGTCTCCCAGGGCAAAATAAATAAAAGTAAAAATAAACAAATGGAACCTAAACAAATTTAAAAGCGTTTGCACAGTGTAGGAAATCATCAACAAAAAGGCAACCCACGAATGGAAGAAAATATTTGCAAATGATGTGATGAATAAAGGGTTAATTTCCAAAATATACAGAGAGCTCATACAACTTAATATCAAAAAAACAAACAACCGAGTCAAAAAATGGACAGAAGACCTAAATAAACATTTCTCCAAAAAGACATACAGCTGGCCAACAGGCACATGAAAAGATGCTCAACACTGCTAATTATTAGAGAAATGCAAATCAAAACCACAATGAGATATCACCTCACACTGGTGAGAATGGCCATCATCAAAACGTCTACAAATAATAAACGCTGGAGAGGGTGTGGAGAAATATTAATATATGGGAATGTTAATTGGTTTAGCCACTATGGAAAACAGTATGGAGGTTCCTTAAAAAACTAAAAATAGAACTACCATATGATCCAGCAATTCCTCTCCTGGGCATATATCCAGAAAAAACAAAAACTCTAATTCAAAAAGGTCCATGCACCCCTATGTTCATAGCAGCACTGTTTACAATAGCCAAGACATGGAAGCAGCTTAAGTGTCCATCAACAGATGAATGGATAAAGAAGATGTGGTGTATATATACAATGGAATGTTAACCATAAAAAAGAATGAAATATTGCCATTTGAAGCAACATGGATGGACGTAGAGATTATCATGCTGAGTGAAATAAGTCAGACAGAGGAAGACAAATACCGTATATCACTTATATGTGGAATCTAAAAAATAACACAAATGAGTTTATTTACAAAACAGAAACAGCCTCACAGACATAGAAAACAAACTTATGGTCACCAAAGGGGAAAGCGGGGAGGAGGGAAAAATTAGGAGTATGGGATTAACAGATACACAGTACTCTATGTAAAATAGAAAAACAACAAAGATTTACTGTATAGCAGGGGACTATATTCAATATCTGATCATAGCCTATAATGGAAAAGAATCTGAAAAAACATGTGTAACTGAGTCACTTTGCTGTATACCTGAAAATAATACAGTATTGTAAATCTATTATTCTTTAATTTAAAAAACGAAAGAATGATTTCTGGGTTCTAAGCATGAACAACTGGATAAATGATGATGCTCTTTATCGAAACGCAGAACACTGGAACAGAAAAAAGATGTGAACTTTTAGAACTGTTAGAGCTGCTTCTCAGGCATCCCTCCAAGTGGAAATGTTGGTTAAATGGTTCAGGACTGGAATAAGTTTTGTGTACAAATAGGGAGAGGGAGAGTATGAGATTTACAAGAAAAATGTGGAATTGGAAGAAAAGAGAAGGCCTAGGACAGAGATTTGAGGAGTGCCAACATTTAAGGATCAACTAGTGGAGTATAAACTGGCAAAGGAGACAGAAAGAAAAGAACAAAAGGAAAATCTAAAGAATATGGTATCATGTAAACCAACAAGGAGAGAGTGTTTCAAGAAGAATTGGAGATCTCAATTGTTAAATGCTATTGAAAAGATGAATAAGATAAGAACACTTGGGGGGAAAGTGTTCATTAGGGATATGGATTTCATTGATATCTTTTAGAGAATGGTGGAAGCAGAAAAAAAACCTCATTGAATTGGTTAGGAAATGTTTGGGGTCTCAGATACTAGAAATAGATTATAGGCAACTTTTGACAGACAAACAACAGTTTGTCTGTGAGGAGGCACAGACATAATGGCTCATAGCTATAGTAGAGTGTGGAATCCAGGGAAGGTTGTTTTTGTTTAATATGAGAGACTTGACAATGTTAAAATATTGAAGGACTCAATAGAGAGAAATGTTGAAAATTCAGGAGAGGAGATAATGTTAGAAGCCTCCAAGAAGGTGAGAAAGGATAAACATTTTCACAGGTGAAAGGGATTGACCTTTGGTTTAAAAAGAGACCTCTCCATTGTAAAGGAGGGAAAGAATAGACTATGAGTAGAGCTACAGGTAAGTTTATAGATTTGATGGCAGGAAATAGAGAAAGTTTTTGTTTCAATGTTTCTATTTTCTGTAATGTGGAAGGCAAGATCATTTACTGAGACTGAGGAGGGGTAAGAAGGTTTGGTTCCAGATTTGAAGAAAGAAAATTTGAAGTAGTCTTTACAGCATGTGGGAGAAAGGACTAACTAGAGAAATTAAGAATCACTATGCAGTGTTAAGGATGGTAATTATTACATGAATATACCACTTGTGTCATTTTTCTGTGGGAGTATTCATCAGAGTGTAGGCCTGGTGAAGGTAGTTAGTTATCCTAGATTTGGGACTTCGTTAAGTGGGTGGGTGCATCAAAGAATAAAAGAGCAAAGGAATTTAGGGGCATGATGTTATTATGTACATGATGATATTGGCCAAACTTATAAATATTTTCCTAGAAGAAAAAAAAAACACCATTCTTTACAAGGTAGTCCTGTTTTGTTTTGTTTTGTTTTTTTGTCTGTGCTGCGTGGCTTGTAGGATCTTAGTATCCCAATCAGGGATCGAAACTGGGCCCTCGGCAGTGAAATCAATGAGTCCTAACCACTGGACCACCAGGGAATTCCTGGTAGTACTATTTTTATAGAAGGGATAAATGGAAACAACTATCCTGGTGGCCAGTCACTAGGGGGAAATGGTATTATTTTCTATAGTGACCACCAAACTGAAACAGTAGCACTGTTTTATACTTTTTATTATGAAAAATTGGAAACTTACAGAAAAATGATGAGACTAATTTAATGTGTTCCTATTGTACTCATCACCTACTTTTAACAGTTTTGACGTATTATTTTTTATCTATTTTTATATTTTTGTTTATACTTAAATATGTATCTCTAAACAAGAACATTTCCCTTTCAAATCACAGTACCATTATTGCATCTAACAAAGTTATCTATAATTTTTAATATCATCTCATACCCAGTCCATATTCAAATTTCCCATTTGTCCCCCAAATGGTTTTATGGATGGTTTGTTCAAACCAGGATCTAATCAAGGACCTTGTGTTACATTTGGTGAAGTCCTTTTTAGACAGAAATCCTGTGTTTTCCAGGAATCTTTTGGGTCTTTGGGCTATTTGTATCTGCCTCATTATAATCCTCTCAGTTCTATTTCCTATATTCCTGTTGAACTTTCTTTCCAGTTCTGAGGGTCTTTAAATTAGACGCTGCTTTACTCTGGCAAAGTACCCAATGAGTACATTCTTTATAAGAGTCAGAGACACTTTCCCTCCTGATTGACCCAGTGACTGATAACTGACTTACCACAAAATCTATTAGCACTTCTTCAGTTGTTGGTGTAAAACTAGAAGCCCTAAAGGAATACTTACTAAAATTTAAGGAAGGGGTTCCTGCATTTGCTTGATAAGGAAATAAGATGGAAGCTTGTGCCCTTATTCTATTAAACCTGTTCAGCATTAAAACTATTATTCTGTACCACTAATTCCTGGGTTGTTAGAGTTTCTGTAGTTCTTTATAAACTTGAGCCCTAAGGAATCTATAAGGATATAAGTAAGGAAAAACTAGAAAGCTGCTTTTTCCAACAAGATATGCCTACTTTTACTGCTGCATTAGATCTTCATAAGGACTTCTAACATTTCACTTTTGAAGGACCCTGAGACTTTTAGGGCCATTTTATGCATTCATATTTAATGATCACTTTATTTTGCATCTTCCTGACCCTGTGAACTCTTTGGAACAACTAGAGTATAAACACAGTTCATTCCATGGAATTCTAGATATACTTTCTTTTTTTAAAAAAATATATTTTATTTATTTTTATGGCTGTGTCAGGTCTTGTGGCACGTGGAGTCTTTGATGAGACATGCAGGATCTTTTTTTTTTCTTTTTAATAAATTTGTTTATTTATTTTTGGCTGTGTTGGGTCTTTATTGCTGTGCTCGGTTTTTCTCTAGCTGTGGCGAGCGGGGGCTACTCTTCATTGTGGTGTGTGGACTCCTCATTGTGGTGGCTTCTCTAGTTGCGGAGCACGGACTCTAGGTGCACAGGCTTCAGTGTGGCATGCGAGCTCAGTAGTTGTGCCTTGCGGGCTCTAGAGTGCAGGCTCAGTAGTTGTGGCACACAGGCTTAGTTGCTCTGAGGCATGTGGGATCTTCCTGGACCAGGGACTGAACCCATGTGGCTTGCATTGGCAGGCGGATTCTTAACCACTGCGCCACCAGCGAAGTCCCGCGGGATCTTTAGTTGTGGCGTGTGGGCTGTTCATTGCGGCGCATGGGCTTCTCTCTAGTTGTAGCATGTATGTTTTTTCTTCTCTAGTGGTGCACAGGCTCTAGAGCACATGGGCTCTTTGTTGTGGTGCACGGGCTCCAGAGCACGTGGGCTCTGTAGTTTCAGTTTCAGTACATGGGCTGTCTAGTTGAGGCACGTGGGCTTTAGTTGCCCCATGGCACGTGAGATCTTAGTTCCCTGACCAGGGATTGAACCCGCGTCCCCTGCATTGGAAGGCGGATTCTTTATGACTGGACTACCAGGGAAGTCCCTCTAGATATACTTTCAACCAAAAATAAATTTAATATCTGGATAGAATATTTTCTACTACAGATAAATGGTGTGTATAACTAGGGACCTATAATAATAAACTGCCAGTCTATAGTAAGTTGGCAATCAGTCAAAAGTATCTATAAGTGTATTATTCTATTAGTGGGGCTTATTTTTACTGTGATTTGCAGAAAGAGTTTTTATACTTTTTGGTACCCATATCGTATCATATGCCATTATTATCTCAGGACCAAGACCAACAAGGAAGAAGTCTGTGTTGGGACAAAAAGGATTACCTAGGAAAGGGAATCTCTAGTTTCTTTATAGGTTGTACCAATTTCCTTAGCAATTTACTAAATTCTACCTTGTGTGTAAAATATTTTTGTCATCTAAAGTCTTTTGGAACTCTAGAGATGTATGAGCCATGGACTTTTGTTTGACCAAAGGGAAGGTATGTGTCTCCTTTAATATTCTCTAGTACTATATCTCTGTTCTAACTCCTGTCTCCAGACTTTGGGTAGAGGCAGGGGCAAATTCTCTTGTTCAGTTAAACTTTTTGATGTTGTGTTGAGTCATCGTTGCTGTGCATAGGCTTTCTCTAGTTGTGGCGAGCAGGAGCTACTCTTCCTTGCTGTGTGAGGGCTTCTCATTGTGGTGGCTTCTCTTGTTGCGGAGCATGGACTCTAGGCGCATGGGCTTCAGTAGTTGTGGCACGTGGGCTCAGTAATTGTGGCTCGTGGGCTCTAGAGCGCAGGCTCAGTAGTTGTGGCGCATGGGCTTAGTTGCTTCGCAGCCTGTGGGATCTTCCCGGACAAGACCTTGAACCCGTGTCCCCTGCATTGGCAGGCAGATTCTTAACCACTGTGCCACCAGGGAAGCCCTCCATAGACTTTTTTTTTTTTTTTGCAACTGTAATATAACTTTATTTCACTTGGTAAAAGCCAAAATTGATAGTTCTTAACATGGTATGTGGAGATCAAAATTAAAGAATACAAAGTACCTTAAAAAAAAAAGCATTCAGGGGCTTCCCTGGTGGCGCAGTCGTTGAGCGTCCGCCTGCCAATGCAGGGGACACGGGTTCGTGCCCCGGTCCAGGAAGATCCCACATGCCGCTGAGCGGCTGGTCCCGTGAGCCATGGCCGCTGAGTGTGCGCGTCTGGAGCCTGTGCTCTGCAACGGGAGAGGCCACAGCAGTGAGAGGCCCGCGCACCGAAAAAAAAAAAAAAAAAGCATTCAGCTCAATCCTGGTTCTTTCAATATTACTGCCAAACTTCTGTGAAAGAAGCCTTGTAATAAAGACTAACAGCAACATAGAAGATGATTTAAAAAAAAAAGTTCATTTAACAATCTAGAAAAAAGAAAGTGACTATAATACTTGATGACAGACATCATGTTTAAGTAGAAAACACAAAGATAGAAAAAAGTAATATCTCTGAAAATATTGCACAACTTCAGGTGTTTCCTCCAAATTTGCTTTATGTAATTGGATATAAATTAATGAACAAAAACTTAAGCAAGATACATGTAACAATTTAACAGAACCTGATAATCTAATTTCTTTCCATTTTTCTCAAACTCATTGTGGGGCTTATAAGAAAATTAACCAACATAGATACTGCTACAGTTGAATGTTAAATCTTTAAGTGCTTATGACATACTAAATTCTTCTATAATGCAATTATGAAGAACCCTTCAAGAGACTTGTGTTTTATATGTAGAAAAGTGTTAAAGTCAAATATTCAACTCAATATAAAATAATAAGAAACATTTCTGATTGTTTGGTTGAGATTGCTTCTCCTTTTGCTAATGAATGATTTTTTTAGCTGTAATATCACTGAGTTGAACAAATATGTCACCTTTGAGTACATTAAGAAAAATAAACACATGCTAAATGGATAAAACATTACAACTACATCCTTACTAGACCATCTCTACTTCTAACACTTCAGAAGCTTAGAGATTCAGTGTTCTTATATTAACTGCAAGAAAAAGATAAAAGAGAAATTCCTTCTTTTTTGAGATCACAACTATGAAGTCATGTGGTTATACAAATTCTGCATTTGTGTGCAAAACATGAAACACATTTATCTTAATTCTCCCTGCTTAGAATTGTCAGTCAACTAGCAGGACTGTTCTTCCAAGAAACAGAAACAGAGATGTGTTTTACATAACTTCAATAACCTCAGCACTACAATACAGGGAAGGAGGTCACAGGAAAGAATAAATCAAAATTGTTACAACTGAGAAACTTTTCTCAGTTTAACCATGGTGCCACTTTCATTTTTACATAAGCATGGTGGCATAATTCAAGCTCAATAAATCAGAATTCTTAATGTTTGAAATTTACCTTGACTTTTAGTTATCACCATATTAACAACCAAACTAATTAGGTGAAACACATAAGAAAGGGTAATATTAAATCCCACTTTACTAGAGTTGGTTTCTTGACACATTAACTCATTTTTTTATAGAAAAGGGATAGTGCATCTCAGCTTGCTTACACACTAGGAGATCACTTTGAATTCTGCATTTCCTAACTGCAAACAGATATAGCACTTATAACAGGTTATAAATAAAGTGGTTTTCAAGCATAGAGCCAGCCCCAACGATAATAATACACTATTTAAAAAGACCTAAGGCAATGAATTCCATTTCCAGTGGATAAAAGAACTGTACAAACAAGCTTAAAACTACTTTTTTTGTGCCAGTGTTGTAAAATGGAGCTTTTAATAAAACCTTGACCCAAATGCCAGCAACTTGAGAAAATAATTTGGGTGGGGGGGAGAAGAAAATTACTTCATTTAGGAAAAACAACCACTATCTTTTTCCTAATCTTCGACATACACAATTTAAACTTACACAGCTGCTTTAACACTTTACACAATTCCTATGTACTGGAGCAATAACAAGATCTAAATACAATTATATTCTTGAACACTGGGTCAAGGCTTTACATAAAAATACCTTCCTACTTTTCCCCCTAAGTTTCTAAAATATCACATACTTTTCCCCAACAGCTGCAGCCATTCAGGAATATTTAGGAAACTTTTGTGCATGATCTTAATCCCTAATCCCTGGCTTTTTGGGCTCAGTGACAAAAGATCAAAACCACCAAAAATGATGGTTCACTTGAAGTCAGATGAGAGACCCTGGCTCAGTCAGTCTCGTAGGACGAAAGCAGTGCTGCATCAACGGGCTTCATGCAGGAGGGGCATGTGAAGGATCTCATCAGCCAGTCGTCCATACAGTCCAGACGATAGATGTGCATGCACGGGAGAAATCGAATTGGGTCCCCATGAACAAAGTCCATCATACAGATCACACACTCCCAGATCTTTTTTTCTGATCCATCTCTTCCAGGTTCATAAACTCCTTTAGGCAGATGCTGTATAAGGCTTATTCTTTGAGCTATCCTAATTTGTTCCTCTTCAGTCAGCTGAGTTGCTAGGCGAGTCTGGCTAGGTGTTGGATGATAGACCGGAACTGGAACTTGTTCCTGATATGGCGGCGGCGGCTCCTGATCCTGCTCAGCCCCCTCGCCAAAGCTAGCCCGGTCGGACTGAGACTCGTGAAGCAGGGAGATGTCATCCGAAGTGGGGGACTTGAGGCAGTTCCCCATCTTCCGGGGCTGGGGTGTGTGATCTGTGCGCTGTTTTGACAGTCTTCTCCCCTCCATAGACGTTTTAATTAGGCCTTCTGTCATCGCAGAGTCACAGAGGATGTGTGAATTAAATTGATTTTTGCCCTATTATACTTTTTTCCTATTCTTGATTTTTATAATAATTTACCAGTCAACTTCACACTTCTCAACTGTGTATGGATCTATGGTGGGTTTTTTTTGCGACACGCGGGCCTCTCACCGCTGCGGCCTCTCCCGCTGCGGAGCACAGGCTCCGGACGCGCAGGCTCAGCGGCCGTGGCTCACGGGCCCAGCCGCTCCGCGGCACGTGGGATCCTCCCAGACCGGGGCACGAACCCGTGTCCCCTGCATCGGCAGGCGGACTC
Source organism: Stenella coeruleoalba (assembly GCF_951394435.1). NCBI lineage: Eukaryota > Metazoa > Chordata > Mammalia > Artiodactyla > Delphinidae > Stenella > Stenella coeruleoalba. The sequence continues at coordinate 148,092,836 of NC_137147.1, read as the reverse complement.
CCAACCACTGCGCCACCAGGGAAGCCCGGATCTATGGTTTTGATTGCACAGCCTCTCCTGACATTTTCTCTGACAGCAGATACTAGTTGACTTCCTGTTTTTGGAAACTCCTCTTATTTCTAGTTTTGTGGTTTACCATTCCTAAACTCTGGACAAGTACCTCTTCCATTACTAGCAAAGCAATCAAGTCCAGCTCTTGTTAGTTATTAGTTGTAATAGCACTCTCCATGAACCCTTGATTAAACTATTCTTCCCTCACCTGTCCATTGGCAAAAATACATATACCCCTAATTTCTATCTCGTATGTTACCTTGCTCCATGTAATTCCATTTAATCTTGTACAGTTAAACTGGGCAGATCATTTTGGCAAATCCACATTGAGTACATGATCCTACGAAGATCTGTGCTTTTCATCAGCATAACTAAGATTAGGATCTGAAAGTAGCAGGAGGAGATGCTAGTGAGAGTGCACATGCTTTCAGGGCCATTCTTGTGGTTCTAAATAGTAAGATGACTTTTAACCAGACAGGAAATTTGAAAGTATAAAAATGGCTGTAAATAAATCCGCACTTTCCTAGAAACAGACCTATTTTGGTCTGTTCTGCTTCGGGATTCTTATATATATAACTCTATATCCAAGATCTAGTTATTCCTTTTTATTTTAATGATCCTCCGCTTCTCTAATACTTCCTGCTTGCTCTTTTTTTAAAAAATAAATTTTAAAATTTATTTATTTTTGGCTGCGTTGGGTCCCCGCTGCTGCATGCGGGCACTTAACAGCCGCGGCAAGCGGGGGCCAGCCCTCGCCGCGGCACACGGGCCCCTCACCACGGTGGCCTCTCCCACCACAGAGCACAGGCTCCAGGCATGCGAGCCTCAGTAGCCGTGGCCCACAGGCTCAGCATTTGTGGCCTAAGGGCTCTAGAGCACAGGCCCAGCAGTTGTGGCACACGGGTCCAGTCCAGTCGCTTCGCGGCATGTGGGATCCTCCCAGACCAGGGATCGAACCTGCGTTCTCTGCACTGGCAGGCAGACTTCCAACCACCGCACCACCAGGGAAGCCCCCCTGCTTGCTCTTGAGTAAAATAAACTACTGATTCCTTGGCCTCTGTCTAGATCACCTAGCTTCTAGATCTTTGGTTAAATAACGACATCTGCCTAGTTCTTTCCCCATCGTGACTCCCCCTTGATCATCCCTTTCCCATATCAACTTTTATATCCATGTCTTGACTGTTTCCTCTACCTCTTGTTTTTAAATTATTGACAACTCTCTGGAGTATATTCGAAACCAAGGTGTTTTTTAAGGTTAGCTTTTATTAGTTTGCTTTTTTACTTTACATTTAAGGATTAGAAGTGAGAGTAGTTTAGGAGATACAGTTCAAGATAAGTACTAAAGCCATATTAAAGAAATAAAATAAGTTTGTCCATTCACTTTTCTCTTCAACTAAGACTATGGTGGGAATTTTTTTTTCCACAGAAGGCTACACTTAAGTAAAAATTCACCTAATTTAGATATTTTTAAAAGGTAGTTAATACATCAAAAATTGTCACTTTTTTTTTTTTTTTGGTACGTGCCACACACCTTGTAGGATCTTAGTTCCCCGACCAGGGATCAAACCCATGGCCCCTGCAATGGAAGCGTGGAGTACTAACCAATGGACCACCAGGGAATTTCCAAATTGTCACTTTCTTTTAAAAAATTTTTTAGAGGCAGGAAGGGGAAAGAAATGTGGTAACAGAAAAGTGATTCCAACAGTACAGGCAGAGAGATCCAGCTTTTCCTTTTAAATAAGAGGCAGGAAAAGGAGATAGATAAAGAAACCCAGATAGATTTAGGGGCTGTTCACGTGCCCTGCATTATACTAAGCATTTTATGTTCATTATCTCATTTAATTTTCACAACTTCCCACTTTACATCTGAGAGAACAGGCTTAAAGCCCTGAGTAACTTGCTCAAGACCACACAGCTTGTAAACAGCTCCAGTCTGACTTTTAACTTCACACTCTCAACAGCTCTGCCTCTCTGGGTGGGTAAGAAAGTTACTTGTAGGTGAGATTGATGTTTGTTAAGTAGGAGTAAAGTTCATCTTTCAATTTATAAAATTCCTTAGAAATCCTCTCATCTCACTGATTCTATATCACTTTATAAGAAAAGAAAACTAAGGTCCAAAGACTTTAAATAATTCAAATCCAAGCTAGTTAACCAGAAACATTCAGGCAGTGCTTTGCTCTGTATTTTAAAGCCTGGAATTACTTTATTTTTGTATTACATTATCAGGTTTTCTTCTATTTTACCAATTTACAAAATGTGATAGTATTATGTATATTGTTAATAAAAGTAACGTATATACTCTATATAGAATTATCAGAGTATTTTAGGTAGAACAGGTTTTCGTTCAGTCTTCTTTTGTGATTTAATTGCCCATTTTTAAAAAAATTTTAAAAATAATCTAATGTCATTTGTTTTTATGTAATAATAAACATACTTTTTATACATTAATAAACAATTTAATATATGCATTCTGTATTTTTTTGTGAAATTAATATTTTAGAGACTGGTGAGTCAGATTAGGCAGAAGATTTAAGGCTTAGAAAAGAAAGCTTTGGCTAGATAATATTAACAAAAGTGCTGGGATACAAAAGCAAGGAATATATATATATATTTTTTTTTTTTTGGTTGCGGTACGTGGGCCTCTCACTGTCGTAGCCTCTCCCGTTGCGGAACACAGGCTCTGGACGCGCAGGCTCAGCGGCCATGGCTCACGGGCCCAGCCACTCCGCGGCATGTGGGATCTTCCCGGACTGGGGCACGAACCCATGTCCCCTGCATCAGCAGGCTGACTCTCAACCACTGCACCACCAGGGAAGCCCCCAAGAAATATTCTTGATGGTGATTTAATTGTAGACTCTCAGGAACAAATGGGCCTAAAGTATTCAGTACTATACTGACACATGCTTTGTTATTTTAAGTAATAACCAGCATTGTTGACAGTGGACCAGTTACAGACTTTTTTTGATAAATGTCAAGATCTAAAAGAGGAAGAAATTGAGGCTGATGGTCCATGAGAAGACAGGTCACCTATACCAAGAAATGGATACTTTTAGTTAAAACTTTTAAATATTCATGTGCTATGGATGATAGTAGCTTTCAATAGAAACGCTCCCAGAATTTACCTATCCTAAAGTGTCATTTGGAGGAAAATTATTGATAAGATTATAGTTCCTTCCCAACAAACAGCCAATCTAATATATGATCTATACAAAATAAACTGTAAAACTTACATATTATATAATATGTTGAAATGCATTGTGATAAGTATAAAGAGAAGGGTCAAATCTATTCAGTGGAAAATTAGTTTTTCTCTTAAATTATCCCAGAACAAGGTAGACCCTAACTGGGTATTAAAAATATGTTAAGGGACCTCCCTGGTGGGGCAGTGGTTGAGAGTCCACCTGCCGATGCAGGGGACACGGGTTCGTGCCCTGGTCCAGGAGGATCCCACATGCCACGGAGCGGCTGGGCCCGTGAGCCATGGCCGCTGAGCCTGAGTGTCCGGAGCCTGTGCTCCACAAAGGGAGAGGCCACAATGGTGAGAGGCCCGCGTACCGCAAAAAAAAAAATAAAAAATAAAATGTTAGGTAATGACACTGCATGGGTGAATAAAACATGACTCTGGTCCTCAAGGAGCTTAAAATGTATTGAGAGATGATTAAGTAAACAGACAACTGCAATTCAATGTATAAAGTGCTATAATACTGTTAAGTCCAGGATTCTATGAAGTCACATAAAAGGGGCACTAATATCAGGGTAAGGTGGGATCATTACTACCCATGATATGAATCCTCAAGCACTTAGCATAGTGCTAAGCATATGGTAGGCATTCAATATTTGATAAATTGGAACATACCTGATTTAAAAAACAAAACAAAACATGAGCCTGGACTTAATTTTTTCTTAAAACAATGTCTTTAAACTTTATACCAAAATGTGTTTCTTTATGAATCCTTTTCATGTTGCAATAGTAATTTCAGTGACCTTGTGAATTAATCAGTACCTACAGCTGATTCTTGAATGTAACTGCTACTAGACAACAGGAAAGACTGTACTTCAGGAGGAGCTGTGTCCCATAGTGCTGGACACATAGTAAATGTTCAAAAATAACAACTACTTAGTTTTTTTTAAAGCTTCAAAATTTATTCAGTAATTCTCTACCCTCACCACCAAATTCTTTAAAGGAATTTCTTATTATTAATTATTAAGATTGTGTATAAGTGAGAACTTGAAAAGTATGATTCTTGTGCAATAATAAACACTATATTAACCAGTGGGAACTCTGAACAAGTAAATGAAAGTTGTCCTTGGCAAATCTGAAATAAAAATGGCTTACAAATGTTATATGGTATACTAGGGACACTTTACATATGATTGGAGTTAAAACTAATGCATATGAGCAATTAGAGATCAATGCTAAATTCTATGGTAATGACTGTAAATACATTATGACTTCATTGATTAATTCAATAAATATTAGGCTTCAACTTTATGATACAGCCTACACTAGGCCCAGAGATAGATTAAAAAATACAGTCTGGGGAACAAGGAAGAAAACATAATCATTGTACAGTGTGATTTAATGCTACTATAGAAAAAGTACAAAGTACTGTTGGTGTATAAATTAAGAGCAGCTAATGGTGCAGAGAAGGAAAAATTGGTATGAAATGGATTAGTCATATGTGCTTAATTTTTTTAAAAAACAGGCAATATGATATAATTTTATTGTGACTATATCTTATTTGTTATCTGATGTATTTTTTAGGAACTTGTATAGTATTTTTCTATTTTGTGAAAGGAGATTAAAAAACTCCAAGGGCTATTTATAAGTTATGAATTAGTTGAACATGCCAAGAACTCCTATTTCTCATCATACTGTAGTGTACCTTTTATAAACTATATTCAAAGCCAAGTGGATATAATTCAGTGAGCAAATAAGATATCTACTTGGTCAACTATTTAGTAGGTTGTGCAGACCTAACTAGTAGGAATAATTATATGTTTTAAAAAGATTATACAGTTTCTCTTAAATATTAACTAGCTTTGATCAACTTAACAGTCCTTTTTCTTATTTCTTATTAAGGGTCTGCTGTATTTGTTGGTAACAGACCAGGGGTTTCTCACTGAAGAAAAAGTTGTTTGGGAAAGCCTACACAATGTCGATGGTGATGGAAATTTCTGTGACTCAGAATTTCATCTGCGGCCTCCTTCTGATCCGGAAACTGTATACAGAGGACAACAAGATCAGATAGATCAGGTAAATTTGTTGTTTTATCTTCTTCATATTGTTTAAAGTGCTCATTCCTTTCAAATGTGAATTTAGTTATCCAAATTTTTGAACTAAAAGTTGTTCATTAATATACTTGTGAAATTTTCCTGACACTTCCTAAATAGGTAAGTGATTATTCTACATGTACATTAATTGTACACTTTGGTTCAGAAGACCAGATTATATTGAACTGTGAAGGTCATGGTAAAGAGTTTAAATTTTATTCTAATTGTAGTAGGGAAGGTATGCGAAGTATTAAACATGGAAGTGACATGATCTACTTTACCTTTTTTTTAAATTGAGGTAACATTAGTTTATAACATTATATGTTTCATGTGTATAACAGTATGTTTCTACTTCTGTAAAAAAATATGGAATGCTTCACAAATTTGAGTGTCATCCTTGCATAGGAGCTGTGCTAATCTTCTCTGTATCGTTCCAATTTTAGTATTTATGCTGCTGAAGCGAGCACTACTTTACCTTTTTAAAAACCTGCTATGTGGCAAATGCATAGGAAGGACACGGTTGTAAGCAGACTAGCAGTCCAAGCAAGAGGTGATGATGGCTTAGCCTTGGTGGTAGAGATGAAGAGACAAGTACATATTTGAGATCTATTTTGGTTAGTCAGAAAAAGTAGAAAAGAGGGAATCTTGAAGATAGCATACACTGGATAAAGAGTAGGGGGGTGTTCTAAGCCTTAGAGTCCAAGGTAAGGAGGAACAGACACTTACAGCAGGAGCTGCACTACTGAGCAGAATTCTTATTTGGAACTGAAACAGATGAGATTTTTGCCTGCTATTGGTTGGTAGGCTTAGAGCCACAAGTGTGTTTATTACTAGAAGTATAACAGTGATGTGACATTTTCCTCAACTGAGGCAGAAATATGTTTATGTTAAACAGTTGGCACATGTTTTGCTGATAACAATTTAAGTGCATAGAGACTGTGTACATTTAACCATTATTCATTGAGCAGTTGTACTGAGCACTATAACTGCATCCTGGGGACACAAAGATAAATCATTCAGTCCTGTCCTCAAAGATTCTTCAGTCTAGTTGGGGAGGCAGGTATTTGACCAACTAATATCATATGTTAAGTTCTATAATGGTAATTTGAATAGCAAGCTATGAATGGATGAAAGAATACTTGATTCAAACAAATACTAATCTTTCTAGGACTCTTGGCCTTCCTTTGACAAACAGCCATAATAATCAACATACTCATTTTCCTTCAGAAGATATACAGGAGCATGGTTTTTTAAGTGTTACTTAAGAGAAATATACAGGATTTTTCTAACTACTGTGTGTAAAAAATATTGGCACAGGAATGAAGTAAAGCAATAGATTGCCACAGTAATCTAGCCGTAAGGTGTTGAGAATACATGTATGATATTGTCTTTAAAAGTAGCAATGAAGGGACTTAGCAAAGAGCAGAGTTTGAAGAATTGAGGAGAAAACTTTGAAGGACAAATTCTTGATGTCAGTAAGATAATCATGCTAGATAGTACAGGGTCTTCACAGGCAACAACCTTTTACATATCCTCTGTGGTTATTTAAAATTCTCTTATTTTGAGGGTAGATTGGGGGAGGTGCACAAGAGTAGTCAAGTTTCATTCAACACTAATTCTTAATAAAAGTGGATGTTTTGTTAGATAATATAACTTTTGACCAAAGATGCATCACTTTCTCTCATAGGAAATAATCTGGGGGTGTGTGTGGGAGGAGAAAGGCATAGTTAAGTAACTGAATATGATTGTATGATGGACAGCTATGTTGGCTTTAAAAATCATCTTTTGGGAGAATATTTAATAAATAATCTTGGGAAGTTCTTATAACCTTTTTTTAAACAGAAGACTTTTATAACATTAAATGGAAAAGAAAGCAGATTATGATAGTTTCAGGGGTTGGGAGATGTGTTTGTGTTTGTATGTGAATATAGAAAAAAATGATTAATATATAACAATTATATATTAATTGTTAACAGTAGTTGGCTCTGTGTAATGATATTATGGTAATCTTAACTTTCTTATTTATGCTTTTTTACTTTGTAACAATTTTCTACAGACATGTGGGTTTTTTTTTAAGCTTTTCTGAATGCCTTATATACTGCTTCTAGAAGGAATTTCAAATGAATATTTAAAATATTTATAACAATGGCAACATCACTGAAATAATTTCATACCTCCCAAACAAATATATAGAAAACTTCTATTTTTACATTTACCCTCTGGTATGTTTTTTAAAAGCCACTCTGATAGGTTTGTAGATATAACCCCTATATTTCACACACGTTAGTTCTTGGATAAAATCTCATAGCTAAAAATGGTTATCATTTAATTTCTTAGGACTATCTTATGGCATTATCTCTACAACAAGAACAGCAGAGCCAAGAGATCAATTGGGAACAAATACCTGAAGGAATCAGTGATTTGGAACTAGCAAAGAAACTCCAAGAAGAAGAGGATAGACGAGCTTCTCAATATTACCAGGAACAGGAACAAGCAGCAGCAGCTGCTGCTTCTGCTTCTACACAGGCCCAGGTAAAAACTAGTGTTCTGATCCTTAAATATAATGATCACTTTAGCAATAAAGAAATTTGTGCTGAGATAAAAACTTTTAAGTTAGGTATTGACTCTGTTAGCATTTTTAGCATCCATGGATTTTATGACATTGTTCTAAGTTTGTGATTATCTTAATATATTTCTAATTTAGTTAATTTTACTTTTTCTGAGGTTCTGATGGGAAGATTTTCCAAATTTATTAAGTTCTTAATAGCTTCAAACAATATAAACCAATATGAACAAATCTTTCCTATCAATTAGAAGGCAGTATGAGGTACTGCTGGAAAGAATGTAGACTTTGGAGCCAGATAAATGTGGATTTGCATTTTCTGCTTCTGTCTCCCCTTACTAGGTGCAACATGGACAAAGTCCTCTACGTCTCTTAGCTTCATTTTCCCTATCTGGAAAAAAGAAGATAATACTTAACCCTTAGGTTTGTGGTTAAGAATAAATAATGTTAGCATTTAATCCAATGTTTGACATGTGCTAAGTATTCAACAAAGGTTAGCACCTTTCCACTTTCCCCAGCTAAATGTTTTAAGCACTGAAAATGTAACTAAGGGGGTTTCTATTTCTTAAATCTCATTTCATTAAATGAAAAAAATATTCCCCTTCTTTTATGTTTGTACCATGCTAGAACTATTCCTTTGATTTGGGTATTCAAGAAAGCTTGATGCCCTTTAAGATCTGATGAAACTTTAAATATAGAGGTCTCTAATAAAATAGGTATAACATTTCTATTTCTAGAAATATTGACTACTCCAAGCTTAAAATTTAAAACCTACCATGTTATGATTAGCTTTTCACTAAAAAAGTTCTCTCATTGCACAGAATACACATTTCACACTCTGAGTCCTCAGGGGTTTTTTTCCCTCCTTTTAAAATCTGTTTATTATAGTATTTAATGAGATCTTGGAAAACTATTGTAGCTTGCCAAAAGGTGTCACTTTCTTTAACATTTCCTAAACTTTAACATAAGTTATCTTGAATTTGAGTCTTCAGGCAATATAATGCTATATGTTATTTATTGTTTGAAGTTCCATTTACTTAGAATAATGGATACATTAATTATATCTATTCTGAATGATAGAGGCAGTTATTCAGATACCATATCACATAACAAGTCTATACACCAATAGCCTTTTTCCACTAATAATTCATTTCACTCCTGTAGTTTTTCTTTCTAGATAACTATGCTTAAGCATCTTGGAAAAATTGTGGTAATTTTTTCCTGTTTATTTTTCTTAAAGCAAAGCCAGCCAGCACAAGCCTCTCCATCGAGTGGCAGACAATCTGGGAATAGTGAACGTAAACGAAAGGAACCTCGAGAAAAAGATAAAGAAAAAGAAAAGGAAAAAAATAGCTGTGTCATTTTGTAACAAGTGTGGGTCATGTTGGAACCATCTGTATGTCTTCAGAAACAAAACCATAGGAGGAAAGGAAGAAAAACCGATAAATACCGTCTGTGCCTGATTTCCCAATGGATTTTGTTCATGTTTTTCAGGGGAAAGGTTGTTACTTAGTTACAATCAGACTTTTTCAAGTCACACAGTACACTCTTCATGAGCTGGAGTTTCATGTTACAAGTTGAAAATGCTGTGTGTTGTCATTCATGAAAAATAATGCACTTGTAGCCAAATAAGCAAATCACAGCAAATTTGTGTCATAGTGACATTCATAACTCATATCAGTTAGTAAGCTATTTCATCTTCTATTCTAACAATGAATAGTATTCATTGTTTCCTTCCTCAAATCTAAACATTAGCACAATAATTTCTGAAATTAATTTTTACAATGTTAAATTATGATCTAATCTATGAGAAACCAGGGGTTTAATATAGATTTAAAAAGAAAAGAAAAGACACAAATAACAAGAATAAATAACCCTCAATTATATATTGGACTAGTTCAGCCCTTGAACAGCTTTACGTTTCTTTAGGAATGTACATTTTAGATATATCTTGAGAACTGATAATGGAGCTTGGATTTAATTTAGATAGAAAAAAAAAGATTTGTATTTCTTTTCCAATAAAAAAAAATTACATAACACCAATACTCATCAAAATCAAATCTTAATAACTTTGTAGTGTTATAAAATTTGAGGAATTTTGAAATCTTTAATAAAGGTTACTTGGACCACAGTTACTATTTATTGATAGTGTGATAAGTGAGTATAAAGAGGAAACCATGTGGATGCTAGGCCTTGTAAATATGGAGATGTAGAAATAGAAAAGGAGATAGTTCAGTGTCTACCTTTTTCTAAAATTACCTTGAACCTTAAATTTTAAATGTTTATTTTCTAGAAAATTAAGTATACTTATTAAAACCAACAAAAAAGCACATTTTTGAAATGATGTTAGATACTCTCTCAGTGTAGTGGAAAAACATTAGTAAAAATCTGAGGATAAGAATCTGGAGGAATTTATGTAGAAGCAATCAGATTATTCTAACTTATGAGAACCAAATAAACCTATAACATCTTATAGTGTTTCTAGGATTCAGAAAGAATATTTATTGAACTTTATTATGAGGCAACACATATTTTCCTGTATTTCTATAGTTTGGAAAACTATCCTTAATAGTCCTTTTTATATGCTTTATATTTAAAAGTTTGTTTTAGTCATTTTTGAAAAGACTGTTGCTGCTGCAAGTAGTTACGTGATTTACATTCTAAGCCTCAGTAAATTTGTTTGTTCAAGAGCATCTTAATCTAACCTGAGCATCCACTTGGAGAATGCTTTTTGTGGTCTGGGGTGACAAAAGACTACACAAAAAATGTGGTCTTGATTTCTTAAGCTATGTCCTTAACATTCTCCGTGATCCAGGACCAGATATAAGATAAATCTATATGTAAAAAGTAATGTCTTATTTATGGAAGAAATTATTCTAAGGGAAATATCCAGGGTCAAGCTGTATCTTTTACATCCTTCTATATTGCATGTCTGTTTATGTTATACCATTTGTTATTCCTTCAAATTTCATATGCTAGCATAAGTCATCAGAGAACCTGTTTGGGGTATAAAACTTTCATACAAAATATTTGGTTAGTCTCTTAATAATAACCCAGAATATGTGTATATTGCTAAAGTAATCAAATGTACTACAGAATTCTCTATTGGCTCAAACAAGTTGATTTTTAGGCCAAGTTTATTCTTGATATCACTCTGTTGGTTAAAGGAGGAAACTCAAACCTCAGTGTTTGTTTTTCCCAGAACAGATAGTAGTGACAGTGCATTATATTTTATTAAGAAGCAAAACAATAAATCCTGAGAAATTTTAAAAAACGTATTTGAGGCATATTTTCCCATAATTATATACTTAACTATTTATTGCCCTTGCAAAATATATGTGTAGAAGGTATTCTTCTGTTAATTGTTACTGTCTTAATTTGTTCCAAAGATAACACTGCCATTCTGCAGTCCCATTAGAAGAAAAAAAAATTCACTCAAAACCAGCAGTGCTGCTATCAGATAAGTAAATGTCAACGTATACTTATAAGAAATAACTAAGAAATGTAATGTGTTTGTTAATTCAACCTTTTTCTATGTAATATTTCCCAGTCAGGCTTTCTTACATTCCTGGAATTCAGTTTGATATACCAAGAGTAATAATGATAAAATGTTTACTTTGAATACTGTGGGGGAAAATTAAATGTTCAATTCTATTAAAAAAAAAAAAACTTCTGAGAGATACTGGTTTCCCATCCTTGAAAGTTATAAAGAATTTAGAGCTATTATGTCTTTATTTTGCTCAAGTCAACAAATTACATATTCAGACATTTCATTGTTGGTTTAGGTGCACTGGAATTTGATAGTGGTATATTAAAGTCTTTCCTTCACAGTATTTTATAATGCTTGAAAACTGTTACATGTGCACTGCTAGTAGAAATTAGAACTTAAACATTTTTGTTTTTAAGATTTATAGGCTAGATTAGAGACACATTTGCATCAACCAGTCACCTCTTCTGCAACCAGAGCTAGCAAAAGAAGCAGATGAATGAATGGATATGGTCATTGAACTGTCTCATACTTCAAAGACTTTTCCTTAAGGTTAGTGACCAGTCTTTGTTAACAGTATGAAAATTTTCTTCATGTTAATCCCATTGAATCAACAACGCTGTGATTTATAATATGTTATCAACACTAAAAAATACATCGTGTGTGTGTGTATGTGTGTGTTTCTGAAGCAAGGATCCATGACTTCTAATAGATTCTCAAAGGAGTCTCAGATGTAAGAATCATCATCACCAAGCTGTTTAAGGCAGCTAAAATTGGAATTGGCTGCTTCCTATAATATGCTGTTTCAATGTGCGTAGTTAAAGTAACTTATTTCATGTTTCAAAATGTCAAGTTAGTAGTTGAATGAGACATAGATTTAAGGTTAAGATTAGTCTTTGGAATATATGTATATATTTTTTGTCTAAAATTTCTAGTATTTGACTACTTATGTTTTGAATTCTTCCTCATACTTCTTGATCTTAGCTTAATTAAGCAAGTTACTATCAGAGATTAGTTGACTGAACCCAACATTAACCATTTTGTACTTTCACAAAACCTTAACATTTTGTTTTTAATGAATCACCAACTCAGTTCACAAAGAGACAGAAGATCTTGAGAGGAAAGAGGACTAGAAGTAAAATATATATTTAAGGAAAGAACTATCATATTAATGTTGGCATATAAAGCAGATATTTGTAAAATTCTGCTGGAGAAAAATCAAGGCAAGAATTTCTAGAACTGTCCTAAAACAATCTCATTTATTTAAATTTTTTTTTAAAAAAAAGCAAAAAGCAAATTGATTGTAAAACATGATGGAAAGCTTATGGCTTTTACCTATCACAGAATATTTGGGCATACAACTTAAACTATAATAATAAATTTACTAATGTTTGATAAAATAAGATGGAGGCATTAAAGATGGCATATAGTTTGTATTTTAAGGTATGGGAAATGTGAAATTCTGAATCATTTTGTCTAAAAACCTGGCTTTTATCTTGCCTTCGGCAAATTTACCATGCCTCAATTTACTCTAAATATCTAAAGGATGCTCATTTTTAGTGCTTTGCACCTTGGAATAAAGGGCATAGTATAAGCACAGGGTATTATTGAAATAATCATAAATATTACACACATCTTTTGTTCTTGAATGTGTAGAATTTTTCCCCCAATGACAATATTTCTAAAGCCAGTTTTTTGTTTTTTTTAATGCTGTCAAAGTTTGTAGAATTATCTTGTCTTTGAGCATGGCATCATCTCTTCCCCCCATTTTTTTTTTTTTTTTTGCTACGCTGCACAGCATGTGGGATCTTAGTTCCCTCTCCAGGGATCAAACCCGTGCCCCCTGCCAGGGAATTCCCTCTTCCCCACATGTAGTATTTTACAGTTGCTTTTGTGTTCTGTGGGCTATAGGATCAAAACCAAGAGTATTTTGAGAGTATAAAAGCATTAAAAATCTATTTTTTCTGATATCTTTCATATTTCTAAATATTTAGATTCTCTTTGCCTCTTCATGGAACAAAGTACAATGGGATCAGGTTACTAATACATATATGTAAACATTTTTGCATGGATGGAATTCATTTAGATCTCTTAAGTACTGTCCTTTTTAGGGCTATTTAAATTATTTATGTTTTTTAAGTGTAAAATGTTATTTGATAATATACAATTAAATTTCTTTTAGAAAGTGACCGAAAATAGTAAAATAACGGGCTTCCCTGGTGGCACAGTGGTTGAGAGTCCGCCTGCCGATGCAGGGGACATGGGTTCTTGCCCCGGTCTGGGAAGATCCCACATGCCGCGGAGCGGCTGGGCCCGTGAGCCATGGCCGCTGAGCCTGCGTGTCCGGAGCCTGTGCTCCGCAACGGGAGAGGCCACAACAGTGAGAGGCCCGCATACTGCAAAAAAAAAAAGTAAAATAACTAACCAGAAACAGAGTTCTTAGGTCCTCTAGTAATTGAGTGTCCTTTTTGACTGATGTCCAACACTTCTAAAGCTCTTGGGAAAACATAAAAAAATTGTGGTTACTCTTCTCTAGTGACACTTTAAAACTAAAATTATAATTGAAGGCTTCTTGAACAAAATATACTGCAATATAGAGATAATGCAGTCTAAGGAAGAAATTGCAGGACCCTGATAAGTTTAACTGATTTTGAAGATCTGTCTAAATTTTAACTCATGCATGTCTTACTTAATCCCATTGTTTCTGCCATTAGAAATTAGAGTTTAATAAATTGCGATACACATATATATTTTTACATGAAGAATTCTAGTTTCTAATTTCACTTTTCTGATCTCAAAAAAATTCAACTCAAAAAACAGGGTAAAAGTCTTCAGCTATTGCCTCAAGTTTAGCTTTATCCTGTTGAGCTGAGAAAGGATGAGATTTAGATTTGTCTGCTTATAATAGATATTTTTTAGGTCATGGTACTATCCCAGATAAGGTGTTGAAATACCATGGCAGAAACATATAAAATCTAAGCTTTAAACCACAGTAGATTTAAAGAACAAAAAGTTGTAGTATTATTCTATAATGTCTCTACTTCATCTGATATTAATTCTAAGAATTCCTTCAAATCACTTAATAATTTGTCACCATTAACTTTACAAACCTTATATCTATCCTTACTGTAATATCCTATCTTGAGAGGCAGGGGTGCCTCCTAGGTTAGAGGGTGGACAAAGCAAAATTCTTCTGAAGGTGATCCTGGCTTATTTGGCTCTAGTAGTCACAACTTTAATAGGAATTCAGTAAACTGAAATACCCATTTAAGTTCCCAAATCAGTGACCTGTCCAAATGAGCATTATAACTGAAATACCCTGAAGAGCAGTTCTAACTCATGAAATGTGTTTTAAGACTAAGACTGGCATTTAATCTGTCCTGTATGTCTCTCAATTTTGTCAGTTTTTGTTGTTTTTTACATCGTGGTTGTATGAAATAACCATTTTTTTCCAGGGTATAGAGGATATCCTAAAGCTTTTCAGATTTTTAAAGATGAGGATTTGAAAAGCTTCCAGTAGTTTTTGTTAAAATGCTATCTTCTCAGTAAAATAACAACTATTGTTTTCACACATCCACATATCACAAGTAGGACAATATGATCGGAGATTGATGTATGATTGCTACCCAACAATCAGCAAAAGGGATAATCTTCACTTGTGAAACTTCAGAGGTACCCTGAAAGTCATTTCCTAAAGTTAGTGCATGTGAGTCTTTTTTCCTGGAATTGTGCAGAATAATTGGCTTGTGGCACATATTTGGAGGAGTAGCAAGTGAAATGGTATAATGACTGCAGAGAAAGTTATCTTGAAATACAACAAGAAGAAACAAATTTTCTTCTTCCACTTTATTGCCCAGCTATTTGGGTCAGGAGGTTGCTATGATAGATCTCTATGCCAGGCCAAGAATGGCCAATTGAAATAGAGTTCTCAAAGAGTTTAAATATATAGATTGTGTATGAGTGCCTATTTTTTTTTTCTCCTTTTCTTTACTATCTTAATGCCCTTTCTACTTCTGAAATAATTCATCTGTTTTGCTTTATGACCAGCTTTAATTCTAGTTGTAGAATGATAGCAACCCTAGAGATTGATAGAAAAGAGCATTTAAATACATTTTTTGAATAAAGACACTTAAAAGCATCTACCCAGCTTAGGGTTGAACTGAATTTCTATGAAAGAAAGTTATTGTTTGATATGCTAATTATGCTAAAACCATTTGATTTTAAAAAGTAAGTCTTAAGTTTCAGAAGTTTCACTTTTGGAGGATACTCCTAAAAAAGGCATATTGAACACAGATGGGAAAATATAAAATATTTCTGAAAGAATTATTCAGTATTATTCAACGTTTAATTTCATGTTTGTTATTGTACCACAAGGATAGCGTCATTCTTGGATTAAAATGTTGGATTTTTGTTAATATACTTAAATCTGTAACCAGTGGTAACACCCTTAGTATTTTTTATTATAGATTATATTTTATTTCAATAAACTTTGATATTTAGACCAAAAAGTCTTTCTGCTATATATATTAATCTCATTAAACTACTTCTTACAAATGTTAAGAGTGGGAAAATGGGGAATTGACATTAATTCACATTTACTTAGGATTAACTCTTATCATACTTGGACCAACTCTTGATAAAGACAGTGCTTTTCCCTCAAGAGACACTGAACAAAGACACAATTAACTCTAAATTATATAATAGTTAACTACCTGATCCCAGTGGTAGATTTGTTATATCTGATACTTCTATTCTCTTGGAGGACTAAGTTAGCAAGAACTGAGGAGGGAATATTTTCTCTTTACACCATGCCAATCCTAATATAAAGTTTTTTGTCCAACAGTTTTTTTGTCCAACAAAGTTTATGTCAGCCGATGTCTGGCATTTCTCTGTGAAAGCTTTCTTTCTTTCTTTTTAAAGTATTTGTTTGTTTATTTAGGCTGTACCAGGTCTTAGTTGCAGCATGCGGACTTCTTAGTTGCGGCGTGCATGTGGGATCTAGTTCCACGACCAGGGATTGAACCTGAACCCCCTGCACTGGGAGTGCAGAGTCCTACCCACTGGACCACCAGGGAAGTCCCTGTGAAAGCTTTCTTAGACTCCCCAGCCTTCTAGGCAGAATTAATCATTCCACACAGTGTTTTGACGACTTCTCCTCATTTGTAGCACTTAAGCTAGACTATGAGCCTTTTAAGAACAGGGATCATGTTTTATTCATCTTGATTTTCTTGGCAATATTACATGATCATTGGCACTTTAAATGAACCTAATATCTACTTAGAGGAATTTTTTTAAATACCTATATTATGTGGTAAGTTATATTGCTTGCCTGTCCTTTAAATAAGTTGAGTTATTTAATCAGTTTTCCCCTTTAGCATAAAAGTTATATAGATAGAAGGAACCAAAATCCTTAATCTGTTTCCCCCTACCTTCTGACTCCCCTGATTTTCCGTGGGTATCATCCTGTATCCTCCTAGGCTGCTTGGGAAACAGCAGCCTCAACAAAACTAAAGTAAGCAGCCTTGTTCTTTCCCCATCTCATACCCTTTTTACAGGGTCTCTTTCCTCACTTTATATTATCCTATGAAGTACATACCTATTAATTTGTTGGAGCTGAGATTTGAAGCCAAGCAATCTGACTCCAGAGACTGTGCTCACAAATATATCTGGAAGGGGACAGATAAATCTAGGTCAGGTCTGTGTTCAAATTCTGACTCTTGACTTTTTAAGACACATCTGTTTCAAACCCTGCAGAAATCTTCAAAATCAGGCCTATTAGCCTCCTTTGTACTCACTAGTCTTAAAGCCAGTTAATTCTGCACAGCCTCTTTTCTCAACTGTAAAACAGAATAATTTCTCTCTCTTAAAATTGTTATAAAGATTAATGTACTTAAATTGTCAAATACATAATAAACACCCAATAAATTATAGCAGATTGTGGATAACAGACTAGGGATAACTTTTTTCTTACCAGCCAAGAACTTTAAACGTGAAAAAACACCTCTTTAAATTAGGAAGGCCCCTTAATCCTTATAAAAGTAAACATTTTTTGATTCTCTCCCAATTATAATGCTGATCCTACCATAAGAACTGAGATCAACCTGGACTCAGAATGGCCCAGAGTGAAAAACATGGAACAAACAAAACTTCAGAATACATAAAATAATATAATCATAAATTCCAGATAAGACTTTGGAAATCGTGACATGTTCTCCCTGGAGATTCATTAGTTTACTCATTTATCAAGGAAGATTCAGGAAGTTAGACTTAATAGGAAGGACCATATTTGGACAGTCAATGATCTATCTTTAAAGCTATGGCATTAAATTTTTAAATTAAGTGCAGTAGAAGTCAAGAGCATAGGACCAAGAAAGTCAGCCAGGCTGAAGTCAGCACCTTCAACGATGTCAGGGTCATGTAGGGGAGTAAAGAATAATTTTCCTTCTACTACCCTTCTAAGTTCTTGGCTGGGGCCTTGTACAGAAGACAGATTAATAAGAGAAAAACAAATTTATAATATGTTTACATGGGAGATAGGGAAAAATTAGTAACTCACAGAGGTAGCTTAGAATTCTGGCTTAAATACCATTTCAGTTAAAGACAAAAGAAAGTGTGTGGAGAGTAAGGTTTGTTATGCAGATTAAAGTCTTTAAATTGGTGCCTTCTCCATTGATTAGATTCTCTTGTGATTTAGTCCTCCTCTTTCTGGTAAAGGAAGATTTCCTTTATAAGTATAAATTTCCATTACAAAGAAGCAACTCTGTTTTCAGAGCTTCTGTATCTGCTATTTCTCCAAATAATTCTTATTGCAAAGAGGCATATTTTGGGGTGGCATATTCTGCTACCCTTCAATCAACTCAGGCAAAAGGTGATAGCATTTAAAGGATTCTTCATCCTTCTGAGGACTTTTCTTTGGGCTGCCAACTTTACTAAATAAATCACTATAAAGAAGTGGTGATACTTTAAATATAGTAGCCTCTGAACCCTGGCATTCCACTGAATGTCCTAGTCCTTAAAATATGGAACTAACTGGTTACTAATAAGTATTATATCAGCAGTACTCCCTATTTATTGGAATATTATCATGTATCAGACACTGAGCTGTTTATATTCTTATCCTTACTTAATCCTCACAAAAATTTTAAGAGATTGATACTATCACAGTTAAGGAAACAGAAACCTGAAAGATTAAGCAACTTACAAAAAGTCAGTGCTAGTGGCAACTTGAAATTTAAAACTGAACCTAATACTCTATAGTCCATTCTCTTTACTTCACAATTATGGAAGCATTCACAAATTTGCATACCTAATATGTTCCAATGACCTCCTTCCTTTTTAAACCACTTCTTATATTTCTGATATTTTTCATCTACATTTCTGGTATCCAATCAAAATTTTAAGCCTGGGATCACTAAAGATTTGCTCCTCTTCTAGATGTGTCATTGTTTTACTCCTTACAGTTAGGTCTATGATCCATTTCAAGTTAATTTTTCTTTTTCTTTTTAATTGAATAAATTTGATGTGTAACACTGTGTAAGTTTAAGGTACACAGCATGTTACTTTGATACATTTATATATTTAATATGATTGCTGATTGCTCATAATATGCTTATATTACATAATTATAGTGCAATATTATTGTCTATGTTTATTACACTGTGCATTAGATCTCTATGGCTTATTTACTACTTGTTACAAGTCTATACCATTAAGCACCATCACTCTTATTCCCCACCCATCACCGTCCCCTAGTAACCACCATTTTACTGTCTTTTACAGTTTTAACTTTTTTAGATTCCACATGTAAGTGATATTGTACAGTTCTTATCTTTCTCTGTCTGACTTATCTCAGCATAATTTGCTCAAGGTCCATCCATGATGTTGCAAATGAGAGAATATCTTCCTTTCTTATGGCTGAGTTATATTCTGTTGTTAATGTGTACATATCTTTTTTATCCATTTATCGGTTGATGGGTATTTGGGCCATTTCCATATCTTGGCTATTGTGAATAAAGCCACGATAAACATGGGAGTACATATATTTCGTCTGCATCCTGTTTTGATTTTTGGGGGGTATATACCCAAAAATAGAATTGCTGGATCCTATGGTAGATCTATTCTTAATTTTTTAGGAACCTCCATATTGTTTTCCATATTGGTTGGACCAGTTTACATTCCCATGTATAAGGGTACCCTTTACATCACATCCTTACAAGCACCTGTTGTCTCTTATCTTGTTGGTGATAGCCATTCTAACAGGTGTGTGATGATATCTCAGTGTGGTTTTGATTTGCACTTCCCTGACGATTAGTGATGTTGAACACCTCTTCATGTGTCTGTTGGCCATTTTGATATCCTCTTTGATAAATGTCTAGTTCAGCCCATTTTTTATTTGGATTGTTTGGGCTTTTTGTTGCTGAGTGACCAAGTTATTTGTATATATTGGATATTAACCCCTTATCCAACACATGGCTTGCAAAAATTTTCTCCCATTCTTTACATTGTCTTTTCATTTTGTTAATTGTTTCTTTTGCTGTGCAGCTTTTGAGTTTGATATAGTCCCATTTGTTGATTTTTTTTCTCTTTTTGTTTGTGCTTTGGCATCATACCCCCAAAATTATTGCCAAGATCAATATCGATGAGATTCTTCCACATGTTTTCTTCTAGGAGTTTTATGGTATCAGGTTTTAAAAATTCAAAAAATTCATGTTGAGTGAATTTTTCTGAGTGGCCTGAAATATAGGGGTCCAGTTTCATTTTTCTGCATGCATTTTTCCAGTTTTCCCAGCACCATTTGTGGAAGAGACTGTCCTTTCCCTTTGAGTATTCTTGGCTCCCTTGTTGAATATTAGTTGATTGTATATGTTGGGGATTAATTCTGGACTCTCTATTCTGTTCCATTGGTCGATGTGTCTATTTTTGTGCCAGTATCATACTGTTTTGATTATTTTGGCTTTGTAATATAGTTTGAAATCTGGAAGTGTAATACGTCCAGCTTTGTTCTTTTGTCTCTGGATTGCTTTGACTATTCAGGGTCTTTTATGGTTCAACACAAATTTAGGATTGTTTTGTCTATTTCTGTGAGGAATGTCTTTAGCATATTGATGGGTAATGCATTGAATCTCTGAATGGCTTTGGGTAGTATGTCCATTTTAACAATATTAATTCTTCCGATCCATAAGTATGGGATATCATGCCATTTGTTTGTGTATTCAATTTCTTTCAGTAAAGTTTTGTAGTTTTCATTATACAGATCTTTCATTTACTTAAATTTATTCCTCAGTATTTTATTATTTTTGATGCTATGTGAATGGGATGGTTTCATTTCTTTTTCAGATACTTCAGTGATTTCATATGTTGATTTTGGAAGGCAGCTATGCTCACCACTGTACCGCCAACGCTACACTGTCTGTTGATTTTGTATCCTGCCACTTTACTGAAATTGTTGACTAATTCCAAGTTTTTTGACCAATTCTTTGGGACTTTCTATATATAGGATCATATCTATCATCAGCAAATAATGACAGTTTCACTTCTTTCTTTCTGATTTGGATGCCTTTTATTTCTTTATCTTGACTAATTGCTCTAGCTAGGACTTCCAGAGCTATATTTAATAGGTGTGGTGAGACTGGGCATCCTTGCCTTATTCCTGACCTTAAGAGAAACATTTTCAATTTCTCACCATTTCATTTCTAATTTTATTTGAGTCATCTCTTTTCTTCTTAGCCTAACTAAATGTTCATCAATCTTGTTTACCTTTTCAAAGACCCAGCTCTTAGTTTTGTTGATTTTTCTATTGTTTTTATGGTCTCTATTTCATTTATGTCTCCTCTGACCCTTACTATTTCCTTCCTTCTGCTGACTTTGAGCTTAATTTGTTCTTTTTCTAGTTCCTTGAGGTGTAAAATTATATTATTTGAGATCTAATTTCTTAACAAATGTGTTTATTGCTATAAACTTTCCTCTCAGAACTGCTTTTGCTGCATTCCACAATATTTGATATGTTGTGTTTTCATTTTCATTTGTTTTGAGATAAATTTTAACTTCCCTTTTTCTTCTTTGATCAAATGAAGTGTGTTGTTTAGTTTCTACATATTTGTACATCTTCTCACTTTCCTCTTATTGTTGATTTCTATTTTTTTTTACCATTGTGTTCAGAGAAGATAGTTGGTATGATTTCAATCTCCTTAAATTTACTAAGATTTGTGGCTAATCATGTGACCTCTCCAGGAGAATGTTTCATGTGCACTTGAGAAGAATGTATTCTGCTCCTGTTGGTGGAATGTTCTGTCTATTAAGCTCATTTGTTCTAACATGTGGTTCAATTCCAATGTTTCCTTGTGGGTTTTCTGTCTGGAAAATGTATCCCTTGCTGATAGTGGGGTTTTGAAGTTCCTAACAATTACTGTATTGTTGTCTATTTCTCCCTTAAATCTATTATTGTTTAATATAGTTCGGTGCTAGGGTGTTGGGAGTGTATATATTTACAGTTGTTGTATCTCCTTAATGTATTGACCCCTTTATCATTATTTAATTACTTTGTCTTTTCTTACCCTTTATGACTTGCAGTCTTCTTTTGTCTGATATAACTATGACTAAACCTGCGTCTTTTCATTTCAATTTGCTTGAAATATCATCATCCATCCTTTCACTTTGACCCTATGTGTGTCTATAAAGCTGAAACGAGGACTTCCCTGGTGGCACAGTGGTTAAGAATCGACCTGCCAGTGCAGGGGGACACAGGTTTGAGCCCCGGTCCGGGAAGATCCCACATGCCGCAGAGTAACTAAGCCCGTGCACCACAACTACTGAGCCCGCATGCCACAACTACTGAAGCCCGCATGCCTAGAGCCCGTGCTCCGCAACAAGAGAAGCCACCGCGATGAGAAGCCTGTGCACTGCAACAGAGTAGCCCCCTCACGCTGCAACTAGAGAAAGCCCGCATGCAGCCAAAAAAATAATAATAATTAAAAAAAAATAGAATCTGTAATTTTAAAACTCCCTGCAAACAAAAGTCTAGGACCAGATGGCTTTCCTGGGGAATTCTACCAAACATATAAAGAAGAACTTACACCTGTCGTTCTCAGACAATTCCAAAAAACTGAAGAGGAGGAAACACTACCAAATTCATTCTGCAAGGCCACCATTACTCTGATAACAAAACCAAAGACACCACAAAAGAAATTACAGGCCAATATCTGTCATGAATATAGTTGCAAAAATTCTCAATGAAATATTAGCAAACCAAACCCAACAATACATAAAAAGGATAATACACCATGATCAAGTTGGATTCATTCCAGGGTCGCAAGAATGGTTCAAGATACGTAAATCAATCAACATATGTTCATTGACATTAATGTTAACACCACATTAACAAAAAGACAAATCTGCATGATCGTCTCAATAGATGCAGAAAAAGCATTTGACAAAATTCAACATCCATTTATGATCAGAAACTCTCACCAAAGTGTGTATAGAGTGAACATATCTCAACATAATAAAGGCCACTTACAACAAACCCACAGCCAACATAATACTCAACAGTGAAAAGCTGAAAGCCTTCCTACTAAATTCAGGAACAAGACAAGGATGCCCACTGTCACCACTTCTATTCAACATAGTATTGGAAGTCCTAGCTACAAAAATAAGACAATAAAAAGAAATAAAAAGTATCCAAATTGGAAGGAAAGAAGTAAAACCATTACTATTTGCAGATGACATGATACTTTACATAGAAAACCCTGAAGTCTCCACACAAAAACTATTAGAATAAATAATTTCAGCAAGGTAGCAGGATACAAGATTAATATACAGAAATCTGTTGTGTTTCTATACACTAATAATGATATATTAACAAAAATAAACAATTGGGCCCTATTTAAACTTAAACGCTTTTTCACAGCAAAAGAAACCACAAACAAGATTGAAAAGACAACCCTCAGAATGGGAGGAAGTACTTGCAAATGAAGCAACTGACAAAGGATTAATCTCCAAAATATACAAGCAGCTCATGCAGCTCAATATCAAAAAAACAAACAACCCAATCAAAAAATGGGCAGAAGACCTAAATAGACATTAGGCTGAGTAAAAAACTGAAACTCATTAGGTTGGGTTAAAAAAAAAAAAAAAGATAGTTTTAAACTGAACAGTTCCCAGAGGTATGCAGGGCAATAAGTTCAAGCTTCAACCAGCCAAAGCAGAGAGTTCTGAGTGATCAACTAGGGCATACATTGTTGACCACAAAGAGAGCACCCCACAGTATTATGATTAAACTACCCCTTGAATGAACAGATCCTGAAAACAAAGCTCATATTTATCAAACTGATCAACAAATAACTTAAATGCCTTATATTCCTTGAAGGAAGACAACAAAATCCATACATTCAACAATATAGCATTCATAATATTCAGCATCCAGTCAAAAATTATTAGACTTGCCAGAAACCAAGAAAATGTGATCCCTAACCAGGAAGAAACCTCAAATGAAAGGGATTGTAAGAGATGTTAAATTAGCAGACAAGGACCTTAAATACTATTGTATATTTATGTATTTAAAGGCAAACATGAACATAATGAAGAGAGAAATCAAAAATATTCTTAAAAAACCAAATAAAGCATTTAGAGATTTAAAAAAATATGTGAAATAAAATTTTCACAGGATAAGATTTACAGTGGATTAGACATTGCAGATGAAAAGACTGGTAAACAAAAGCAAGAAGATTAAATGAATAAAAAAATAAACAGAAGTTCAGTGACCCTTGAAGCAACATCATCTTAGAAAATACATGTAAATGAAGTCTTAGAATAACAGTACAGAGTGTAGAAAAAACAAAAATGATGGCCAAAATTTTCTTATTTGATTTTTAAAAAAAGTTACAGAGCCACAAAGCTCAACAAATCACAAATAGGAAATACACACACCAACACACATCATAATCAAATTGCTAAAAACCAGTGATAAATAGAAAATCTTAAAGCAATCAGGAGAGGAGAGGGGGAGGAATATCTCATCTTTGCACCTTCCCACCCAGAATACTTGTTAAAGTTATCCAATAACACAAGACCCCTAGACATTGGCTGGCGCCTTAGTAGCTGTCACCACATAACACATGCCAAGGGACTGATACTTTGGACAAAGGGCTCACTGCGTTGTACCAAGGAGAGAGATTCCTTTGGTGCTAAGTCCCAACCCAGATCCTTTGGAAAGACAGCCACCTAGGAGTAGACCATGCCCCTTCCCTTCCTTTTCCCATAACCACCTAAAAGGTTGGCACTATGAGTCATCAGGCAGAGATACAAAGTGAAAGCTGTGGCTTCCCCAATGAAGCAAAAGGCAGATCTGTAGCACAGTAGTTTCCATCTTTCCAAAATACCATGGTATTTCTGCAGCACAGCAAAGGGATTAGTTTAAACCTAACTTAAGCCAAGCGTCCTTAAACCAGACAACCATTGCCACGAGAGAGGTCCCTAACCCTAACAATACTGATTTAAGGCTCTCTGGAGGAAAACAATATGAGCAGAATAAAGGACCTCCCCCCAGTATATGCAGTGTCAAAGGAAGGAAGGAAAGGAGAGAAGGAGGGAAGAAGGGAGGGGAAAAGGGAGGGACAGCCAGTTTAATGAGAGACATAATGGTCTCTTCAAATAATGGAATTTTACTCTAGTCTGCAAATAGATGCCTAAATGGGTCTCTATCTTGCCCCAGGCCTTAATCTCTCTTAAGTCTCCTTGGGTAACTTACACCTTATAGCAACTTAAAACAACTTTCCAATGCTTGTTCCTATCTTTAGAGCCTATGTCTTTCCTCTATGTATATGAAGACTCATTATATATGAGGCCCTTTTAATAATGTCTCCCTGTATCTTTATGGATTTTTAATCCTGCCCCCCACCGCGTAAGGGTAGGAAGCTAGATCAAGGATGCATAGTCCTTTTGGACCCATTAACTGTGGATTATCTGTCAGGCTAGGCACCTGCCCATCGGATAGGGGACCCTTTTGAGCTCGAACTTCCACTACCTGAAATCTTCTTCAATAAAGGGGTGGGTAATTCTTCTGAGCTCTCACTCCAATCCCCTCAAGGAAATAAAAATGATTTGTCCAGGGTCATTTCCATAGACACTGTGGACTACCAAGAAAGGAAATAGAAAATCCCACTTAGTGAATGAAAATTACATTCAGAGAGAATACTAAAATCACCATATCCCATAATGATGAAATCAAAATCATATCAGGCAACAGAAGCCTGCCAAGTGCAGCTGTGCACCATTCCATTGGCTATTTGTTTTGTTACTTTTGGTCTGTGTGCTTTTGTTGGTTTGCAGTCTGGAGGCCCAAACCCTCCAAGTAAGTCACTGTTTCAACCAAACACAGCAAATGTTGAGGCCTGCATACCATCAAGTGTGAATAATACAAGCTCTGCAGCCCAAAGGTCCTGCCAGCTTGCCTGCCAACAATCAAACCAACTCATAAAGCAAAAGGCCCATGATAATTGGCTTAGTTGGAGGACCTGCCTGCTGCTTAATTCTAGATCTCTAACTACCTCAGCCATGGATATTTAAATAAACAACTTGACTGTTAATAACATGCACCTAAATCAGGCCATAAGATTTAAAACCTATTTGTTGCAGCATTCCCTTCATCCCCCATCTGGGGAAAACCTAGGACTGTTGGGAGTTTTTAGATTTGGCCAGCCCTATATGGGAGTTTAAATGTGCCAACTGGGTTCTGGTACTTTGGCCCAATTATGGCAGTATCATGGATGCCAGCATCCCTTTTGCTAGCTGTGTACCCACAAAGCTTCTTGACTTAAGCTTGCAAGTAAAGCTCCCAGGCCCAACATTGCCTTCAAATTCCACAAGCGGCTTATTCTTCTTATATCATAAAGTCAGAAAAACGTGAGCCCTATCAACCTGAGCGGGTATCCACTTACGAAGGACGCACCAGTCCCACATCCCAGATGCCACTGCTGTGGTCCAGGAGTTCACCACTAGATGACATCGCCTCAGACACCATCTCTCCTGTCCAAGAGCTGCGCACCAAACGCTGAGACCACTGCCCAAGCTACGCCCATGGATGGCCTCTCCTAAGCCACCGACAAATTAGACACAGGTCACTTATTGCTTCTCCTCTTTTGCTATGAGGGGTCCTATTATGCTTGCTGTTTATGTGGCCCATGATCCTAGTATACTCCTTGCTCTCTGCCAAAATATATACCTTTATACTCTCATGTCTAATGGGAAACCCTGTTTCCCAAATAGCACTACGATCTGTGTCATTCTAAAAATTAATGAAAATGATTTTTTTCCCCAGGAGGCAACTACCTCATATGAGCCCACTACCCACTGCATTCTCCTACTCCCCCCTCTGGCTTGTCACTTCTCACCTTGCATGTCTGACCATGGCTACCACACTACCCTTGCCCCTTGGTTACAAATACTACTGACATTTATATATACCTTATTGAACGCTCAGTTCATTCTCTCCAACAATATAACTGCAGAACCTACCACCATGACCCAAGAAATACACTAAGACATTGTCATGAAAAATATAACTTAGACTTTTATCATACCTGACAACTCCAAGATATTGTTAGAGACCTCAGAAATTTCAGATCTGTTTTCACGGCTAATGCCATGTAAATGGGGAACTCAGTTATGGCCAGCCCATTAGGACTCCTTGTACTTCTGTCTTCTTCCTTTTCACTCTCATAATAAAATATTTTCTATGCCATTCAGGGCAACTTATGCTCTACTCTCTAAAATTCTCCTCTACTATTCAGGCCACTCAAATGCCCCAAATAACTGAACTCGAAACTGATGATAAGACATTAGGAGTCAACTGTAATATTTTTAAAATGCTATCTTAAGATATTTTTTATTGAGGTATAATTGACAGATAGGAACTGTACATACTTAAGGTGTACAGCTTGATGTTCTGACATTGTGAAATGATCACCACAACCAACTGATTAACATATCCGTCACCTCACATAGCTACCATTTTTCTTTTCTTTTCCTTCCTTTGTAGTGAAAACACTTAACATCTCTCTCAGGAAATTTCAAGTACACAATACAGTATTGTTAACTATAGTCACCATGCTGTACATGAGACCTTCAGAACTCATTCATCGTGTATAACTGAAACTTTGTCCCCTTTGACCAACATTTCCCTATTTTCCCCTTCCTTCTGTCCCTGGCAACCGTCATATTCTCTGCTTCTATGAAATTGACTATTTTAGATTCCATATATAAGTAAGATCATGCAGTATTTGTCTTTAAGTGTCTGACTTATTTCACTTAGCATAATGTCTTTCAGGCTCATCCATGTTGTACCAAATGGCAGGATATCCTTTTACAAGGCTGAATAATATTTTATTGTATATATGTGTATACACACACACACACACACATCTTCTTTATCCATTCACCCATCAGTGAACATTTAGGTTGTTTCCAGGCTACAGTAAACATAGGAGTGCAGATATCTCCTCAAGATTCAGACTTCATTTCTTTAAAATATATATCGAGAAGTTAAAAACACTATCTTGATCAATTTTAAGCCCCTGGCTAGTGGCAAGTCAGTTTCCCTTCTTGAGTGGCTAAATCCACACCCAACCACTTCCCTTACTGGGCTCTCACACTCCAGGCCACTATGCACCCAACCTAACTGCCGTGGGACAAGGTACCAGACAAGTAAGACAGTCCCTATGCCCCTAGTTAAATCATTCAAATTAGCCAATCCACAGAAGAGTCATGAAACCTAACTGACCACACCTCATTTACCATACATAGGATGCCCCCTACAGCTCTAATTTGTTGTTACCCTGTCCCTGGGTGCAATCTCTCGTGGTACTGCATGGTAGCTTTTTCTTGTTCAGCGCTGTAAGTAACAGAGTTTTGCCTTTCATCTATCCCAAGTATCATTGTATCCCACCATCAAAAGAATCTTTAAATGTTATAAACAATTAGAAAACGGGCTATAAAAAATGATCTAAGCTTCTACCTTAAGAGGAGAGAAAGAGCAAATCGAACCCAAGTAAGCAGACAGAAATAATGAATGATAAGAGAAGGAAAAAATGGATAGAAAATAGACAAATGATAAAGAAAATAATGAAACAAAAAGCTGGTTCTTTGAGGGTAGAAAAAATTGTAAATTACTTTAGCCAGGCTGACCTAGAGAAAAAGAGAAAAGACACAAATGCCAAGAATGAAAGAGGAGACATCACTAGAAATCCTACAGCCATTAAAAGGACAATAGGGAATGTATTAATAATTTTCTGCCAATAAGTGTGATCACTTACATAAAATGGATAAATTCCTTGAAAGACACAAGTTACCAAAATCAGTTTCAAGATGAAATAGAAAATCTTAGTAGCCTTATGTCTATTTAGAAAATTGAGTCTATACGTTTAATACCTCCTCAAAAGAAAAGTCCATGCCCAAATGTCATCACTGGTAAATTCTATCAAACATTTAAGAACAAAATAACACCAATCTTACACAAACTCCTTCAGAAAAAGGCAAAGGAGGGAACATTTCTCTATTACATTTATGAGGCCAGTAATACCTTCATAAGCATTATAAGAAAAGAGAACTACAGGCTAATATTCCTCATGGAAACAATACAAAAATCTTTAACAGCAACAATAACCACCACAAATGACCAAAGAATGAAGACTCAAACTTTCTGATTTCAAACCTTGCTACAAAGCAACGAAAATAAATATGTTACTGTCATAAGGATAGACATATTGATCAATGAAATAGAATTTAGAGTTCAGAAATAGAACCATATGTCTATGGTCAGCTGAATTTGACAAGGTGCCAAGACTATTCAACGGGGAAAGGATTATCTTTTTGAAAAATGGTGCTTAAACAACTGATGATACACATGCAAAAAAATGAAATTTGACCCTTACCTCATACCATATAAAAAAAGTAACCCCAGGGCTTCCCTGGTGGCGCAATGGTTGGGAGTCCGCCTGCCGATGCAGGGGACACGGATTCGTGCCCCGGTCCGGGAAGATCCCACGTGCCATGGAGCGGCTAGGCCCGTGAGCCATGGCCGCTGAGCCTGTGCGTCCGGAGCCTGTGCTTCGCAATGGGAGAGGCCACAACAGTGACAGGCCCACGTACCGTTAAAAAAAAAAAAAAAAAAAAAAATTAACCCCAAATTGATCATACACCTAAATGTAAGAGCTAAAACTGTAAAACTCTTAGGAGAAAACATACTGGTAAGTCTTCATGACTTCTGGTTTGGCAATGAATCAATAGAAATGACATCAAAAGCACAAGCATCAAGAAAATGTAGATTGTACTTCATCAAAATTTAACACTTTTGTTTTTCAAAGGATACCCTAATAAACTGAAACAACCACCACAGCATAGGAGGAAATATTTACAAATCATATATCTGATAAAGGACTTCTACCTAGAATATATAAAGAATTCTTACAACTCAATAAAAAAAGGCAAATAACAATAAAAAATGAACAAAAGGTCTGAAGAGACATTTCTCCAAGGAAGATGTACAAATAGCCTATAAGCACTGGAAAAGACGCTCGGCTTTATAACTCGTCAAAGGAATACAAACCAAAACCACAACAGATACCATTTCACACCCACTGGATTGGCTAGAATAAAAAGAGAGTAAATATTGTAAGAAAAAGGAAAAATCAGAACTTGCATATACTGTTCATGGGAATACAAAATTGTGCAGCCAATTTGGAAAACAGCACGACAGTTCCTCAACATAGAGTTACCATATGGCCCAGCAATTCCACTACTAGGTGTATACCCAAGAGAAACGGAAACATATGCCCACATAAAACATGTTCAGGAATGTTCATAATAGCATTATTCACAATAGCTAAAAGATGAAAACAAACCAAATGTGCATCAGATACATGTATAAGTGAATCACATTGCTGTACACCTGAAACTGTCACAACATTGTTAATCAACTATACTCCAATACCAAATAAAAAATTAAAAAAAAAGAGAGAAAACAAATGTCCATCAGCCAACTCTGAATGAATGAACAATGTGTGAAATAACCATACAGGTAACATTTTTCAGGCATAAAAATGAATGAAGTATTGATACACGCCACAACAGGGATGAACCTTAAAAACATTATGCTAAGTGAAAAAGCCAGTCACAAAAGATAATATATGATTTCATTTACATAAAATGTCCAGAATTGCCAAAACTATAGACAGAAGGTAAATTAGTGGGTGCTTAGGATTAGAGTCAGGGGAGGGAAGTGAGTGAGTGAGGTGACAATTTAAAAAGATTAAAGATCCCACATGCTGCGGAGCAACTAAGCCTGTGGGCCACAACTACTAAAGTCTGTGCACCTAGAGCCCGTTTATCTTGTTCTCTGCAACAAGAGAAATGACTGCAACGAGAAGCCTGCTCACCGCAAGTAAAGAAATCCTGTGTGCAGCAACGAAGACCTGACATGGCCAAAAATGAAAATAATTTAAAAAAAAAAGTAGAGTTTCTTTTCTTTTTAATATAAATTTATTTATTTTTGGCTGCGTTGGGTTTTCGTTGCTGCATGCAGGCTTTCTCTGGTTGTGGTGAGCGGGGACTACTCTTTGTTGCGGTGTGCATGCTTCTCATTGCAGTGGCTTCTCTTGTTGCAGAGCATAGGCTCTAGGCGCACAGGCTTCAGTAGTTGTGGCACGTGGGCTCAGTAGTTGTGGCTTGCGGGCTCTAGAGCGCAGGCTCAGTAGTTGTTGCACACGGGCTTAGTTGCTCCATAGCATGTGGGACCTTCTCAGTCCAGGGCTCGAACCCGTGTCCCCTGCATTGGCAGGTGGATTCTTAACCATTGCACCACCAGGAAAGCCCCAGGGTTTCTTTCTGAGGTGAAAGCTGTAGTGATCACTGTACATATCTGTAAATGTATTAAAATCATTGAGTTGTACACTTTTTTTTAGATTTTATTATTTTAAAAAACTTTTATTATAGAAAATTTCAAACATACATAAAAGTAGAATAGTGTAATAAAGCCCCATGAATCCATCAATTAGCTTCAAGAATTATCAACACATGGCCAATCTCATATCATCTATATCATTCTCTTGTCCTCTCTCCTTTTTTTTTTTAAAATAGTAGGTCCTTGTTGGTTATTCATTTTAAATATAGTAGTGTGTACATGTCAATCCAAACCAAATAACTGGGTGAACTGTGTGGTATATGAATTATCTTTCAACAAAGCAGTTTTGAAACAAACAAAAATCCTTAACAAAACTGCAGTAAATGAAATCCAGCCACACACACACACACACACACACACAAACACACACACACACAAACTCCATAACCAAGTATGAATTTTCCCTGGTATGCAAAGTTGATTTAACATTTTAATATCAGTCCATGTAATTCAGCATATTAGCAGAATGAAGGGGAAAAATCTATATACAGAAAAAGCATTTGACAAAATTCAACACCGATTTGCAATAAAAACTCTTAGCATATTAGGAAGAGCAGGGAACTTCCTCAGCCTCATAAAGGGTATAAATGAAAAACTCACAGCTGACATCACACTTCATGGTGAAAGACTGAATGCTTTTCCCCTAAAATTGGGTACTATGCAAGAATGTCTGCCCTCACAACTCCTATTCAACATTCGGTTGGAGATATTAGCCAATGCAATAAGGCAATGGGGGAGGGGAGGCATTTAGGTTGGTAAGGAAGATATAATGCTGCCTTTGTTTCCAGAAGACATGATAGTGTACATCAAAAACCTTGCGGCATCTCCAAAAAAGCTAGTAGAATTAATAAGTATATTTAGCAATGTCACAAGATATAAGGGCTCCATACAAAAATCAATTATGTTTCTATGTAGCAGCAGTGAACAATCAAAAATTAAACATTTTAAATATCATTTACAATAGCATCAAAAATATTAAATACTTAGGGATAAATTTAACAAAAATTGTTTAAGACTTACACACTGAAAATTAAAACACATTGCTGAGAGGTTTTAAAGAAGGCCTACTAAATGAAGAGACACTCGAATTATAGTTTGGAAGATTTGATATTGTTTGTTAATGTCAGTTCTCCCCAAATTTATCTATATATTCAACATAAATCATTCAAAATTCCAGCAGCATTTTTTGGTAGACATTGGTAGGCTGATTTAAAAACTTACATGGAAATGCAAAGGGGTGAAATAAAGACTATGGTATTAGTGAAAATATAGACATACAGCTCAATGGAGCAGAATAGACTTCCATATATAGGGTAAGTTGATTTTTTTTAAACAAGGGTGCTAAGATAATAAATGGGGAAAAGATAGTGTTTTCAGCAAATTATACTGGAAAAACTAGATATCCATACAGAAAAAAAAATGTACCTCACCCCTTTAATGTATGCCATACATAAATCAACTTGAAATAGATTTTATCTAAATCAAAAACTAAAACTATACAAGTTCTGGACAAAAACATAGGAGAAAGGCATATGTGATCTTGGGGTAGGCAAAGATTTCTAAGATAGGACAAAACGTATGCATGAACCTTTAACAAAAATTGATAAACTGAACTTCATCAAAATTGAAAACTATTCTTCATCACAGCAAGATCTTTTTTGACTCACCTCCTAGAGTAATGAAAATAAAAACAAAAATAAACAAACGGGACCTAATTAAACTTAAAAGCTTTTTGCACAGCAAAGGAAACCATAAACAAGACAAAGAGACAACACACAGAATGGGAGAAAATATTTACAAATGATGTAACTGACAAGGGATTAGTCTCCAAAATTTACAAACAGCTCATGTGGCTTAACATCATCAAAACAAACAACCCAAACAAAAAATGGGCAGAAGGCCTAAACAGACATTCCTCCGAAGAAGACATACAGATGGCCCACAAACACATGAAAAGATGCTCAACATCACCAATTATTAGAGAAATGCAAATCAAAACTATAATGAGGTATCACCTCACACCAGTCAAAATGGCTATCATCAAAAAATCCACAAGCAACAAATGCTGGAGAGGATGTGGAGAGAAGGGAACCCTCCTACACTGTTGGTAGGAATTTAAATTGGTACAGCCACGATGGAGAAGAGTATGGAGGTTCCTTAAAAAACTGAAAAAAGAGCTACCATATGATCCTGCAGTTCCACTCCTGGGCATATATCCAGAGAAAAACATGGTCCAAAAGGATACATGCACCCGGATGTTCATTGCAGCAATGTTTACAGTAGCCAAGACATGGAAGCAACCTATGTGTCCATCAATAGAGGAATGGATAAAGAAGATGTGGTACCTATATACAAAGGAATATTACTAAGCCATTAAAAATGAATTAATGCCATTTGCAGCATCATGGTTGGACCTAGAGATTGTCATATTGAGTGAAGTTAAGTCAGAGGAAGAGAAATATACGATACTGCGAATATGTGGAATCTAAAAAGAAATGAAACAAATGAACTTATTTACAAAACAGAAACAGACTCACAGACTTACAGAACAAACTAATGGTTACCAGGGGGGAAGGGGACAGTTAGGGAGTGTGGGACTGACATGTATACACTGTTATATTTTAAATGGATAACCAACAAGGACCTACTTTGTAACACAGGGAACTCTGCTCAATATTATGTTACAAGCTAAATGGGAAAAGAATTTGAAAAAGAATAGATATATGTATATGTGTAACTGAATCACTTCACCATACACCTGAAACTATCACAACATTGTTAATCAACTATACTCCAATATAAAATAAAAAGTTAAAAATAAAATGATAAATTTTAAAAAAACAAATGTTACTTTGTTTATCCTCTTATGTACTAAAACAACAAAGTCCATATTTTTCAAAGCCTTGTATCATGTTAAATATCAACTTTTCCTTAATGATTAAATCCCTATTGATCTTTTTAAAAATAAATAATAAAATAAATTAATATAAAAATATTTTACAGTTAAAAAGTCCTAGCCACCATCTGAGTCTTCAGCAAGTTGTAGTAGTAACATCAAGGATCACTCATCACGGACCACCATAAGAAATATAATAATAATGAAAATGTTTGAAATATTGAATTATCAAAATGTGACACAGAGACATGAAGTGAGCAAATATTTTGGAAAAATGGTGCCAATAGCCTTGCTCAATGCAGGGTTGCCACAAACCTTCAATTTGTAAAAAAGCAGTATCTGTGAAGCATGATAAAATGAGGTATGCCTTACATAATAAAAATAATAAATATTATATATATACATATATATATACACACACACATATTCCCAGCAATTCCACTCCTACATATTTACTCAAGAGAAACGAAAACATGTGCACAGAATTGTACACAAATATTCATACCAGTTTTATTCATAATAGCCAAAAACTGTCAACTCAAATTTTAATCAATAGGTGAATGCATAAAAAATTGTAGTACACCCATACAGTGCAATACTATACAGCAACAAAAAGGAACTACTGATATACAAAGCAACGTGGATGAATTGCAAAAACGTTACACTGAACAAAAGGAGCCAGGTACAAAAGTAGAGATTATTTTATGATTGTTTATATGAAACTCTAGGAAACAGAATCTCTAGTGATAGAAAGCAGATAAATTGTTGCCTAGGGCTGAACATGTGAATTGTAATAACCAGGAAAGGGCATGAGGAAAACCTTTAGTGATGAAAGTATTCTGCATCTTGAACATGGTAGTGGTTACTTGGGTGTATACACTTATCAAAACTCATTAAACTGTACACTTGAAATGTATGCATAATATTATTTGTAAATTTTACTTCAAAAATTTAAAAACTTTCTACATACTAGCAACAAATGATGGAAAACTGAAATTTAAAATTCTATTTATAATAGCATCAAACATACTAAATATAAATTTATCAAAATATGTGCAAGACCTGTACACTGAAAACTAGACCTCGAGTTACCTCATTTGTCATTCACCATTTCCACCTTGAGATTTTTTTTTTTTTTTTGCAGTACGCGGGCCTCTCTCACTGTTGTGGCCTCTCCTGTTGAGAAGCACAGGCTCCGGACGCGCAGGCTCACCGGCCATGGCTCACGGGCCCAGCCGCTCCGCGGCACGTGGGATCTTCCCAGCAGGGCACGAACCCATGTCCCCTGCATCGGCAGGCGGACTCTCAACCACTGTGACACCAGGGAAGCCCCCCACCTTGAGGTTTTATGTTTAAATTTTTTAAAGTAGTTAAATAGAGTGAGAATTATAAAGTGTAATATTTTTGCTTCGTAAGTACAAATTTTAATTAATGCAAAAAATACTTTATTGAACTGTAGTAATATCTTTTAAACTGAAAATTCTTTTTTAATCACTAATTTAAAACTAAATACAGGAAATGCTTATTATGGAAAATAATTTTGTCATATAGAGGAGGAGATGTTTAGAAATTATTTGCTTTGTGGTGTCAAATATATCACATATACGTCACTGGTCATATCTCCCCTACACTGGATGAAATGACTTGAAGTGATCTTCTTCTAAGTACATGCCTATGTTTGAATCTTGGTTCCACCACTTGCTATCTTTATGATCTTGAGCAAATTGTTCCTTCATTTCCACAAATTAAAATGGGAATAACAGCAGTACGTATACCTAAATCATAAGCCTGTTGTGGGAATTAAATGAGTTAATGCATGTAAATTACCTAGTACAATGCCTAGCACATGGTAAGTGCTCAATAAATACTAACTTCTGTGATGACGGTCAAGCTCATAATATATTTACCATGCCTGACAAACATTAAGCTTGAAGTATTAGTTACCTTATTATGTGACAAGACTTTTTTCCCCTTTAGGCTCCTGTGATTAGTTAGAATGACCAGAGTTGCCTATATTTGAATTTTTATTATAAGTTAGACAGGAATCATAAAAGCCATAAATCTGTGGATAAAGAAATCGGGGACCATAAAGGTTAGATTATATGCTCCAGTTAGTAGGATCAGAACCAGCCTCCAAGACTTCTAACTCTGGATCTAGTCTCTTAATCTTGGTATCTATCTATAATCCTTTTTAAAGGTGACTCTCCAGTTAACAGAATAAAAACAAAGTACTTCTTATCTAAATAATACATAATATTAATATTTCAGACCTCAACCAAGACAGTTCTAAAAGCCCTGGACACAAGTTCCTAAAGCTGATGCCGAAGTTCCCCTTCCCCTACCCCAAGTGATTCAACTATATGAAGTTATTAATCATCAGTTAACTAGAAAATTACATTAATCAGAGCATCTCATCCCACTGGCAAAAGACGGTGTTTCTGAAACTAAAATGACGTGTTGGAGCAGTGATGAGGAAAACTCTACTACTCATAAAATTGTCAGCTGCTCTACAAAGAGCGTTTGGTCCTTCTTACTCTGAGCTATATCTCCATAGTGATTCTCAACCTCAATTGTTCCTTATCTTACAGAATAATATTTTAGAATTTTTAGTCTT
The DNA here is from genome assembly GCF_951394435.1 of Stenella coeruleoalba. NCBI lineage: Eukaryota > Metazoa > Chordata > Mammalia > Artiodactyla > Delphinidae > Stenella > Stenella coeruleoalba. The sequence continues at coordinate 148,056,000 of NC_137147.1, read as the reverse complement.
ATTATCCTATACTTAAGGAATGCACCATATATCTTACTTGTCATGGCATCTGATCTGTCTCCGCTCCACTCCATCTCCCAAATGCCTGGCAGCATATGATGAGTAAATTAATGAATTAATATATGTTGATGGATGTCATTAGAAATTTTAGAGAAGGAAAACTGTCTTTATCCAAATGACTGCTTATTGCTTGAGCTTTTGATGTACTTAGGCAGTCTCTAATAAACCGATAAAAATTTAACTATTGAGCAGATTTCATATTCTTGCTTCCTAACCCCATTGGCAAATCCAAGTGGGAAGCAAATATATGATTTGGTGAGCCTGGAGCTGGAGCAAAGATGATCTAATGGCTAATATTCATGCCTAAGGCAGGCATCTCCTCTGTGGCTTACATCTGATGGTCTGGGCAGACTGTCTCTAAATGGTCCCATTTCTTACTGGTGGCTTCTCCGAAGGGTAGCTTGGAAAGGCTTTTGGCCGTCCTCAAGCCCTTACCTCAATTTTCACCAGATGCTCTCAAGGTTTCTTAGAAAAGTGTGTTGGTTACACCAATGCAATTTCAAGATAAAGCCCAGACCCCCACCCCAACCCCCATTCCTACCAGACTGCAGCCCCTAAGCCCCTTCTATGCAAATTCTGAATTCTCCATATATGTATTCGACAATTATATTGAGTAGCTACTAAGTGCCAGGTGCTCACGATATGGCAGTGAAAACGAAACAAAAAGCCAACAAAAATTGCTGCCCTCCTGGAGCTTACATCCCAGTTGGAAGAAACAAATGATAAATGTCAGATGGGAAGGGGGAGGGAGAATACTGACGGTGGGCTAAGAGTGTGGCAGTTTTAAATATAACACCAGGGAAGGCATCACTGAGAACATGATATTTTCATGAAGACTTGAAGTGAGATATGTGGATATGTGGGGGAAGTGCATTCCAGATCAAGGAATCAATGCAAAAGGCCAGAGACAGGATGCTGTATTCAAGAAACAAGAAGAGGCCAATGTGATGGAAACAAAGTGAGCAAGGAGAGTAGCAGGAAATGAGGTGAGAGAAGTAGTGCAACTCCAAAGACTTTAGATTTATTCCAAGGGAGATGAGGTGATAATTTGAAGGTTTAAAACAGAAGAGAAAAATACATGCCGTTTGGTGGTGTGGACATAAGACAAAGACAATTAGCACAGAATACATAGGTGAAAATTAATTGTTTGGAACCTAACGGTTAAGCCTGGTTAGAAGGGCTATGTATAACAGAGAAAGGAAAGATAGCTTATTTTGCAGGAAGCACTTAAGGATTTCAGAAAACAATTCGTTGCAGGTAAAAATAGGCAGTATTTGTTGACTGATGCAGCTTAAGTGATGTAGGAAAGAGAATTTTATGTATGGCAGCCTTACGGACTTTGAAGATAGTGACTAAATGTTTGTGAGGATTAGCTAGTTTGTGTGTGTGGGGGAAGTGAACATGTTAGATCAGAGGCACTGAGAGGAAAGCTAATTAAGCACTGGAGGTACTGGAAAAGATTCATCTTTAGGTAAGGAGCTGGATTAGACGAAGTTGGAAAAAATGCAAAAGTAATTTGACATTTTTACAGTTAAGGATTCAGTAAATGTTTAACTGTTGGAACAGGCTGAAGTATGGAGGAACTGAGTTAAGTGACAATCTAGCAAGGGATACAAACATAGGCAGAAGGGTTTCTAAATTTTTCTATGCAACTCTGAAGATTTTTTTTTTCTTTTACAATTATTTTGGGCATGTGTAGTTTCTGACTTCAGTGTCCTGCCCAAGCTTGCTAAGACGGGCTTTTTCTTGAACCACTGTAAGCTGTTACTCCTAAATCACTGAAACCTTCTATATTATTGGATTGCTGAAACATTTTTGGATTGCTCAACAAGTATATGCAGAGTAACAAAATTTTCTCCTTTTCCTTGGTTTTGAGGAACCCATCTTCCTTTATAAAATCTCTAAAATTGGTTTTCACTACTGATTCTTAGCCAACCAGATCTCTAACAGGTGCCCCTAAACCCTAAGGGCTACTCCCAAACTCAATGCCAAAATTTCAGAAGGTGGTTTTGTTGGTTTTTTTCAACTTGAAAATGCTATACTATGGCAAACTGAGGAAAAAATAACTACCTACCAGTCTGTAGACTGTTGTACCATTCGGTGTAGGTGTAGAAGAGATTATAACAAATCAAAGATCTAATACTTTAAGAGATTACTTCTCAGATCCCCATCTGAAAAATGGGTAGGACAATAACTGTTACTTACAGTTAGTAGGATTCTTTTGAGTATTAGGCAAGCAACGCGCTTAAGATGCTTAGTACACCTCCCAGCACGTAAAGTGCTTACGAATGTTAGCAACTGTGTAATCCCTTGTGGTAAGCACAGCTCCACTCTACAAATGAGGAAAAAAGATCAGAAGTGACACAGAGACCCAAAGTCACAAAGAGGCAGAGCAGAAGTTAGTTCACTCCAATACATACTGAGGCTTCCATTGTGCTGTTCTACAAAGCGCAGAGGGGATCAGGAAGTGAAGAAGTAGACCCCTAGAGAGAGAGAGAGACACACACACACACACACACACACACACAATCACCTGCTCCCACAACTGTAGAGTCAGGAAGGGAAGAAAAGGGTATGAAATCCAGAACAATACAAAAAGTGCCAGTTCCCCCAGAGTCAAAGACAAGGGTACCCTGGCTGCCCACAGCACTCAGAAGTCTGAGCCACCTCATGGACACAGCCATAACCACTCAGGGACACTTACAAGAACTTCTATAAAGACTCCTTCTCAAATCAGAAGGTGGCCTCAGAGCAATCCCTTGGCACCCATCTTTTACTCTGTACGAGCATACAGACTGCTGAGTTTTCCAAGAATCTAGACCATCTGAATTACTCATCACTGATTTATATGAAGGAATATGCGAGGCTTTAAGAGGCGCTATTCTGAATTTACCTTGAAGGACTTTCCTGGAAAAGATGCCTTAAAGAAAAAAACCAGTAAGTTTAGTGCTTAAGGTTCCAACACTTCAACAAAGTGTGCTGCCCAGCTACTGAGATGAAGAGTCAAAGTTAGACTTATTTCCTAGGAACAAAAACCAAAAGTCTGTCGTTAAAGCTCTAAACCTAGTCAATTACTTGGAGTAAGGAAAAGGGCTGAAGGACTAACACCTAAAAAGCTGGAAACAAAGACACATACACTTCCAGGTGTGGATTTTTATTTTCACAAAGAGACAACAATGCCTTCCCACATACAAGTATTTACAAAACCCAACTGATTCACCAATCTAGAACCTGGGTTTTTTTTTTTTTCCACTTCTCAACATAGTTGGGAATATGGAAACATTAATACCCACACAATTCCCAGAGATGGAATTTATCCATCAAACAGTGCAGATTACCTAAAAGTGCACTTACCTGCACAACTCAGTCTAAGAACCTCAGTGATACAAACCTCATGGCCAAGGTTTCAGTAATCTATTTGGTTTCATACCATGCAAACCTGAACAAGTGTGCTGCTACACTAAACTGAAAATCGGTTCTCATTTTACAATTAAAAAGGTTCTCAACGCTTTAGCAACTATACAGAATATGAAGGTTTATTTCAAAAAAGAGTACATTTTTTAAAACCAGGATACACAGATGCACTTAATGTAACAGTACCTTCTGCAAAAATAGGTTACATAATACTCAGAAATGCAAGGAACAATCTTATTCTCTAAAAATTAAACAGCAGACTTTTTAAGCTTAAACAGCCTTCAAAATGGAGGCTGAAAATGCTTGGTGACAAGAAGTAACTCTAGAGCCTGACACCACAGAGCTAATGCCGGAAATTAAACTACGACCACACACCTGCAAACTACGCTTTATATTCACACAGCATTAAAATGGTTTTGATTCCTATCTTTTCAAATGTGTCTTGGTGCTGCAAGAAAAAAAGTTGAATGATACACAAAACTATTAAAAGTTACAACAGAACTATTTAAACATCTTCTCCAAAATTGAGAAAAGCAATCATGTTAAATTTTAAAAAAAGAGAAAAAAGAAAAAGTCTGACAGAAATCCCAAGCAAGTCAGAGGTCCTCTTCATAAGTAGTCAAGTAAAGTTTACAGGAGATTTCAATAAATTATCTTGAAACCGTGGCAGAGAGCTAATTTTCAGAATCGTCGTGGAGGTCCACCCTTAAATGGCTTAAATCCAGAGCCACTTCCTCTTGGCATGGAATTGCCACTGATTTGTACAATTCTATTAATTGGGGATGCATTACTGAAAAAGGTTTAAAAGAAAAAAATGTCAGAGAACAAAAGAACAAATAATTACAGCTAATACCTAAAAAGTGATTATCATTTAACAGACACTGTTCTTTGTACTTTACACATATTAAATAATTTACTATTTTAACAGTCCTGTGAGGTATGTACCATTACTAACCCCACTTTCCTGATGAAGAAAGACAGATCTAGAAGCTAAGTAACTTGCCCAGGATCACAATGGTGATCTGATAATAAATGGTGGTGTGAGGATTTCAACTCAGGCAACCTCACGTCAAAGCCTGCCTCTTAGTAAGCCATTTAATGGTCTGTGAATGAATGGACTGGAGCAGTGTTTCTCAAAGTGTGGCCCCCAGATCTGCAGCATCAACTAGGAACTTGAACCTCTGAACTACAGGACATCATTCAAGAAATATTTTTGGAATTTCTTTTATATGTATAATGCAACACAGTAGGTACGAACGGATAATACAGGAATAAAGACCCACCCCAAAATCCTACAACAAATTTGGGAGGGAAAAACCCATGGTGAAATGGTTTAAGTAGGATAAAACCAAATTACAGAAAGGTCTGGATGCCAGGCTGAGGAATCTGGATTAGATCCTGTAACCTAAAGAAGCTGTTTGTAAGTTTTGGAGCAAGTAAACAGTGTAAGAAAACAGTCCCAACGGTTAAATTTAGAAATAACATGAAAAATGGAGGAGAGAAAACACTCATTTGGGAAGATCTGATAGGAGCTGAAATGAGCAAGAAGACAAAGCTACCACAAATATATTTTTTTAACTGAACCATACTTAGAAATTTATGCTAGGAGTGGAGAAAGATAAAGATGAGGCCCAGTCTGGCAATGGCAAATCAAAAGAAGCTGGAGACAACAACTGAAACATAAAGGTTTTAAACAGCAGAGGAATGAGTTTGCTTGTGACCCTGAATTTCTGGAGACCTCCAAGCATTTACATGGAGATCATGATATAAAGCTAAAACTAAAAAACAGTATCTAAAATCCAACCGTGTGAAGGAGCCAATAAGTAAATTAAAAAGGTAGAAAAGAAAATTATGGTACATTAGAAAACAGAGGAATGTTTTAAAAAAGGAAAAGCAACAGTGCTTAACCACTAAGGAGCCCAAGAACTAAGAAAATAAAGGAATCTATATTTGTCAAGAAAAAAGGTATTGGTGACCTTTAATAACCAAGGACAGAATGAGTGACAAGGCTGTGCAGGGCACAAGTATAGTAAACAGTCACTTAAGTTTGAGGCTAGAAGCAACCAATAGAAGAGTAGTAACTTGGATCACTGAGCCAAGCCACTGTTCTCTTCTAAGACAGATGAATGGGAAAGAAAAAAGGGCATGGGAGAGAGAGAGGCCAAACACTTGCCAGCTGAAGGGCCACAATGGATGTTGGTATGAAGAGAAAAGAAAGCTCGTCTCCTAGCATTTGAACAGGCTTTGGGATAAATGTCCAAAAATTTTGCTAGACCTATTTGAAAAGGGAGGAAGCAGAACATACTTTCAGTTTCTTCTTCCTTTCTAGGAATTTTCAGAATGATAGTGAACAAGAAGATGGTTCCAACATGAAATTAAAAAGCTTCATTATCTACTGGATTCTGACATAAATACCTACCTGTATCGAGACTGATATGCCAGAATGTCAATCAATTAACTTACAATGAGGAATGTTAACTCACAAATTAACATCAGCTGCCCTGGAGATTTTGGGTTAATATGAGGAAATATCTGGGCAGACCTAGGGTTGTTACTAGTTACAATTCAATCTCTCAGAAACTATAATGACCTTTAAGGAAAAGGAAAAAGGTTTGGTTGCATGCTGGCAGAAAAGTCTTAACTGATTAACTACTTACCTTGTATGCTGCGTTATCATGCCTGCTCCTGTCCGGCCATCACCCATTCGCCTTGCATCATGATAGCTAGGCCCTTGAGAAGGTGGACCATGCCATTCTTTCCTTGGTCCACTTGTGTCCCGTCCATGGCGGTCAACCACATGTCGTTCTTCAGGATAGTGCTAAAGAATAACATATTAAAAGAAAAATCAGGACAGACTCAGCCTCAGGCCAATTTACTTAAGGTGTACTTTCTTTTTTTTTGATAAATTTATTTTATTTATTTTTGGCTGTGTTGGGTCTTTGCTGCTGCACGCAGGCTTTCTCTAGTTGCGGCAAGCGGGGGCTACTCTTCATTGCGGTGCGTGGGCTTCTCATTGCAGTGGCTTCTCTTGTTGCGGAGCACAGGCTCTAGAGTGCAGGCTCAGTAGTTGTGGCCCACGGGCTTAGCTGTTCCACTGCATGTGGGATCTTCCCGGACCAGGGCTCGAACCCATGTCCCCTGCGTTGGCAGGCGGATTCTTAACCACTGTGCCACCAGGGAAGCCCCTTATGGTATACTTTTAATGTCAGAAGGAAATTAGTAAGATGTGTGAGAAGATGAAAGAATGAATAATATGAAAAAAGGTTTCTATCTACTTTGAACTAAGAAGCTTCTCAGACTTCAGGGTAGAAAAGGTAGGACGGAATATGATTCAGCACTGTTATTTCTATACCTTCTAGCACCATGTACTTTTTGACCCTTGAGTATTTCTGGGTCTATATGTAATGCCTGGATCTTCTATACATATGTAAGAAGGCATACTGAGAGGTCAAAACCTTAAGACAAATCAAGGTGGGGTATATGATCAACATGAAAATACCACATAGAAACAGGAGCTGTCATCTTACTGTACACAGTACTAGTTAGTGCTATGGCTCTTACAAGGTCTTACATCCATGACTATGAAGAAAAAAGAATAGTGAACATAAAGAAACAAAAGCAGAGAACTAAGGATCTGCAGAAAAAAAAGAGTCAAAAGTTATGATAGTTAGCCTACAGAAATCTGAAGGCGCCCTACAGAGATATGTTGGGTTGGCCAAAAGGTTCGTTCGGTTTTCCCGTAGGATGGCTCTAGTGGCGCTTAGTTGTCTTTAACTTCATTCAAAACAATTTTGTTAGATTGTATTGTGACAGCTGTCATATCAGCGTGCATTTAAAAAAAACCCAAAATTGGTGAATTTTTGTGTAGCCATTTTAATACTGAAGATGGAAGAAAAAAAGCCACATTTTTGGCATATTATGCTTTATTATTTCAAGAAAGGTAAAAACACAATTGAAACACAAAAAACGATTTGCGCGGTGTATGGAGAAGATGCTGTGACTGATCAAACGTGTCAAAGGTTGGTTTGGGAAGTACTGTGCTGAAGATTTCTCGCTGGATGATGTTCCACGGCTGGGTAGACCAGCTGAAGTTGACAGCAATCAAATCGAGACATTGAGAATAATCAACATTATACCACGTGGGAGATAGCCGACATACTCAAAATATCCAAATCAAGTGCTGAAAATCATTTGCACCAGCTTGGTTACGTGAATCGCTTTGACGTTTGGGTTCCATGTAAGTTAAGTGAAAAAAACCCTTCTTGACCGTATTTCCACATGTATTTCTCTACTGAAACGTAACGAAAATGTTCCATTTTTAAAACAAATTGTGACAGGCGATGAAAAGTGGATACTGTACTACAATGTGGAACGGAAGAGATTGTAGGGCAAGCAAAATGAACCACCACCAACCACACCAAAGGCCGGTCTTCATCCAAAGAAGGTGATGTGTATATAGTGGGATTAGAAGGGAGTCCTTCCAGAAAACCAAACAATTAACTCCGACAAGTACTGCTCCCAATTAGACCAACTGAAAGTGGCACTCAACGAAAAGCATCCAGATTAGTCAACAGAAAACGCAGAATCTTCCATCAGGATAATGCAAGACAGCATGTTTCTTTGATGACCAGGCAAAAACTGTTACAGCTTGGCTGGGAAGTTCTGATTCTTCCGCCATATTCACCAGACATTGCACCTTCGGCTTTCCACTTATTTTAGTCTTTACAAAATTCTCTTAATGGGAAAAATTTCAAGTTCCTGGAAGACTGTAAAAGGCACATGGAACAGTTCTTTGCTCAAAAAGATAAAAAGTTTTGGGAAGACGAAATTATGAAGTTGCCTGAAAAATGGCAGAAGGTAGTGGAACAAAACAGTGAATACGTTGTTCAATAAAGTTCTTGGTGAAAATAAAAATGTATTTGTACTTTTATTTGTACTTAAAAACCGAAGGAACTTTTTTGCCAAACCAATACTACAGTCAGAACAGCTTATAGACCAACACAATGAAAACCAAATTTCCAAGGGAGGAACAGGATCTCTTCCCTCAGGATACCTTTTGCAAAAAGGGTATGTGAATGCAAGGGCACTAGTCTACGAGACTTAAATTTTACTCTAACTAAGGCAGAATATCTGGATTATGTAACAAATCTTAAATGTTCTATTCAGGATAAATAGCTCAATGAATTCATCTATTGAACATTTCTACTTACTAGAAACATTAAAACTTAATAAATCCCTGCAGGCCCAAATTCATTTCAAAAATGCTTTGTAGGAAATGGAAAGTGCATAGTTGTATTAACTAGAATGCCAAGAGATTAAAAAGTTTTCTGGTAAAAAATGTTGCTACAAAACCTAATATGTATTCAAATACAAAACAGAGCACCAGAGTATACTACAGGCTGAAGGATGGAGACACACATGCACATACACACACACTTCAGAATTCTTTTCTGTATGTAATTTAAGAGAATATTCTATCTCTGCTACCGTCAACCCATATTATGCCAGTATTTCATTGACAGAATGCTTTCAAATCAGGTAAAAGGTTTTTGCTCATTTGAATTGCTAAGATATGTCCTCTGTCGAGATTCATTAACTTCTTAATAGAAAATATTCAAGTCAATAAAGTGTCACAAGAGTAAAAAAGGCAAATACAAAATATTCCACTTACCTACCTTTAAAAATAAAAGAGCAAAAAAGAGACAACTGTTTTATTTCAGTTCTATACTTTAAGCTACTTAATAAAGTGGGAGAAAAGAGAGAGTATTATAAACCAAAAAAACAACAAAAAAAAGGAAAAGGTGAAAGAGAAACACAAGTAGGAGCCCAAGATTTCCCATCCAGTTTGAAAGCCTCAATTTCTTAAAAAAGAAATAAAGCCAGTCATCATTAGGAAGGCTCATCTATCTACCAAATATAACAATTCTCAAATTTTCGCAGGAAGTTTAACAAAAATTTCAGGGCTACAATCATTTCATCATGTATGTAAGTCAAATCATTACACTGTACACCTTAAACTTACACAGTTCTTTCTGTATGTCAATTATATCTCAATAAAACTGGAAGGAAAAAAAAATTTCAGGGCTAGTATCCTGCTTCTCTGGACTACTATGTTCAACTACTGACTTGAAAATACAAGAGGCATTAAGATCTTTCACAAGAAACTCTCAATCATTCTAATCTAACTAGTCTAGTCCACACTCAAATGATACTATAGATACAATGTGTCTCATAAGTCCTTTAAATTTATTTCTGGAGAGTTGACAATAAACCTGCATAAGCATTTACCTGTGCTCCACTTCCTCGGTCTGTGATTACTCCTCTGTCTCCCTCTCTGTTTCCATAGCCTGAAGCATTACTGCGATTCCCAGGGGGAGCCCCTCTCACACTGTGCCCTGATACTTCTCTCCCAGATCTTTCTGGCCTTTCAACTCTGTTAAACAAAATCCAAAAACATACACAATCAAACTCTATTATACCTTATTTTGAAAAACCCAAATGCATTATAAACCACCACTAGCTAGTCATTAGAAACTACACAAATACCTTGCTTCTCGTTTGTCGGTGGACATGCCTCCTTCACTCTTCCAGGAGGTTGGTCTAGATGGATTGGGCCCTCCTTCTCGAGGATGTCTAGGGTGAGTGATATCAGGCCTGTCATGAATGATCACTGTCCTCCTCTCATCTCTTTCCCCTCGTACTTCTCGCCTGTCTGTTTCTCTAAGTTCGTTTCTTGGTGGTAGAGGCTCATTTCTTCTGGAATCACTGAAATTTTTGGGATACCTTTCAAAACCTGGATCTTCTCTTCGTGCAGAAGGACGTGTTTTTTTCCCTTCACTGTGACCAACAAAACGTTCTCGCCTGTTATCCAAAACAAAGAACACAGGTCCTGAGAAGTACTTACTTGGCCTTATTCTTCTTAACTTTATTTGCATAACCTACAGTAATAACACCTTCTTTAAAAATTAACTTAAGATGGAAGAGATATGGGAACATATGTATATGTATAACTGATTCACTTTGTTATAAAGCAGAAACCAACACACCATTGTAAAGCAATTATACTCCAATAAAGATGTAAAAAAAAATAATAAATAAAAATTAACTTAAGGTAAGGTGACCAAAAATAGCCACAATTATTGATAATAACCTATATTCTTTTAAATTGAGCTAAATGTCTGGCATGAAGGTTGGTTTTTTGCCATCCAAGGGAAATTACATCAAGTCACTCAAGTCACTACCAACCTGAGGGATATTTTACTGTTCTTCACAGTTGAGGCCCATCCAAAGTTAACAGTACTCCCACTTAGATAAAACCAACCTACTTAACTGTGTTATATGGTGGCCTATAAAACTAATGTTGAATACTGAATCACAGTCTCATTAACAAATACAAAAACCAAACATATGATTTGTTCTGAACACTCAGGTATGACCTGTACTTAAGATTTTAACTGAGAACCAAACTATCACTAACAAGGCTCATATACCAAATACAGCATTTTTCAACATAATCTGTTTACCTTTCAAAAGATGAAGACTGTATTGATGAACTCTCAGGAAACCTGCCCCTCTCTCGGTGATCAAAGTCATTAAATCTATTCTGTTGTCGAGAGTAGTCAGATCCGTGGCCGAATCGTGCATCTGTATCTAGAGACAACTTTTTATTCTCGCTCCAGTAAGGATCATCTCGCCTTGAAGAAAAATATTTGCTTGTTTATATAAATTAGTTTTACAACAATCAAATAACACTTACTTGGAGTCATACATACCACATGCTAGGAACTGTGGATACAGAGGGCTAATAAACTCAAGATAAAACATTGTTACAAGAACAAGCTAGCAAAAAATTGTTGTTATACAAAGTCATATAGTTATTAGAGGAATTTCACAGGAAAGAAAATAGTTGAAGAATTGTTTGTTTTCAAATTACTAAATGGAAAAGACAAATAAGATAAACACTTGATACCATTTTATGATAAAATTCTAACTAGGTGTATACAACCTTTTTGGTTATACTTAACTTTGGAAAGGTTAGAGGGGTCAGTCCCAAGCACAATTCATTCACTCCACTTATTTCTCAACACTATCAACTAAATCTCACAGAATGTATAATGAGAAAATTAAATGACTATATTGTATTTTGAAATCTATTAAGAACCATGAATGCAAACACATACAGAATCTATATTTTAGTCTTCCCAAATTTGACTTTGATTTCTGTACCATTTGCACTACCCTGTAAGAATTTTCAAAATGGGTCTGAGTTTGAGAGCCATTGCTGAAGTCTACCATGTATTTCCAGTCATAGTGGAAAAACATTTGCATTAGGAAGGGAAACAGAAAGAAGAGCAGACTCTTCTACTTGACAATGCACTGGGTCCAATTCAATACTGCAATCATTCCCATCCCTGTTGATCATGACCCTCTACTCCAGTGATGGGTGCCTGTACTCTCCAATTCTAGAGTTAGTCTTAGCTTGGACTAAGGAATAAGATAGTAAGCTACTGTTAAAGAAAGTAAGCAACTACCTATGATCTACATCACGTGGGCGTTTCAAAGAATTCCTTTTTTCTTGTTCATAACGAAGCTGCTGCTGTTGCCTTCTCAGTTCCTCTCGTTCTCGAGCAATACGTTCAGCTTCCTTACGTCGTTCCTTCAGACAACATAGAAGGAAGAACCAACCAATGCAAAATGAAAACATAAGGTAAGTATATATGCAACTTTGTTTTAATCCTGTCATTAAGAAACCATCATAGGCAAGCACCAGGCAAAACACATACCTGGGACAAATAAAAAATTCTGACTTCAGTAATTAGCAATCTAAGCTATGACTATTGTTCTGCAACATTAAAATTAACAGAGACTGGGTGTTAAAAGCTGGCAATTTTTTAAATTTGGAAGGTCAAATTTAGTTTAATAATTTTAAACAAAAGCACCTAAAGGGAATTAGAAATAGAGTTCTTAATACGTATGAAGATTAAGTGCCTTAAAACCTTGGATGCAATTCTGCAAAGAGAGGCATTATTTCCTTCCAGCCTTGGGAAATCACTCCCACTATAATATGTAAGGAAATAGTTATTTTCTAAGAATGGGATAGTGACAGAGCCTGGATTACAACTACTCTGGACTCATAGTCCTATGCTCAGACTATTAGGCTGCCATGATATTGCAGAGCTCGAGGTATTACCAATTGGCTAGAACAAAGTCATGACTAAATGTATTTTTAACTAGCACCTAATTCACTGTTACCTTTCAGGGACACTTAATAAATGCTCATTAGCTAAACTTATTCTACAGAAGCTTTACAACATGTAAAGCAAATTTTAGGGCAAAAATCACAGGGTTTGAAAAAGGTCAGTTATTTAAGATGAAAAGATTTTCTGACTGCACCTGTTCAATACGAATGCGTTCCCTTTCCAAGCGTTCGCGTTCCATTCTCTCTCTCTCTAGTTTTTGCCTTTCAATTTCTAGGCGCTCTCTCTCTCTCTGTAAGCGTTCCCGTTCTTCCCGTTCACGAATTATTCTAATGCGTTCTCGCTCTCGACGCTCTCTTTCTGCAATCTCTCTTCGTCTAACAAAAATCAGTATTTAGAAATACTTAAATTATGCTAGCACTGTGTGAAAGAGAATAGCTTTTGAATTTGTATTTTTCCTTGAGGTTGGCAATTTTAAACTTCAACTCATTCTAAGTAGTTTTAATGTAATTGGAAAGAGAACTCAAAATAAAACTTTAAACAGATTTCAATAGTGTCACTTATTTATTAAGACTGTCAACTGAACAGCTGAATTTTATAGAGTAGTTGCCTCTTACATGATTCCTGTTTAAATAAAAATCCCACTATAACAGCCCATTAATTAATCAACATTTTTAAAAGGAGATATTCTACATACATGAGTTTGCAAAACTACAACTTCTACTGTTTTTGATAGAAAAATAGGATATAGTCTATCTCCTTAAAATCAGGTAGGCCTTATTTTTGATAACTTGGGATCATAACCACCAGCATGAATTACAGCAAATGCTGTATATAATGAACGGTTGCCTCAAAGCCTCTTTTGGAGTGTTCACAGCCCATAATAGATGGCTCCAGGTAACATGCTTCTTGGATTCAGGAGGTAGTTCAAATGTTTGCTCAACTAAATTATTATATTAAGACTTTTAACAGCGTTTGGTTTTTTTAAAAAATCATTTCCTTACATTAAGGCACCCAGTGTATTTTGTCTATCACCATGTCTTCCCCTAGTAACCCAGTGGTTCTCAACGGTTCAGTACTGCCCCCATGGAAATCTGAGGAGCATTTTTAATTATCACAATGACCATGGGGTGGTTACCAGCAGTTAGTGAAGGGGACCAAGGATTCTAAATATCTTCCGATGCGTGGAATAGTCAAGATAGTTCTGCATAACAAAAAACTGTCCAACACTCCTAATGTACCTTTCAAATACCATAATGGACATTCATGTCATTAAAACAAAATCACCTCTAGAGAAAAAAATCTAGCTCTAGAACTTAACTAATGTTTAATAAATGCTAGGTTCATTTGCTTTGGCGTGGCTTTATGTACACTAAAGTTTCCAGGAATGCAACTCCATATAAGTAAGAGGGAAAATTATACTTTCTTGAGAACTTCACCAAGAGTTGTTCACCATTTCAGATGTCATGTCATAACATCAACAACACTCCTGGTATTTGACTCACCAATATGACAAACCGGTATCAATCTGTGTTTGTAGCTGTCACATTCTCACTGAGTCTTAAGAAGGGTGCAAACATCTGACTACTTCATTAGATCTTCTAGAGAGTCATGCCTAAACATTCATATCTGGAATATATGCTTCATTATAAATTACTTTCATTTTTCCTTCGTATTACAGTTAAGGCTTTATATTGATATTTTTCGTATATTTGTATAGGTAGGTATATTATATACCAATTTCGTTTCAGATTAGTAAAGAAGGTGCTGCAACTCTTTTGTTTACTATGAAAGGGGTGCTGGTCTAACGGGTTTGAGGAGTGCTGCCTAATAACTCCCACTCCCACCCTCCTCTCAACTTGTGGTCCTCTAAACAGGAGGCTAAGCATGCTGAGACCTCTTCCAACAAAGGTTCTGAGTAATGCAAGGGTTATTTCCTTTAGGTAAACTGTGTGGCAATCACAGTATTATTTAAGTTGCTAAAAGTATCTCTGGTAGTTCCAAGCACTCTTGTGAATGAATAGATGAAATTTCATGGTAAGTGACCATTTGACAGTATAGGTTAATATTTGGAAATTTATATTATGAAACACTTTCACAAGAATATTTTAAGTGGCATCCAAAAATTGATATATATGAAAGCAAACTGGCACTCATGATGAACTGTTGAGATATTGCCACTAAAAATAGAAATGTTTTGTTCTCATTTTGTTTTAAAAAGAATGCCTGCTTTGGGACAGAGCTTGAACACAGTAAGGTTCACAGGGTTAAATCTGCCTTCACTTGGTCTCTAATTCAAAGTACAATAAGTTTTCCCTAAAATGTCAACATATTATTTGACCACTATAGCTTACATTGAGACTATCCTATCTCAAAAATCAATTTTTCCTTTAAAGTCATGTTTTTTATGGCGGCAGCTTTGGAGTAGAGGAAAGAGCATTGGACTTGGAGTCAGAAGACTTGGGTCTGAGTCCCGACTCTGCCACTCATTAGCCATGTGGCATTGGAAGAGTCATTTAGCCTCTCTGGGCCTCCATTTTTTTCACTTATATAATGGACATAACTAACCTTACAGAACTGTCAAGACAGAGATAATAGATGGAAAGGTATTTTGTAAATCGTAAAATACTATGCAAACTTAAGAAATCAGTAGGTTTTACTGCACTTCTTAAAAGTGACAAATATCTTTCTGTAGGAATACAATTTCCAGAAATCTGGTTTATAACTAGTGTTAAAGATGTACCTATAGTTAAAGACAGGTATAAACAGACTCTTTTCCTACCTTCGAAGTTCCATTGCTCGTCGCAATCTTTCAAAACGAACTAAATGTTCTCTCAATCTTTGTTCCTTCATCTTTTCAAAAGGCAAGATGTCTTTCCTCCTGTAGTCTTTGTCCCTTTTTTTATCTAAGCTAGCTCTCTCCTTTTCCTTGCTTCTTCCATGAATCTGTAGAAAAAAAAATTATAACAGGACTACAAGTTAAAATAATTTTGTTTTTTCAAGTTGAGCTGGTCATTTAAAAAGCCTAAATGAGTAATGACATTCCCCTTTTCTTAGGTTTCCTAGCATGGAAGTGTGCAAAATGGTTAGAGATACTGACTTAGCTTCTTTTGGGAACAGGTGGAATAGTATACAACATCCATCTCAGAGACTTACTTTCTCATATCTTCCCCTTCTTGATGGCCTACAATGATCTCCTTTAGTTTGGTCTAGTATTACCATATGTCCTGGACTCTTTGAACCTAAGAGGAAAAAGAAAAAAAATTAGATAAGCAAATGTCTAAAAATATTTCAGTAAAAAAGAATATATAATGTAAAAATGCTGAATTCTTAGACAACCAAATATTCATAAACGAATACATGAAATAAAAAACCTATTCTATAAGAACTTTAAAGGTAAAGAGTTTTTAAAGCTTGATCTGCTAACATAAATACTTTCAGAGATACCAAAAGATCAATTACATAGCTATTACTCATTGACCGTTTTCAGCCAGCCCAGATTTAACAGTAAATGGGCTTAGGTGGAAGAAGACATCTGTTTCCTAAGAGTGGAAAAGGAGAAGACAATCAGTCTATTAGACCTCCTTTTCTACCACAGTGACATCTAATAACAAAGTTTAAAATATTTATCTGGATTGTAATCTCAAGTTTCCCCTTCCACTGTAAAAATTAAATTGTAGGATGCATTAGAAAGGGATTGAGAAGAAAGATGCATAGCATACTTATTCGTTTCTTTTCTTCACTTTTTTTAATCGATTCTGAAGTTTGGCCACTTGATCCATTATCATTCTTCTCATCTTTACCTTCTATTTTCTTAGTATCCTTGCTTTCTTTTTTTTCAGGTTTCTCAGACGACCTCTTCTCTTCTTTTTTGACTGAGGCTTGTGTCCTGACCATACCACAACACGCAAGAAAACAACAAAATGAGGACTACTTCATCAGTGTACCAAGAAAGTCTATATGCTTATCAACAAAATAAATCCTTACTTGCTACTTCTATCACTCATATTTTTTTTGTCTCCAGAACTTCTTGAACTACTCTTTTCATCATTTTCTTTCTTCAATTCTTTCTTAGAAGGATCACCTTTAACCTGAAAGGTTTAAACAGAAAAAAAATATGTGTTTTAACGTTACACTTTTATGTTTATAAAAAGTATGTTGATGGTAGAAAATTTGGAAAACAGAAATGAACATATAAAATTAAAAATCATTCCTAATTCTACTCCCTACCAGTGTAACATCTTTAAATTGAAAATTACTAGCCCTCAAAATAACCTCCCTTTTATAAACACTTAAGCAAGCTTACTTTTTCAACAGAAATTAGCTGTCCATGCAGCTCAGTGCGATGAAGATGTGCAATACATCTGGACACCTCTGTGCTTGAAGACATAGTTACAATGCCATAGCACTTGGCCCCGGGACTTCGAGCATTTGTGACTACCTTTGCACTCAGAACCTGTAAAATGAGATTATACTTTAGGAAGTTTTACAACTTTATAACCACATACATTTCTAAATAGATTAAACTTCAGAATGAAGACTATTCAAATTAAAGGATATGTTCAGGATGTATAAATTCAGGATAAAGGATAAATTTAGGACATATATTATTCTATGATCACCATCTACCTTGCCTGTAAGTAGTCAGTAAATATTCAGGGGAACAATTTAAAATGTCAAAAAGCAATTTAACCTGCTTTTAGTTTTTTCCTTTTTCTTCCTTTCAAATACATTGCCAAAACACAGTCACATCAATGAAGTAACGGCACAATTAACGAAAGCAAAGAAATAATATTTTCAATTAGATTTGGGTCAAAAATTCCCTATCAAAGGCTCACCCTGAATCTCTTAAAGATATTAAAACAAAAAGGGTTAAGTTCCTAGAAAGTGTCTAGATAAGTGTTAACACTTTTCTATAATGGGTCTTTCAAAAATAAAGAATCTGCCACATGTAAAAAAGCAACCTTAAAAATACACCCTAGGACTTCCCTGGTGGCGCAGTGGTTAAGAATCTGCCTGCCAATGCAGGGGACACGGGTTTGAGCCGTGGTCTGGGAAGATCCCACATGCCGTGGAGCAACTAAGCCCATGCGCCACAACTACTGAGTCCGCGCACCTAGAGCCCATGCTCCGCAACAAGAGAAGCCATGACGAGAATCCTATGCACTGCAACAAAGAGTAGCCCCCGCTCGCCGCAACTAGAGAAAGCCCGCGCACAGCAACGAAGACCCAATACAGCCAAAAATAAAAACAAATAAATTAATTTTTTTTAAAAAACACACAGAAGACACACTTTCCATCTATGTACTTTTAAAATGTATACCAATATAAAAGTGACAAATAATTTCAATTCTATAAAATGAATAAGAGAGACAAGGCAGGGGTGGATGAGTGAGAAGAAAAGCGAGAGAGAACAATGTAGTGCTGAATAAATAGGAACAGGGACGCAGTGTCAGGAAGAGGAACGTAAGGAATTTAGGAGGCTGTACGGTGTGGGTAGCTGGTAGCTATCAGCTTTTATCTCAACTCTGGGAAACACTGACTTGCCCCAACAGCTTAATTCTTAAGCCCGAGGTCCTTGTTATAAGTACATGGTTTCCTAATATAGTTTTAATCCTAACAAATGCCAACATCAAAATACCGTTTTTACAGCTCTAACAATAAATTGTTGAAAATAGAACCAAAAATACACCACAGCTGATCATGGGACCACAATTCTCAGTGTTCTGTATCTGACATCTACAAGAACCTCCTTAAATGTGCAGGTAACTCTCTAATTAGAAGAAGAAGAAAAAACTCCTAAAATCAATAAGATAGATTTTTGTAACACTCATTAATGGCTATTTACTGTTAATGGTCATTAATTTAATAAATATTTGAAAGCCTACCATGTGCACACATAGTATAGTAGATAAAGATCCCTGCTATCAAAGAGTTTACAGCAGAGTAGGTTATATACGATGTATCAATATATTGTACACTAAAATGTAAAGTAGAAAATAGTGAGTGCCCTAAGGGATGCAGATCAACTGCAACTTAATTCAACAGACATTATTTGAATATTCAATTCATTTAATCATTGACTATTTTTCTCTTCTGTTAGGGCTCCCCTCATATGCCAGAAAAAGTTCTCCTGATGAACCAACCACAGTAACGCCTCCCTTTGCTAACACCCTGCACTCTTCCTTCACAGCACATATCAAAACTTCTGATTAAGTTTCACCAGTTTTACATTTTTCACCACCACTGTACTGGAATTTGTATAATGAGAAGGACCACATCAGTTTTGGGGTTTTTTCCCTCATATTCTATATCCCATTGCCTAATATTAATCTACCTATATTTTCCAGATGACCAGATCAGCCTCAGCAATTCTAGGTCCAAGAAATATGATGAATGTGATGAATCAAAATCCTTGGCTTAAATGGGCTCAAAATATGAGCTCTTAATAGAAGATTCCCAGGGCTCAGAGTGAGATTATATGATGAAACTCATCATTACTACAGAACTCAATAATTATGCCTGTAACAGTCCTAAGAGAGACAAGAAACTAGATTTTATATATACTGTTTTGAATATAACCTCTATTTAGAATGGAGATACCAGAAAGATGGATAAAAAGGTAAAAAGAATGTACCTTTCCATATTTGCCAAAGAGGTTCTTCAAATCAGCAGCTTTGGTATTAGAAGAAAGTCCGCTAACCCAGATATTTTTAGTTGAGCTTCCACTGCTACCACTAGTACTACTTGTACTTCCTAGAATAGATTTAATATCAGAAGTTTAAGTACCTCAATTGGAATTTTTTAAAACACAATTATTAGGGCCATATTCTTCCAAAATTATAATACCCTCTAATGTTGATAGTACAACTTTACTACATCAAAATCCTACACATCTATTATTAAAATCAAACACAATAAGAGATAATACAAACATGTCTGAACATTTGTACATTTGCTACTGCACGAATTTTAAGACAAGGTAGGCAAAAAAAATAAATTACATGTCTTGGACTTTTGCTGTTAAGCTCAATAACTTATACTCAACCACTGCACTGAATACAGGGAACCAGGAAGTAGTCATCTAGGAATGTACAGACTGCTTAATTACCTACATCTGTGGTGGGCTTTAGCTCCTGAGAAACTTGGGAGCGCAAAGGGAAAAGTCAAACCAAGGGATAAACTGTTTTCAAGAATCTGAATGTTTAATAACAAAGACTAGCCAACCACAGTTCACCTTCATTCTCTATCAGAGAAAGGGTAAGAGAAAGTGGGAATTACATGCAGCTGGATAACTCTGTATTTAAAAAAAAAAATCTTCTACAATCACTTACAAAAATAAGATCAGAGACCTCAAAATCCTTTAGAATAGGTAAATGGTTATATGTATTATTTCTGCACTATTTCCATACACAAATTATGGTTTCATACAGATAAATGCCATTTCTTAAAATACAGGCCTGGTCAGTCATCCTTCAGTGCTTTACTTCAAATGTGCTATTATAAAAAAGGAATTTTCATTCATTTGACTTTACTTGGAAAACAACTCTTACCCACTCTAAGGGAAACAGTATCTAAGCAAACAAAAGTAACAATTTTTATAACTTTGCATTATTGGAGTAAAATGTTTAATGCTTTAAAAATTACAAGCCACAAGTTTTAGTTGAAGAACTATTGTCAGCGTACTTATGAGACAACACATGCCTGACTCAAATATTTTAAATATTAATGGTTGCTGCATTTGTGTTCTTAAGAAATGTAGTTATCAAGCGATCTGCTATGAAATGTTAACTGGAAGTTTATGTATCTTTTTTATTTTACCAGTAACATTTGGGCCCACGTACTTCTCTAACTACAGAAAAAACAATTTAATGACAGGAAAAAGTTAACATTTAATTAAGACTACACTAGTCTTCTAAATTTAAAGGATAACATTTAATACATTTATTATATCTTATCCATTAACCAAACTGTAAGGAATGTGGGTAATGCAATTAATTAATTGTCAATTACTAAACCAATCACTAAAATTTCTAATTATTAAAATATACCAACAAAATATACTAAAAAAAAGGATAAGGAACACATTACTTTTTCAGGCACTCGAGGCATTTTCAGAATCTGTAGTACCTAAATGGTGTTATTTTCCCTTAAAATGCTTTTTGAGAACACAAGAAATATTTTTCAAGTATACAGCATATACAAGATGACACTAAAGCACATGACCAGGAGACAAACTGAGACTTCCCAGTAACAAAAAGTAATCAAATAATGCACCTTTAAGCTCACAAAAATTAAAATAAAACTACTTTTCTACATAAAACTCTCATCAATGCAAAATAAGTCAAATAGGAAGTAAATTCCGAAGAATTAAAATACTGTATAACTGGCTATTAACAGAAGTGTGCCCTGATTTAAAGAATCAAGAAAGTAAAACCAAATGTTAGGAGACTGACTTTCTTTCAGCTCCACAAATATACACAAATGCTGTTTATACCATATTTCCTACTAGACAGAAAGGGAAAAGACTGTGGTGGTGTACAGGGGTTAAAAGTGACTGCAATCAAAGATAAAATACTTGAAATTATAAGAAAACAAAATATCTGTTATATGAATATTCCATACAGATGCTTAGAACACAACGTAAAAAACACAGACCAAATATACTTTAAGCAAATTCATACCAGTTTACAAATTAAGTAATTAAGAAAGTAATGCTTTAATCACACTGAGAATTTGCTGTAATCTAACTCCATTGTTTACATAAAGGCCATAGAAAAATTTTAGTATGTCAATTTTTGAGGACTAAATAATGTCAAAGGAAACAAACCCCAGGCAATTATTACTTTTTAATGAAAATATGCAATTTACCACTGAAATAAACAGGGAAGGAAATCCATTACCTTTGTCATCTTTGGATGATGTCTTGCTGTCTTTAGATTCCTTTGAAGAGCTAAAGAAGCAAATCACCAGAAGAAAATTGAAAAAAAAAAAAAACACAACAGAAAAAAACAAAAGAACAAAAATCGAACAGCTTGATATCGACTATATTTCAAATAGTGCTATTCATACAAATTAATAATTCCAAAGGCCTAGATTAGGTTATTTGAACAAATGGTTCCCTTAGGATTCTTGGACTGATTTTCCCCAAGATGCCTGAAGATCTAGATTTTCTGACAATTCTATTCAGTGGATATATGGCCATCTTCTCCAGATTTCAGGACTGGGACTTGACTTCATTTTGTGTTCTTAGGACTGATAGTTGTTCATTAACCATCATCACAAGGATTTTTAAAAATAAAACACAAAAAAATTGTCAATTTGAAAAAAAAAACAACAAAAAAACCAAATATATGCTGACAATTCGACAATGCAATCAGTAGGACACACTGCATATTATGAAGATCTTGAATTTTTTTTTAAAGTAACTTATGACGATCAAAAATATTATAGGCAGGATCATAAGTACTAATTACTGTACATGGTCTTGAAGCCACCCCCTTAATGTAGAGTGATCTTATTGAATGCTGGAATTCAGTATCGTAAAGAACTGACATAGAAAAACAAACCTCTTTGCTTGACCAGAGGCCCCAGTAGACGAGGGCCCTTTCTTCAAAGTATCCTTTTCTTTGTCTCCAGATTCTGCTTTCTTAGAACTTTCTCTGGCTTCCTTCTCGACAGGATCACCCTTCACGCAGTCTTCCTTCTTACCATCTTTATGGTTCGCATTCATCTCATAATCCTTGCTTTCCTTCTCCGGGCTCTGTGCAATGACGTCCTGCCCATCTTTTGGCTTACTTGCTTCAGAATCTGTAATTTTCACATTTTTACCTGTTTCTAGGAGGTCATCACCATCAAAATCCAGAGTGATGGCATCTTCAGCCTGGATTGTGACCGAGATGTTGTCATCCTCAGCTTCTTTCACAGTCGTATTAGCTTCCATCTCTTCATGAGCTGTGTGATCAGCCTCAGCTAGGTTCCCTTCTGAAGGAAGAGGTTTAGATACTTCTTGTGTACCATCACCAGAACCTGCTATATCTAAGAGGATTTAACAGGAATAAATACGGCAAAACAAGAAGTTTAAACAATTTCATATTCATAAGCTAGAATAGGACCTAGAAAATATAAAGCCAGTTATTAGCACTGATGGAAGGTTAGGAAGAAAAACACAAGGGTATTAACTAACATAAACAATCCTTTACCCAGGATCACTTATTCTTCATGGAAAAAAATGATCTCTAAATACAAATACCAAATAACAAAAGTGAAGAAATGGTTCCATCCTGAGGATACCAGCTCTTCATTTCTGGTTATAAGTTAATGGCATATGGAAGATTTTTTTCCTCCATGAGAGAGTGACAAATGTGCAGATTTGGTATTCAATGTTCAAATTATCTTGGGATTTAACTCTTGTGACCTTCATAACTCCAATGGTGACGTCTTGAAAGGTCACAGTCTGAGGATACCAATCGGTCTTCAAAGTATTCAGGGCCTCATCTTTTTCGCTCTTCTTATTCAGTTCTTGTGTAGTCCAGAATCACGTGGAAAACTGCTACAGGCGGCTCCAAAGATGGCCTGCTCCATTAACGTTTAGGAAAGTGGTTATTTCCAGGCTTCATCCTGTCCAGTCAGTCCTGCAATTACCATCTTCAATGATGTCTTGCATTCCCCCAAAATAGAAAGGCTTCGGGCATCTGAGATTTTCAGCTGGTAGCTTTACTTCATCATTTCTTCTAGGTTTTTTATTCTTTCTTGCTTAGAACCCTGTTCCATGTCCTTTCTAGTCCAAAGTAGGAGGATCCTTTGACGTCTTTCCAAGAACTCTTCCATAAACCTCATACTGACCACGTATTTTGCTACTGGTGTCCCTGCAATTGTATTGGATGAGATAGCTCTCCTAAACTACTGAAACTGTCAGAAGACTGTACGAAATTTCTCTAAGCAGCAAACAAAAAGTCAGTCTCCTGGTCACCCAACATTTTTAGGGCTAATTGTAAAATTAATTATCCATTACATACAAGGACTCCCAATAAGCACGTATGAGTTACTGCAGTGCCAGTCCTAAGAATGTAATCAACTTACCGTATGCTAGGAGTTATTTTTAAAAATAAAATTTAAATTGGGTTAAGTAAAAAATGGCATTGTCCACTACAGTAACTGATATGTACCATTAAGTTAGAACATATCTTTAAAGTGTTGAAAAAAAATTAAAACCAATTGAAAAATAAAATCAAGGTGCTACCTTAATTCACTAAGTTGATAAATTTGAAAATAAACTCATTTCAAAAATAAGATTTCAAATAAGGAATGTTTTATTTTCACATAATTTACTGTTTTTCTAAATGTCACCAATTTTTAAACTCTACTTAGCATCAAACATACCTTTCTCATTTTCTTCTTCCTCACCATCCTGAAATTCAAAGAATAATCAAATGTAAAATGAATTCACTTAAAACTGGATTTCAGTAATAGTACAAGATCTATCAAGTTTGATTGCTGAATGATTTAATAATATTAGAGACGCCTATCACTAACAAATACAGGATATTCCAATCAGAACTGAACCAAAACACATTTACAGAAATGTAGCATATGTCTGGTATACATGATTTTACACAAGGAAACAGGCAAATCTGTCAATGATTATATCAACAATGAACTGGATTACTTAGTTTCACTACTCAAAACTAGTTTAAACAACCGGACTCTTACTCATATCAAAAAGCCACTAGGAATTCCCTGGCGGTCTAGTGGTTAGGACTCGGCGCTTTCACTGCTAGGCCTTGGGTCCGACCCTCGGTCTGGGAACTAAGATCCCGCAAGCCGTGAGGCGCGGGCCCCCCACCGCACCAAAAAAAGAGGATGCAAAAAGATGCCAATAAAAAGCCTGCCCTGATTATTTTACATGACTCAGCTCAAAGGCACTCTTAGGGCATACTATTCAAAATGTACCAGAAAATCTAACATGAAAACATATACTTTTCAAGGGATGGAATGCATATTAATAAACAAAATAAATAAACAAAAAACACTCCCTTCTTAGGCATCTCAGAAGTAAGAATGACCACAAGAGTAGTTTCAAATTCATTCCTTTTTAATCTGTTAAAATGAATTCATAAGCTGTCTCATATACAATGGTGGTCAGCCACTTTAAAAATGGTATTTGTGCTAAGGTAATCAAAACAAGTAACACAATTTTTTAAATGATTGGCTTTAATTTTAAAATATGTGATATTTCAATTTTAAAATTTGTGACATCACGTAATCTAAAATTAAGCATGTGCTGGCTTGAAAACAAGAATAGCACAGAGGGGAAAATCTTTATTTACTCTACACCAAGCTAACACTACAAAAATAACTGAATTATAGCAAAATAGAAACAACATTTCCCAAAATTAAAGATCATAACAAATAAGCTAGTAATATGCATTATAATCTCAGTAATGGAAAAAAATTAAGGAATGTTTTAACTTATAACTTTTAAAATAAAACCTGAGTAGAGGTAGATTTTTTTAGTCAAGGTGGTGTGAAGCTACCGTACACGAAGCCTTAGAGTAGTGGTTCTCAAACTCTGAGTCTGTATCAGAATCCCCTGAGGACTTGGGATTGAGATTGAGATTGCTGAACACCAACCCTAGAGTTTCTGATTCAAGCCTGGAGTAGGGCCTGGGAATCTGCATCTCTAACAAGTTTCAGTGACGCTGATGCCGGTCCAGGGACTACACTTTAAGAACGGTGCCTTAGAGCGACAGCCTAGCAGGGAAATTAGACTGAAGGCAAAACTGAACTGTAAACAAAATTTTAAATGCCGCATTAATCTTATAACACAATTTTAGATTCATATAAAAGCATGCATTCCTTAAAAATGTCAAATATTTTACCATATGCTCAAAATTAACATTTGGGTAACACACATATTTCTGAGAAGTCATTTTTAAAATAATTTTTCAACTTTAAGTTAACACATAAGTGCCCCAATTAGGGAATGACCAATTGTACTGCAAACTAAAGTAACATGAAGGAAACTGAAAACACTAAAACAATTAAGCCATAAGCTTAGGAAGTAAAATAGTCCAGAACAAGTAGATTACTGACTGACAGCAATATGAATCCTATTATTATATAAGTCCATTATACTGTGCTCTAATAAGCTCCTAATTGTTATGCTGGAATTTAGTTTTAATCATTACATTTCTAATGTGCAACATTTGGAAAGGAAAGAAAAATGCTTTAACTTGGGTGGAGTGGTAGGCAGTGGCAGCAAAGGAAGGATGAGTTATGCTGGAATTACTGATAAGTCTTTTTCTCCCAAACTCTTTTAGTCATTTATCTCAGAGGGATAGATAAACTGGAATATCTCAACTTTTACTTAAAAGCAGAATAAAGTAACTTAAAGAATGCAACTTGCCTCTCCTTTATCTACCTGTGATACAACAGCACACCACTTCCAAGATATTGTTTTAGAGATGCAATATTGATATGTTCAAGAAAAAAAAATGGCCAAAGTATTTATTAAAAAATACTGTGATGTAAAAAACAAAATCTTTCTGCCAATTAGAAATGTTATTTCTAGCTGCTAAAATAATTGGTAAGGTTTGCCTTACTTTGCTCAAGAGTTTTTAGGTATCTATCCTAATTACTCAACAGGTCTTCTGAAGGGTTTCACAACTTTAGTTTCTCAAAATAGTAGTAACACTAGCCTTATTACATATACTTAAATGTCCCTAGGAAAGGAGTCTGAGCCAACTTCCAGAAAACAAACTGATTACAATGGGGGTGAAGCACAAAAACAACTAGGGTTAGTAGAAAAGATGAGCCACACACTAGTGCGTATTTGCGTTATTGTTCAGTATGTGCAGTAAACATAGCACTCACTACTAAGGTTAAACCATTCCTTACAGTAAAGAAACAAACCAAGAAATACAAGAAAGACAGTGGAAATTTTTCCCTGTAAATGATATATAGGCACAGACATGTACCTTATTTGAAAATAATTTTCCTCCACTGAAAACAGATGTTTTTTCAGAATAAGGAATATGGTAAATAAGTAACCACAATGAAAAGCATCCTTTTAAATTAACTACTTTTTGTGCTAATCTTGAAAAAATTTATTTCACATATGAAAATGAAAACAAATGTCTATAATGTTCATGTTATTTATCTTTGTAATGGGATCTACAACCCTTAAGTCAAATATGAAAATTAATACAGAAAGCTTCTCTATTTTTATTTCATTCTAGGAGCAGCAATGACTCGTGACAGGTAAAGACAAGCCTAGGACTTGTTTTTCAGTTAACAAAGTGTTTCCTATATACCCATTCTATTACCTTCCCCTAGGTTAATCTTGTGATACATGTACTTATATGAACCAAGTAAGAAGACCTCTTCTGGAAGGCCTCCTTTCCCCTGACTTGTATATAAACACTGTATTCAGTCTGACTAATTTACAATAAACCTTCAAGATAACCCTAAACCACTACCTGCTATCTATCTGGCAATACGCTAAAGACTGTGGGAAATACAAAATATCTGGCACATAATAAGCACTTAACAAATATTTGTTGAATGAATTTACTGAATAAATGTAGTGTAAGACACTACTGTTTTTAGGTGGAGGGACTGAACTAACTGCAGCACTGTGTAAGTACAATGGAATTCAGAAAACAACAATTCCGAGTGTGGAGTCATTTAGTGAAAAGAATACCAGACTAGGCACCATGAGATGTAGTTATTTATTCTGTCTTTACCACTAAAACAGTTTTACTCTGTGGTAGTGTCATCTACCTAGGTGAATTTTACCTATAAAACAGAGATAACATATGACCTAAATAGGATATATAGAATTAAATAAGATAAGGGGTGTAAAAAGTTCTCTGTCAACAGTAAAGCACTACATGAGAGAGAGCTTTATGGAAGAGAGAGATAAGTCTGGCTTTGAGAGGTATGTAGACTTCGTATGACAAAAAAAGGGAAGGCCCTTCAAGTTAATGAAACATTAGGGGCAAAGGCAAATGGAAAAAGGAATATACATGATGCAATCATAGAAGATTGACAAGATTGACACTAGAGGAAATTTTTAAGAATTAAAGCATTACCAAATACAAACATTTTGGAGAAAATTTTCCAAACAATTCTCAAGTAACTGATACCTTCAAGCAAGTAAAACAATACTACAAGTAACCACTAACTACACATGTACTATGTGCCAGGGTATATGATTGATCTTCACATCACTCTAGCAGGTAGGACTTACAATGTTCATTTTACAGACATAGAAATTGACTAAGAAAACATGCCGAAACTCACAATATTATAAGTAACTCACAGAATGCAAACCAAATTCTACCTGGTATGACAAACTGCTTAGAGGCTAACACCTGAGAGCTAAAGATTTAAGCTTCAAGTCAAAGCCTGAAGACTGGCTTTAAATAAATATATCCCTATACAAAGGCACTGCCTATTTACTTATATTTTTAAAAACAAGGAATAAAAGGATAAATCCTGAATTTTGGAAAGTTCACCAATAAGGGGACGGGTGAAGGGGACTTTTTTGAATATATCCTGTCTCTTAGATTTGACTTTGGAACCATGTAAATATTTTAAATAATTATAAAATTAAATTTAAAATTATAACTTTTTATTTTGAAATAACTATAGACTCACAAGAAGTTACAGATTAATTTTTTTAAAAAACAATACTTAAACATTGAAAATAAAATGAAACAAGTCAACCTAAATATGTATTAGTTGGTGATCACACAGAAGACTAGTCTAAAACACAGTGATTTGTTCGTTCCTAGAGGGGTACAGCCTTAGGAGAGATACAACTGGGGAGAAAAACCTTAAATTATTTTCAGAAATCACACTGGTGGCGGTGTTGGTATTATCATTCTAGGACTATTGTATATACACTGTGAGATAAAGAAAATAATTAACTTAGAAGTATCCTTATGAACTCAAAATCTATTTTATCTTAGAAGTAAAAACCAACAAAAACAAGCAAACAAAAAACACATTCTCTAGCACTGTACATTGAAAAGGCCTAGAAAACATGAATAACCCAGTGGCAATGAATACCCCTACCATGGAGATTACTGTCTTGAAATACCATTTACCACTAAAAGGAAAAAATGGCTAATTACAGGTCTGGAGCAGGAAATGGAACATCTTTACCAGAAAGCACAGAAGCAAAGACTACTAGGATCATGTTGAAAGGACTCAAAAGCCAACTTGAAGAGGTTCTCACTGGCTACAGATGGGACAATTTGAGCATTAATAAGGATAATAACTACAATGGACTGAAATACATTAAAAATATTTAAGTCCATGAGTTCAAAATGAAACTATGGGAGAAAAAGAAAAAAAAAAAAAGAACCTCATTAGTCACTATTGGAGATGCTCATGAACCAGCTCATTATTTTGAAAATTGGTAAATAAAAGAAAAATAATCAAACATATATCCCGCCTTTCTTTGTAAATGGTACCACAGGGTAACCAAATAGCAGGTGAGAAGTTTCTCTTTCCAAGGAACATTCCAGCTAACAAATAAAGAAAAAAATGACAGAATTAGAATATCACCACTTTGATCTCCCTAAATAACCAGTGCAGTATGGATCATCAATGATTGGTACCATCACCAAGAAGATACAGTCAAACATTATGTGTATCCAAATAGAAGAATACAACACTACCTGGGAATTAGCTGTATGTCTTGCGGGGATGGAGATGGGGGTGCAGGAATCAGATAGTAAACCTCTGGATCCTATAACCAACTTACCAATTTACAGGAAATACAGTAAACAGAGCTGAACGAATCCATAGGAATGTAATCAGCAAAATATAGACTTTGGAACCTCTATGACTTGTCCAACTATGCTAGATGCTCTTTCTGTAAATATTTTTATTGAACCAGCCATCTCCATTCATTCACCTAATGTCTGTGGCTGCTTTCACACTACAATGGCAGAGTTGGATAGCTGTGACAGACCATATGGCCCACAACGGCTAATGGCCTTTTCTACCTGGCCTTTTAAGACAAAGTTTGCCAACTCTTGTTCTATAGGATAAACAACTCAATTTCTTTAACAAATAAGACAGTAGGGGAAAAAAGATGGAGAGAAAACCTAGAGATTAAAAGAGGCCTAAAAGACATTTCAATCAATCACAATGTCTCGATCTTATTTGTATCTGGATTCAAATAAAACCTGTTTTTTAAAAAAATTTTGGACAACTGAGTAATTGAAGATATTAAAAATCGTGTTTTAGGAGTAATAATGTAAAAAATAAAAGAGTTCTGAAATTTTTAAATTTTTACATACTGAAATTTTTAAAGTGAAATACGATGTCTGGAATTTGTTTCAAAATAATCCAGAAAAGCGGAAGTGAACAGAGGTATAGATGAAATAATACTGCCCGTGAATTGATAACAGCAGAAGCTGTGTGATGGGTACACTCTATGCAGTATTCCTTAACACACGTAGTAAGACAATACATTCATTAGTCATGTTTAGAAGCATCAGATCATGATGGAACTCAGATACATTCATATATATTTCTAGATATTCCACTATACATCATTTAGGAAGAGGAAAAAGGTCATTTTACTTAAAACTTCTCTGAAGAAGTAACCTCCCTTTTGATATGATAAAGCAAAACTTGCCCCTTGATGAGAAGTATATGTTATTTCATTCTCAGGATGGAATGGGAGCAAGGCCAAATCTAGCCCATAAAAATTTGGAAAAATTAGAAAAAGGCACTCATTCCTTAAGATACTTCTGTTAAATTTCTACAATAAATATATAATCTATTATGAGAATGGGGACCCTTAGATGTGATGCTTTCACACACTCACAACCTGTGCAACTGTAAGAGAGGCCCTTGATGAAAATTTAAAAACTCGTTGCCAGAGAATATGAAGAGTTCAACTTTACCTTTTTGCAAATTAGTAATCTATAAAAGGTACTCCTCCAATCTGGGAGTTGATCTTCCTCATCTACTTTTCATCATTCAGAAATGAATGTACCTGAGGATAGTACGGGGGACAAGTCTACAGACTTTCAGAGTCCTAATATTTCCTTCCTGAATATTCCAAATTACCAAAAACATTCCTCCCAGAAATGCAATTTCTCCCCCATTGAAATAAACACAGAGAGCCAATATATAGCCTCACCAGCATTTCAAAGGCAAGAGAGCTGCAGGAAAGAAGGCATGACCAGAGGCAATCAGCTAAGCAGTCTGTGAATATACGCCCCATTATACACTCTTCCAGTAAATATTAGAATGAGGAAAAAACACAGCTGGATCACTATTTTTTCTAAATCTAGTAAACAGAGGGAATCCCTATCTCTATTTGAAAGTATACTATTTAAAGAGGGTACATGAACAAGGCATTCTTGAGTACAGATATGAGAAAAAGAGGATAATTTTTTAGTAGAGAAATTGAGCTATAAATGTGTTTACAGCATCTGTACGTCATACTTCAAAATGTACACTACGCGTATCACATATACCAAAAACAAAATCTAATACAGACTAGAAGAGTTGTCATTTTCTACACACACATACACATACATACATACATACATACCCCAAGTAAATTAATTGAACAGAGATTTTTATCATTTTTATACTATGCCCATCCTAGGAGTGTTAAATTAACCAAATTTTAAAGCTTTGAAAAGGATATTAGTACTTTTAAATGATTTATTTTATACCAAAGTGACCAAAAAAAATCAAGGAGTGTGAAGGCTTCCCAAAAGACTGGTAACTAGAGTCATGTTTTATACAAAGGATAGACTGTTTTTATTTTTATTTTGAAAATGGTAGGAACCTTGTTGTAATAACTTCCAATTACCTCTATGGCAACAGAAATTTCAGCTGGCACTTTAAAGTATTTTGTATACACCACATAAGTAACTCAGTATTAAATTTAAGGCAGTTTTATGAATTAAAGAATTATGAAGTCAAAATAAGATTCCTTTTCCAAGCCCTTCCACCCACAATATCAAATTCATAGGACTAAATGTAAACTTACTTGGGCTGTTAGAAAGGTATCATCTTCACCTTCTTGAGCTTCAATTTCCTAAGTAAAAGGGTATACAATAGCTTTGCTTTACAAAATATCTGGGTAACATGAGAATGCTTTTATGCTATACCCGATTATCATGTGCCTCGTGTTCTGTGCAGGGTCTATGGATACCATGGGTCCTAAGTCAATGCTTAATAATTCAGGCTATATTTTTTATGCCAACAGAAACGCTTAGTCACATTGATAAAAGAATTAGAAAAATGTCCTTCATGAGCCCTTCATTTATTAGGCTAAGTAGAACGAAGTGTTCTAAGCATGAATACTGACCCCCTAATCCCTTGATTTTCTTAAGATGTACTAACATACTTCAAAGCAGGACAAATGATCTATTTCATTCAAAGAAAAGATTTAAAAATTATATGCTTTTAAGTTAAACCTTCATAAGTAATTTCCCCACCCTTGATGACAACCAAATAAATGCAAATTAGTCTTTTATATCTTCTAAAGTAGTAAAAACAAAACAAACCAAAACTACCACCTTATAATGTTAGCAAGGTCAGAGTTAGATTGGTACACTCATTCATAGTAGGGTAGTAAACAACTTAAATATCCCAAATTAAAGGAGTAGCTATCAGACACATAGAAAACAGTCTAATAAACTGTGGTGTAACACAAGAATTATGAAGTCATTATGATATGTTATGTGAAAATATTATATAGAATAGCAACTTATGGCATGATAACTACTAGGTAAAAATATATACATATGTGGAAGATAATAAGCAAAAATAAAAGGGTCATCTTAGATGGTAGGAGTCTGAGTGATTTATAAATAACTTTAAAAATATATTTTTTTTAAAGTTCTGTGACTTTCACATTGAACTAGAAATATACGTTTTTATTATTTAGTACTTAATTTATCTGTGTCACGTTTTAAAAAAAACTGGCTAAAGACCTGACTTTCGATGTCCTCTTTTTCTATATCTTCTATTGCTTCTGCCTCTATTAATTCATGAGCTCTCTTGTTCTCTTCTGCAGAAAGTAACTCCTTGGAAGGCACATTTTCTTCTTCATTTTCACCAAATTCTTCAGAGTCCTTTAGTTCGTCACTTCCATCTTGTTCATGTGCCTCTTGATGCTCCAATTCACAGTCCTTTTAATGGTAAGAAAATTTGGTACAACTCGAGGCAAAGTACTATAGGCTATCCACCAAACCTTTTTGGTAATTTACATCTCTAAATGTTTTCACTTTTATCATATTTTGACATTATTCCCAAAGTCAAAGTTCAATCATTTTATAGGACACACTAACTGTGTCTTTAAAAATAGAGGGGGTCTAAAACCAAGGTCATTAAACTACGCATCTGAGTTCCCAAATCTCTTACACTGAAACACATACACACTAACTGGATTGCTCTCAAGTTCCAGTTGTTTAATATTTACCAAATCACATACTTGTATGAGCCATCCTTCAAGACACGGCTTCAAAGAAATGACTTCTTTTCTCCACATGTCACAGTTTGATTTAACTTCAAAGACCACGGAAATCTTACATACGATAATATAAAGTTTATTTCCAATTAATAATAAGGAATCCCAACTGTTACACCAATGTCTGTTCTTAGAAAATATGCAAATAATTAATCTAAATGTATTAGCTTTGAAATCTACCACTATGTCACAAAGCCGATTAAGCAGGGGAACATAGGTTGGGATTGCCTCTGTGAAAGAATATCTGTTTGCCCTTCAAAGTTTAAGGATACAAGGGTACCTCAGTAAAAACAAAGAAAAGCAGCAATGTGCCTAGTTCCCTCTTTGACTAACTGCAGAGAAAGGGTTGAAAGCAATGAACATCCCTTCCTCCTTTGCTATTCTCATGGTACATCTAGCAGATTTAACAAAAAGTTTCTGAGTTAAAAGGGGAAAAGTGCAGGGGTATAACTATTAATCATTCATAGCTGAACTGCAATGAGTGAATAGAAATTTCTGGTGGGCACCGAGAAGAAATACGATTGTTTTGGAATATGGAGTGCTTGGGGAGCAGGGCGTCTCTGGGACAGAGGTTTAACCAGCTTCACTACCTATGGGTGGAGGAACGTAGGGGATTGAAAATGGAGTAGGTGGTTGGTTATATGATGGTGGAAGAATAGGTGCAAAACAAAAGAAAATCACAAGGGAAGTCACTGAGGGAACTTCATCTACTCTGAAGTGCCAACTTTGACCATTCTCCTCACCTATAAGTAGAAGTAATTCCCATAGTATTCATATATCTAAGCAATAGGTGATATTTACCCACCACTACTGTATAAATTCCAAAACTGCCAACTCTGAGAAACAGGGAAAGCATATTCACTTAATTTCTATCAAATTCATCACATACGCGGATACTTCCAAAGGGAAAAAGAAATATAAAGAGAGTGAAGATATATTTAAATAGTATTTTTTTAAAAGCTCTTTTGTTCTTCTAGACATTATGAGACCAGGTTCATTTAATAATTACACAAAGGCAACCTCTGCAGTACATATAAGAGACAGCAATATTACATCTCGTGATGTTTCAAACGACTGAAACATTTTTATGAACTGAAGAGCTGAAAGGAAGTTAGAAATGTGAAAACTAAAAGGGTTTTTACTAAGGCACAATGCTTTTCCAGCTTATGGGTAATTTTGGCTGAATCATGCACTCACTAGTGAAGATAACTAGAGAAAATAAGAGCAAAGGAACAAACCTAATGGAAGATATACCACAAGGATAAAAGAACACAAAGACTGAAGAGTTCTTAAATGCTCAAACGAAAGCTGGTTACAGACATGCAATCATCAATTTTAATGGATCCCTGAGCAAACATTTCCTAAACTATCTGACTGCAGGGCTAACTCCTCAACCAAACATCTCTTTCTCTCTGTGCCTGCCCTCAAAGTGCAAGATACAAAGCGTTGAGACGCATGGTGCTGTGTGGCTTGTGTGTGTATAACGTAGGGAGGGTAGAGAGCTAGACCGTAGGAGAGATGGGTGGGTGAATGGACATGAGCTGGCTTCATGGTGGAGCACACAGACATCCCAAGATGTTATGGCAATATGGCCTAACTGTACACAGAAAATGGAAATACATGGGGTGTAAATGTACATAAGTTACGAGGAACTATGCTCATTAAATAACTCCTGCAAATGCCACACTACCTAAGATCTAATGATCAGTAAATAGCAGATCACACTTCATTAAAATGAAAACAAAACAAAAAAATCTAACTATGATTAAAAATAACAGTAATATAGAACTGCCACAACCTCAATTAAAATTAAAATACTTCATATTTCTGGTTGGTCAGTTCTAAAGTACATTCTTTTTTAGCCAATAAAGACCTGGCTTATCTTTAAAGGGCAAAACAAATTTCTTAATCTGATCTTCACCAAGTAGCAACACATCAGCAACTCTCTCCATTTTAGGGACTACATTTTTCTAAGTTCTGTTTGTTATATACGAAAGCTAATGCAATGGGCAGTACCTTGTCCAGGAACTAAGATAACAATTGTCCTGTAGCTGTTCCTCTGGCCCCTATGTCTCAGATTTCTACTTAAATGCTCTGACAAACATTTTTTGCTTTGTCTCATTTAACTAAAGATAAAGTTATTTATTATATTTCTCAACTATGAGAATTAATAAGATTGACAATATTACATAAGTCTCTATCATTATTTTACCTACATATTTCAGTGTCTATTGTTCAAGTAAAATGCATGAATTCATCATGCAAAATGCTAGGCTCAAAATAAACATCTTAACCTGTGTAATTAACACTTTACCTTGACAAAAGCATCATCTTCCACAGAAGCATCTCCACTCAACTCATCTGCTTCCTGTTTTTTACCTGCGAAAGAAGGAAAATGGGCTAACAACCAATATTTTATTACTTCAAAAGCAAAAAACATTCAGAGAAGTTTACCCCGAGGTACCACTCTCCACTCCCAAATCATCTGACAAAGCTAATGCCAACTGCTTATAAACCACCTGGCCACAGCTGTCCCAAACAAAAAAAAAGCTTTATTAACAATGACATGCTGTTTCATTTCACTAAAATAAACTGTACAATTAATCCTACATATGAACCCATCATCTTAACCGACTTGACATATGAGGTACATTTTTTACACCACTCAAATTCTCTACCTCCAATTCTCCCGGAAGTAGCAGCACCTTTCAACAGTTCTCTCCTATTTGTATACATAACCAGACATCTGATAGCTAAATTCAAGACTCATATCCCCCATAAAGCCTTCCCTAAGTCCTCCTTGTCAACAAGCTTTCTCTAAAATAAAATTCTCACACTTGACACCTCACAATCCATCAGCTGATTAGATATTGCCTTGTACTCTCAAGTACATCTTGCTTCACCACTTAAAAAAATACCTTAAGTACAGTGACTGCTTTTATGCTTATTTTGTGTTTCTCCAAAGGCCTAAATATAAATAGCGCTGGGAGCTTAACATAATGACTGATTTAACTGATTTAAGGCAAGTAGAAATTACTTCAGACCAAAAACTGTTAAGAGCTTCTAGATAGACTACAGGCCTCCCTGACCTCATCTTCAAAACTTTGCAAACTGGTGGTTGGAATTTTAAAAATGTTTTCCACATCAGGAAAAAAAAAGTTTTCCACAGAGCCAAAGCTAAAAGTTTGTGTTTTCAAGCTAGTCCACAAACATCTACTAGTTAAATAACCCATAATGTATCAGAAATGCTGTTAAAAAAAAAAAAAAAATCACAGCTGCTAAAATTTTACTATTAAATTTTTAAATTTTTACTGATTTTGAGAGGTTAATGATTCTTTCCTGAGGCTAACTAATCAACCTTTCCTTTGCGTAAAACAGGCGTTGCCATGTCTCAAGCTTCCATGACCCCCAGAGTAGAGGGTTTAGTTGTGAGGTAACTGTAAGAAAAAAGTTAGGATGCCTCCCTTTCCCATGTCTCCTCACCAGCTCCTATCTTCCATCTACGCCCAATTTGAAATCCTTTCCATGAATGAGAGATAAAAAGTGAAACAAGGGCTTCCCTGGTGGCGCAGTGGTTGAGAGTCCGCCTGCCGATGCAGGGGACACGGGTTCGTGCCCCGGTCCGGGAAGATCCCACATGCCGCGGAGCGGCTGGGCCTGTGAGCCATGGCCGCTGAGCCTGCGCGTCCGGAGCCTGTGCTCCGCAACGGGAGAAGCCACAGCAGTGAGAGGCCCGCGTACCCCAAAAAGAAAAAAAAAAAAAGTGAAACAAGATACTGGTCCTTTCCAAATACGTGAAAAGATTAAGAGTAAAGAGTTTTCTTTTATCCACTGAGGTAAAAGAGGTCTTCGTGTCCCTGAGGGCTTGTGTGAATCAAAAGAGAAATAAAATGTTGAGCTTAGTGGTATTTGTATTTTAGAGAAAATACAAATTAGAAGTTACTACAAGGGCAACAAGAGAGCTGTTCCTTCCTTACAAAAGAAAACAGTATCAGGTGAGAAAGAGCTCACTAAACTGTTTTATCACGTTTAGAGAAAGTTCCATAATCTAAAAACTTTAAAGATGCTACCTTTGAGAAGAAATAAGCTTTTTAAAACTATAGGATTGGGACTTCCTAGTGGTCCAGTGGTAAAGAATCTGCCTTCTAATGCAGGGGACGAGGGTTTGATCCCTGGTCAGGGAAGTAAGACCCCACACGCCACGGGGCAACTAAGCCCACATGCCACAACTACTGAGCTGGCGCGCCACAGCTACTGAGCTGGCGCACCTCAACTAGAGCCCGCGTGTCACAAACTACAGAGCCCATGCACCACAACTACAGACCCCATGGCCCTGAAGCTCGTGCACCACAACGAAGAGCCACAGGGCTCAACGAAGATCCCGCGTGCGGCAACTAAGACCCAACGCAGCCAAAAATAAATTAAATAAATAAATAAAATAAAACTATAGGATTCCACCCCCCAACACACACACCACCAAATAACCTATAGAGCAGAGCTTTTGGGTGAACTCCTTCAGATCATTTGCAAATATTATTTACTCTTCACAAATATAAAATGCTTTACAATTTGCAAAGTGCTTTATTTTTTTTAATTTATTTTATTATATTTTATTTTTGGCTGCATGGGGTCTTCATTGCTGTGCACGGGCTTTCTCTAGTTGTGGCGAGTGAGGGCTACTCTTCGTTGCAGTGTGTGGGCTTCTCACTGCAGTGGCTTCTCTTGTTGCGGAGCACGGGCTCTAGGCGTGCAGGCTTCAGTAGTTGTGGCTCGCATGCTCTAGAGCGCAGGCTCAGCAGTTGTGGCTCACGTGCCTAACCGCTCTGCAGTATGGGGGAATCTTCCCAGACCAGGGCTCAAACGCGTGTCCCCTGCATTGGCAGGTGGATTCTTAACCACTGCGCCACCAGGGAAGTCCCGCAAAGCACTTAGAAAAAAAAGGTCAACTGATTTTTCCTAGCACCCCATGGTACATAGGGCCGGTAATCACAACTTTACAAAAGAGAAAACGAACCCGAGGTTATACAGCTTGCCCAAAGCTAGTAAATGGCATTGTCAGAACTGGAAGCCAAGGCTTCTCTTTTCCAGTCTTAAATTCTTTCCACTTCATCTTACTATGACCTACTTAAAAGACATTATTCTAGTAAGCAGTGGTTAATTAACTCAATTTACAGATACCATCTTTGAAATGGCAGCCCTCATCATAATGACAAGCTACATCACTATCCATGGTGAGTTTCACTTGCCTTAGTTTACTTAAAGGAAAACCAAATTACACTACATCAACCAAAACAACAACAGCAGTCACTACCACTGCTTAAGCAGCTTCCACAGTGCAGACACTAGGATAAATGCTTCATATGTATTAATGCATTTATTTTATCCTCTTAACTAGCCCCATTTTACAAAACAGGAAACTAATGCTGAAAAGTTAATCAGATTACAAAGTTAGTAAGGGTAGTGCTTCAGTTTAATCCCAGGCCTATTCCCACTCCTCAAAAACCACAAAACCATTGATGTTCAAGTGGCTACAATGTGCCAGTTGTTAAAAATGTTATCTCTTTTAGCATGAACACAGGCTCCACAAGCCACATCCATAAAATTTTAAAATGTGAGAGTCACAGAAATTACGTAACTTGCCCCATGACAAACAGGCAACAAGAGGCAGAGGTACACAAAAAGGTCCAAGTTTGCTATCCCTTATTGTTTTTAACAGATGTAGCACATGAAAGCACTGGACACAATGTGTCATAAGCTTGTAAGCATAAAAACCACAAGGAGGAGATTTTCAAACATACAGTGATGAAACTTTAATAATAACCTGATAGGTACATAATATTTAAGAAAACTGACATTTCACACACTAGTTTTTGACTCCTCTCATGATCTGTAACTCTGCACTTGTTTACACATGATGAATTAGAAACTATACTGTAATTTCTTCCTTTATGAAAAAAAGTATCACCCCTCCACCATACAAAAATAATTCACATCTTAAAAAGCTATGATGTTCATCATCCAGCCCAGAACCTAGTACAATGCTATATAATAAGTAGATACTCAAGCATTATATATATCCTGACTGATAATGGTGTAGGTTATAGGTTGGATGCTAGCAGTAAACAAGGTCTGGATTTCTATTCAGAATTTCTATCAGCCCTCACTGGGACAAAGGTAAGACGTGACATGCCAGTCAAACTAGCATCATGTGCAACCCCATCCTGTCAGTAAGGACTGTAAACTCCAACTTTAACGATGTTACAAAGTACATCGACAGACTCCTAACTTTTATGATGTCACAGATAAGAAATAACTTAAAAGAAAAATCAAATCCCACTTAATTCAACAAGCACCACCAGCTTAGGCACATTTTTGTACAGTCAGTAATCGTTTATACCCCATATCCCATTTAAGCCTGTGCTATGAAAGCTCCTACAACAAACTAATAAATGAATCTTTTGTCCTTCAGGGAATCTGGCATATACCACAGAAATGGGAACTGGTCCAAAGCAAAGTAGCATCACCAGGATGAGGAAGCTAACTGAAAGTGCAATGTAGTCGGAAGCCTAACTTTAATGCTCTGAGGAACAAAACTAGAAAATAAACTGAGTCGTAAAGATAGTCTGAATAGCAAAATAAAAACTGGAAGCAAAATTACTTATCACATCTCAAACTATCATAGTAGTAACATATAGTTATTTTGAAATTTCACTGCAATGATTTTAGGGTCAAAAGTAAAATGGTAAAGTAAAAATGTATACACCAAAGGAAGACGACACTAGAATACCTCCTTAATTATGCAGCATTGTTTTTATGGGTCCACAAATCCTTAGTGAAACCACTGGGGCCAGACATGTTTCAGAACTGTCAGATTTTAAGAGAGTACAATAGTGTCTATACCATGTGTTAATTTAAACCTCCCAGTGGCTTCTGGAACAGCTTCTCTCAATCAATCACGGAAACATTTGTGCAATGAAATATATGAATATTAACATCAATTAGGATAAACCAAGACTATAAGTAGCCTCACTTTTGCCACCAAACTTAAGAAAAAACTTCATTTTCAGAATGTTTGTATTTCAGAATTAACAATAAAGAATTTTGGATGGCAATTTGGTTTTCTTCTTCAAAGGCAAACTGGTCCTTACAAGGTTTGGTAATTTTCCTTTTCAAGTTCAGAAATACCTCCAGAAACAAAATGAAACAAAAAATCCACTTAACAAGTAGATTTTAAAGTAATATTGCCAAAAAAATTTTGTGGCTGAGTAACTTTTCCCCTAAACATTTACAGAAGCTATGAAACGTTAGAAAATGTTCAGTCATAAAATTTCTGTTGGATAAGAGGGGGGAAGACTCAGAGACCAGGCCAAACTGAACAACACTGATGATTCCAGCAACAACCTCTCCTCAACTGTATGAAATCTTAAAATAATCACGTACTATGCCCTGTGTTAACCATTTGCATATGTGTTTTAGTCTCTCTTCTATTAAAATGGTATTTCACTAATGAAATCAGTTTTCTAAAAGGCTTTGCACACTGTCCTAAACATAGCAGCCATCCAATAGGTCATTTTATTATTTTTTAAAAATCTACCATAAAGATATTTCATACTCACTATAATAAAATAAATCTGGAACACACCAAATGTATATTTTTTAAAATCTCTTAACTGTGTCTCTAAAGACAACCAAACTGAACATCCACACACACTTGTGAGCATTTGCACAAGACTTTAAAAGGCAGCAAGAATGTAACTTGAGTTCTTAACAGATTACTTTTCTATCCTATCAATAAGAAGAAACTAGCACTGCTTAGCTCAGCATTATTGTGAGCATCAAATAAAGCAATGTGAAAGTGTTTTGAAAACTGTAACAGAGAACTAATTGCAAACTGACAGGCAGAAAGAGATGAATGAAAATGATGCTAAGTTTTAAGCAGTAATCTAGAGCAGCCAGTGGTTCTTAACCCTAACTGCATGCGAATCACCTGGGGAACTTTTAGAAAATACTGATTCCTGGGCCCCCAACAGAGTAACCAAAACCAACTCTCTGGGGGGCAGGAGCATGGTATCTGTATTTTTTTGTTTTGTTTTGTTTTGTTTGCGGTACGCTGGCCTCTCATCATTGTGGCTTCTCCAGTTGCAGACCACAGGCTCCGGACGCGCAGGCTCAGCGGCCATGGCTCACGGGCCCAGCCGCTCCGCGGCATGTGGGATCTTCCCGGACCGGGGCACGAACCCGTGGTCCCCTGCATCGGCAGGCGGACTCTCAACCACTGCGCCACCAGGGAAGCCCAGGTATCTGTATTTTTAAAAACTCAAATGACTCTAATGTAGAGCAGACTGAGCATAACTGAAGAAGTTGGAGTGAGAAGAACATAAAAGGTTACCGTTTTCAGATTCTCCAGACTAGAAAAAATTTAAATTCTACCTAGCTTCAATAAAACACCTTGAGTAGGTATGAACCGGTATTAATTCTCAACAAGGTTAGAAAAAAAAAAAAACCTTAAACATAAACCTCCTATGAGTACATGCACATGTACGTATATACCTTAGATCATGTTATCTGTGATAAAATCCGAGTGGTGGAATTACAGGCAATTTTCACTTTTTTGTACTTTTCTGGATTATCTAATTTTTAAAATGAAAACATTTCACTTTTATAATCTGGAAAACAATTCTGTAAAGCCATAATACAAACTACTATTCCAGGTTACCAGAACTGCCACATAAGGCTAACTCGGGCTGTGGAGTTTATGGTGTGAATGGTTAACTCCCAGAATTGCACCACACCGAGGCCCTTTTATTGTAATGTGTGAGAACTAACTTATAGTTGATGAAATAAATCAGCAAATTTCAGCCTTAAACCCTAAGCCATTGTTCAGTCTCTTCATTAAAGTCATTTCTGATGCCACCAACTGATAATAATGACTGCTTTTTCCTCTAATTCTTGGACAATTCTCACTTTATTTTACATGAGTTCATGAAAGAGAAGAAAAAGTCTGAAGTCTTCTGTCCTTAATTCAAAATGCCTAGGAGATGAATGACATGGGAGAAAGACACTGTCATAAAGTACTAGAAAACTTTATCTATCTCCCCACCAGGATCCTTGACACACACCATATTTGACACAATAAAATGGCTGAAAAAAGTACAAAAGTGCTTTGATGATAAACATAATCCACCATATACAACTGCATAAGTCAAATGCAGGTTTTAATGGCTGAGGTAAAAGGGCCTGATTTTGTGAAATGAAAATGACATACACAACTTCTGAGGCTGGACAATATTCCAGCAAAAGTTATGAGGCTTTCCAACACAGCAACAACTTGGTGAGGGATAAAAGGCGAGTGCCATGATTCACATACTCTAAAAGTACATTTCACAATCAGTGTTTAAGGAGAAGCCACTAGTGCTGTTGAGAAAAGCACCTTAAAAAGAAAAAATGTTTGGAAAATAGTAAAGACTATTAATCTCTGATTGACTGCTGCCTACAAAGAAATATGCAATTAAAATAAGCACCAAAAGAAATATTTTTAAAAGCAGTTGTTAAGAAAGTCATCATATGGCCCTCAGTATTCATTCAACAAACCTGTTATGTGCCAGGCAATATGCTAGGCATTACAGAGATTAATGTAAATAAAAGACTATGTCCTCACCCCCACAAAGCTTCTAGCCCAGTGGGTACCCAAAAAAGATTTATGACAATTTTGTCCCCAAAATGTTTCTCAATGCCACAGTTCTGATTAAAGTTTCCTTAACATCCAAACATACAACAGTTTAAAAAAAAAGCAAGCATTACAGTGCACTATGACACTAAATTATATGAAATTCATTTTATGTGGTTGATTACTATATTCTTATTTGGCATACAAATTTTAGAAAGCTTTACACAGTAAACATGTAATTAATTATACTGAGTGTGGTACTTTCCACACATAATCAGGCATTATGTTTGGATAAACCTGCAACCCGAAAATATACTTGTTTCTATAGTGGGAACAAAACAGATTTTATATAGCAGTTTGAATCTTTTTTAAACCTGCAAGTACTGTAAGTGAGTTTCAATTCGGTAAGTACTGATTACATATACTTCTGAATATTGCACTGATTAACTACTTAAAGTAGCTTTGGCTGAAGTTTAGAGGTGACTCGAAAGGTTGAATATCCAAAAGAATGATATGCTGTTTACAGGTGAACCGAAAGAAAGTTTACATCTATAATCTCTAAAAGAAGCTAATGAGGAGTTAGCTCTACCTGTTTAACCACTTTCTTAACACACACCCAAATGATGACAGTAACTCTCACTGGTGAAGCGCTCTTCTAGGTTACTTATTAAAAATTTCATAGCAAAGAGAATAGCAAAGACTCAGAAGTGAGAACCAATCTTAAGCTTAAAACTTCACCCCACTAACTCTATGCAAATAGATTTTACAAATATGTTAAC
The DNA here is from genome assembly GCF_951394435.1 of Stenella coeruleoalba. Classification (NCBI taxonomy): domain Eukaryota; kingdom Metazoa; phylum Chordata; class Mammalia; order Artiodactyla; family Delphinidae; genus Stenella; species Stenella coeruleoalba. The sequence goes on along the minus strand of NC_137147.1, from coordinate 148,012,365 downwards.
CATAAATATTAGGACCCGCTATAACATTATCAACATTTGTTACAAGTTTGTGAGTTTGTGCTTGTAATAACAGCATTTTTAAAAATATTCTATAATATACTTAAGAATGCAGATTCCTTTTCCTCTAATCTGTCAAAACATAATCATTTTAACACAAAAAAATTGTTTGAGAAATAGTGACCCTGCACTTATAAGAGAACGAACTTAATATTTCACCTAAGTAACTTTACAAGACCCATGAAGCTTCTCTTGCCTTATCATTCAACATCATTTAATTTTATTGCTACATTAAGCCACATCATCAAAAGAATTATTTATTTTGCCTAGCAAGCTATTAAACGTGGTGTCTTGCTGTTGTCTACATGACTGCCTCTAAGTAATCCCTTTCTTTATTCTTATCCTTTTCTAGTATTCCCAGCTAAAGATATCCATACTGACTGAGGACCTATGAGTTTTCCTGTTCCTTCCTTATACATCTATTTTAGCTAAAAAAAGAATTTTTCTTCTGGCTCCTAGCTACATATAATTATTAAATTTCAGAATTAAGAGACCCTTACAGATGGTCTAGTAAATTTTCCAATTTTATAAAAAGGAAGTATACCCATTGAAGGAAAATTAGTATGACTAAGATGCAATTACTTTTAAGATAGATACTGCTAAGTGAAACAAGATGTGACAAAAAGAACATCATATTACAATACTATTTAATTTCTTGAATCCTTAGTTTTAAAAATCTGTTAATTATTAATATTTTTTAAAGTTTCCCTATTCAAATTTGATGTCTAAAAATTATTTTTAAACTTAATTTAAAATCATCTTACTTATAAGCATCTTAACTGTAAATTAATTCAAACTAGGTTCTTAGTTTGAGATTTACATTATGTTCTTTCTCATTCACAGGACTTTCAGAACAATGATAAATGGAACTCAAGGAGACAAGAGCTATTTATCACACATGTCCCAGAATGAGTCTCATGAAGTACTCAGTTGTAGTGTGCTGCAGACACACAATTAATGTTACGACTCCTGACTAAATACTACAAGATACCTTAACATCAGAGTTATGGAAAAATTAAATTTCAAGTATCCTTATAATCCATATAAGAGGAAAAATTAACATACTTTTATATATATATATACACACACATACATACATACACATATACATGTGTATACTGAAAAACTTCTTAAAACGGTATATTGCTGAATTTATTGCTAAAGGTAGGATGAGTGAAGTTCCTAATGACTAAAAAAGAAAGGGATACACAGAGAAATTAAAAGTAGGTGAGAATGAATAAATCAAATGAGATTTACTTTACATGCTAAAATCAGTAATCAGCTTAAATATAAATTTGGGACCATGATTAATACATAACATCTATCAAACTACCACAATATGCTAAATAAATGACATGAATCAAAATCATTATAAGAAATCACAATAAGAAACATGGTTAATTCCTGATGTACTTATTTCTGAATTTTTTATGCTTCCTCATTTTGAAATTGCCTCTGAGTTTGTCAGCAGAGGCTTCTCAACACAAGCTTCTCTAACACAGGGAAATGTATCTCTCAAAGTGATACACTGAATTAAGAATTACATTAAAAGCCACAGATTTTCAAGATAACTTTGTTACTCCTCTAAACACCATTTCTACCTCTGCCATTCCCATCCCATCCAGAAAATGCTTCTTTGCCCTTTTCAATTTCCTTTGGCACAAATAGGGCACTCTTGCAAACCTACAAAAACTCTCAGTGAGATGGCATCAGGATGTGCCTGGTCCCAATACTCATGCAGATTGCTTAAGATCAAACTTGACTATTTCCTTCTTTTCAAGGTTAATCCATTCAACCATTTTACTCTAGTTCCATCAATCTGGTCTACAGCAGAGAGTAGCATTTAGGATCACTTAAAGCAGTAAAGAGTGTTAGGTTTTTAAAATGCTGCAGCTGCATGGAACTTGTATGTAGGTACCAGGATCCAGATACCCACATCATGCCCACCCTCTGACATTGTCCTTATAGGACTGAGGGAGAAATCCGTAATTATTCAAGTAAGTATTTCACTTACCAGAACCTTTCAAATATATCTAAGTCTCATTTATATTGTTAAAATGTTAATTTAAAACTACCTTTACCTATTCATTAAATCACCATATCCTAGAAATATATTCTGGCCTACTTTAAAAGTTATAAAATCGAAATCATTAACATATCCCTATAACTTAAAACTTTTTATTTTTAAGCTAATTAGTCATGGATTTTTTCCCTTCCTTGTTAGTATGATTGGTAAAGGTCTTTTTGAATTTCACTGAAAATTAGAATGTTTAATGGCATAAATGCAAAATTAAGTTCACCAAATCAAACAAAATACTAAACACAAAGGTTATAAAATTTTAATATACTAGAGAAAACAGCAAGGAGCCAAGGTGAAAGATTTGGTAGGAATTCCATCAATACTCTGCCAATTGTGGGGCAAGGTAGACATGTATTAAACCGTATTTTACTCTTCAGGTCTTCACACTATGAAGGAAGAAATATTATGGAACTTGACTTTGTAATTTTTTCAGAAGCAAGAAAGAACTGGTCTCACTTTCAGGTCAGCTTCAGCCAAATCTTAAGGGCTACTAGTCACCCAAAGCCTGGCAACAGTAACTTTTCTTCCTTGACCCAACAAGGCAGAGTGCCAGAGGGAAATAGCAAAGAGTAGCACTATATAAACAGGGCAAGTGGCACAAGAGCAGAGGCAAGTTATATAACCAAAATATATTTTAAAATATGTTTATAACTCGTAACAACCTTTGCCTTTGGTTGGTTTCTTGTTTGGAGTATCAGTTGAAACAGTTAATTCAATATTATCTGGATCGCCTCCTTCCTCTTCAATAGCCTACATTAGAAAGAGAAGTTAATATGCTACACAGTCTATCTAAACTTATTTTAAAAAACGAAATGAAAAAAAAAATTAGCAAACCTCAAGCCTCAAGACATTAGAATTGCCAGTCATTTCATAAACCAACCTCACAAAGGAGCAATTAAACTACACGAGTGAGAGAAACTTTCAGGAGGAAATATCATTAGGTATCAAAATCACATGGAGTTTTACATATTACCCAGTCGAGAAAATTAACTAACACATATTATCATACTGAACAAAAGTCTAAATATTCTCGATTGCAGCAAAGTTGCTAGCTACGAAAGTAAAGAACTAAAAGGAGCTTTCCTAATTTCTATAGTACAAACTTATTTCTCCTCTACTACAATTCCAACGCTCACTCAAACCAGAAAGATAATCAGGGAAGAAAAAGATTATTGCGCTAATGCAAAAACTGAAAACCCAGCGGAAAACAAACCCTTTCTCTTACCCACCCATCAACTCCCACTACCAATTACCCCCCAATATGGGGAGGAAACGGTTGGACACAATTAAATGGTAACTTCGCAGAAGTCACCAAAGTAACCAGTCCCTACGAGGCCAAGAAATGCACGCGCTCACCATCGCTAAAGGCTGGGGACCGAGCGCCTCCCGGGTCTCCACGATCGCCCTTGGGAGGCCGCGCCGGCCGTCCGCAGCCTGGCAGAGACGTCCCGGGGGAGGCAGGGGTGCGCTGGGCTGCGGCGGCCGGTCCCGGGCGGCTCGCGGGCCGCTCGCGGGCCGCTCGCAGGCCAGGCCCGGCGCGCGGGGGCGGGGGCGCCGCGAGAGGGTCCTCGCCCTCCCGCGCGCGCGGGCGCCGCCCGGGACCTCCCCACCTCGCCGCCCCGCGGGCCCCGGCGGCTGCGAGCGGACGGGGGCTGCGGCGGAAGTGGGGGCTCCGAGGCGCGGCCTAAGCTCGCCTTCCCGGACCTAGCCGGGCCTCACCTGCTTGAGTCGGGAAACGAGCACAGTCTTGACTCCGGTGATGTCCAGGTTCCGCCGTTTCAGCTCGGACTTGAGATCGATGACCCGCAGATCGGTGATCTTTTTACCTTCCGCCTGACCTGAGGCGGCCGAGGCTGCCACAGCACCGGTAGCGGCAGCCATTTTAGAAGAACAGCGCGCTGCCTAGGCAGCGAGTGATCTGCAGGGCGGCGGCAGCAGCTCCAACTTCAACTCAGGCCTCGCCGGCCGCCGGCGCCGCACAGCGCTGCGCACAATGAGCCACTAGCCCCGCCCCCTGTCCGCCACCCCGGCGCAACCTGCAGCCTCAACCAGCACCCGGATGAGGGGCGCGCGTGCGCACTGGCGGGAGGCGGGGGATGGCGCCCAGCGCGCGCTGCGGAGCCGGACGCTGCCACCTGGGCGGTGCGACCACCCCCCTGCCTTGCATGGACTAGGAGGTCAGGCGCGTTCAACGGCACCAACGTCCGCCGTGCCGCGGTTCCCCACCGCTTCGTTAGCCATTTTCTGGAAGTGTCTCGAGTCTTGAGCAACAGCAGTGCGCTGGGCACTCTCGGCATAGATAGTGCGCGCGTCACTCAACGCAAACCAAGGGGCGTGTGCGCGCCCTAAACCTCTTCCAGGGAAATACTTTATCGGTTCTGCTGAATAATCGAAAAAATGTGGCCACTGTGCACGAACTAACTAGGTTCCCCGAGTTCTGTTGGAAGGCCGGAAAGAAACGCTGGGGCGGTTAATATAAAGAGTATAAAGGGTTATAAGAATATAATAGGGCTGGCCTGTGTGACAAGTCCCACTAGCTGTCTCGGGAAAACATGCCTTTGCTCAAGAGCCCTATTCTAGGGCTGCCCATCTCACTGAACAAGCAGGACAACTTCCCTTCTGCGCTGGCCTCAGTTTGCCATCCTCTCCGGGGGTCCTGATGGCTCAACACAAAATTGATTACTAAATAAGGAATTTAGTTTGTAAGTACTTGTTACCGTTCTCATGCACTGTGTTCACTGTTTTGTCCCTCTCAAAATTTAGGATTCCAAGAACAATGACAATCCTCTTCGGCGGGACTAGCCTGTACAAGTGAGTAACTTTAGGCACTATTATTAATCATCAAAGCATAAGCATTTATGGAATAAAACTATTCTATAAATTCCATGAATAGATTATGACACACAACGCTGGCATTTCCTAGTTTTAAAGTTGATGAGGTCTGTGTCACTTTAGGTTGCTTTTCTCATTAACTAATTAGAGCAAAAAGAGAAAAACTGGATATTATAAAATAATACGCGCCAGTTAGGTAGTTTTTTTTATGGTTTATAATGCACTTTGACATGCAATAATCCCTTAATTTTTCTGCATTCTCTGAGGTAAATCTCTGCAAGCCTTAGAGAGATTAAATGGCTTGTCCGTGTTCACATAGCTGGTATGTGGCCGAACTGGTGCTCTTAGTTGCCCCTCACCAGCTCCTTAGTTGTGGCATGTGAACTCTTAGTTGCAGCATGCATGTGGGATCTAGTTCCCTGGCCAGGGATGGAACCCAGGCCCCCTGCATTAGGAGCAGAGTCTCCCAAACCCACCTCTGTCTCTATTACACGTTGATTCATAGTCATAGAATATTAGAACTCAAAGGATCTTTAGAAATCTTCTGGCTCATTCCTCTCTCTCTCTCTCTCTCTCTTTTTCTCTCTCTTTAATAGATGAAGATTTTAAGATTTTTACCTAGGGACCCCACAATTAATTACTGACCAAATTGGCACTAAACCTCAGTTCTCATGCCAGTGTCTTTTCCACCCTGCTCCCACCTTCTGTGGACACTTGTAAAGAGGGGTTATATTAACCCAAAGCTAATGTTATATGTAAAATGAATGAGTTTTTGTCTTTAAAAAAAATCTTATAATGGAGTTATCTTACAATGGAGACCTGTACCTTCTGATCTGATGTACCGGAGGATACATCACCTGCCAAATTGCCAAGAATGTTTAACCTAAATCTCATCATGAGAAAACAATCAGACAAATCTGATTGTAGGACATTGCACAAAATAACTGCTCTGGGGACTTCCCTGGTGGTGCAGTGGTTAAGACTCTGTGCTCCCAATGCAGGGGGCCCGGGTTCCATCCCTGGCCAGGGAACTAGATCCCACATGCGTGCCACAACTAAGAGTTCACATGCCACAACTAAGGAGCTGGTGAGGGGCAACTAAGATCTGGTGCCACCAAATAAATAAATAAAAGTAATACCTAAAACAACAACAGCAACAACAAAAAACCTGCTCTGGACTCTTAAACAAAGCAGTGCAGGTGTCTGTTGGTATCAGTGCAGGATTGGTTCCAGCAACCCCTCAGATACCAAAATCTGCAGATGCTCAAGTCCCTTACATAAAACAGTGTAGCATTTGCATATTACCTATGTACGTCCTCCTGCATATTTAAAATCGTCTCTAGATTACTTATAATACCAAATACAATGTAAATGCTATGTAAATAATTGTAAACACGATGCAAGCGCTATGTAAACAGTCACCAGTACGTGGCAAATTCAAGTTTTGCTTTTTGGAAATTTCTGGAATTGGGGGGAATATTTTTGATCCACAGTTGGTTGAATCCATGGATGGTTGAATGCATGGCTATGGAGGTTCCAACTATATCATGAAAGTAAAAGTAGTAGAGCAGTTCTACAATACAGATACATGATAACTAAGCTTTATGTGTGAATGTTGTTTGGAACCTGCATCAAAGAATGAAAAAGCGGCTTAAATGGACAATTGGGAAATTTGAGGCAATTGGGAAATGTGGCTTTGTATTAGATTGTGTTATGGTACCAATGTTAAATATCTGGAGTGTTATAGCATGGTTATGTAGAATGTCCTAGTTCTTAGGGGATATTTGCTGAGGTTCTTGAAGTGAAGTGTCATTCTGTCTGCAATATACTTTCAAATGGGAAAGAAAGGCAGAGAGCCCAACATGAGAAAGAGAAAGAGATGTGGCAATAAGTTAAAATAAAATAAGTGTGGCAAGATGTTAATAATTGGGGAGACAAATGTGACAAAATTAGGCAAAATTAACAATTAGGAAATCTAGATGAAAGACATAAGGTTGTTCACTGTATACAGTTTAAATTTTTTATAGGTTTGAAGTTATTCAAATTAAGTTGGGGGAAAATCCACACATAAATCTAATTTTTTGTAATAGAGAAAAAATAAAATGGACACACTATATTTTTTCACTTTTAATGTGTAGGATATTTAATTTTGTCATTTAACCTATGATTCTTGTTTTTTTGAATTATCTAAATAATCCACCTTTAAATGAATTTTTTTTGTACACTATTTTTTTCCTGTTTTCATCTTTTAGTGAAATATATTTAGGTGAAGAAACATGATGCACTTATTTCTACATCAAGAACACTCCTAGAAAATTGACAACTTTAAAAAAAAAATTATTGGAGTATAGTTGATTTACAATGTTGTGTTAGTTTCAGGTGTACAGCAAAGTGAATCTGTTATACATATACATGTATCCACTGATAACATATTTTATGTATAAAGCCTCTTGCCATTTACTGAGTACTTCTGCGCTCATTATTTTATTGTTTTTCAAATGTTAACATCAACTTTATTCATGTTCATCCAAAACAAGAAAGGTTCAAAATGACTTTCAAAATAGGAATGTATGCAACCAATCTGTGCTACAACCACATGATGAGATACTATTTAATAATAACAAAAAATAACTTTCAAGCCACCTAAGACACAGAGTAAAGAAGCCACTCTGAATAAGTTTTCATATTATATGATCTGATTTATATTACATTCTGAAAAGGACAAAATTATACAGACATTAAAAAGATCAGGGTTGACAGGGTTCCATGGGGGTCCAGGGTGCTGAATAGGTGGTGAATATATGATAACTTTTTTTTTAACATCTTTATTGGTATTGGAGTATAATTGCTTTACAATGTTGTCTTAGTTTCTGGTGTATGATGAAGTGAATCAGCTATACGTATATATATATATCCCCATATACCCTCCCTCTTGCGTCTCCCTCCCACCCTCCCTATCCCACCCCTGTAGGTGGTCACAAAGCACTGAGCTGATCTCCCTGTGCTATGCAGCTGCTTCCCACTAGCTAGCTGTTTTACATTTGGTAGTGTATATATGTCAATGCTGCTCTCTCACTTCGTCCCAGCTTACCCTTCCCCCTCCCCACATCCTCAAGTCCATTCTCTGCATCTGCATCTTTATTCCTGTCCTCACCCTAGGTTCATCAGAACCTTTTTTTTTTTTTACATTCCATATATCCATATATATGTGTAAGCATACGGTATTTGTTTTTTTCTTTCTGACTTACTTCACTCTGTATGACAGACTCTAGGTCCATCCACCTCACTACAAATAATTCAGTTTCATTTCTTCTCATGGCTGAGTAATATTCCATTGTATATATGTGCCACATCTTCTTTATCCATTCATCTGTTGATGGACACTTAGGTTGCTTCCATGTCCTGGCTATTGTAAACAGAGCTGCAATGAACATTGTGGTACATGACTCCTTTTGAATTATGGTTTTCTCAGCATATATGCCCAGTAGTGGGATTGCTGAGTCATATGGTAGTTCTATCTTTAGTTTTTTAAGGAACCACCATACCATTCTCCATAGTGGCTGTATCAATTTACATTCCCACCAACAGTGCAAGAGGGTTCCCTTTTCTCCACACCCTCTCCAGCATTTATTGTTTGTAGATTTTTTGATGATGACTATTCTGACTGGTGTGAGATGATACCTCATTGTAGTTTTGATTTGCATTTCTCTAATGATTAGTGATGTTGAGCATCCTTTCATGTGTTTGTTGGCCATCTGTATATCTTCTTTGGAGAAATGTCTATTTAGGTCTTCTGCCCATATTTGGATTGGGTTGTTTGTTTTTTTGATATTGAGCTGCATGAGCTGCCCTTTGTCAGTTGCTTCATTTGCAAATATTTTCTCCCATTCTGAGGGCTGTCTTTTCGTCTTCTTTATGGTTTCCTTGCTGTGCAAAAGCTTTTAAGTTTCATTAGGTCCCATTTGTTTATTTTTGTTTTTATTTCCGTTTCTCTAGGAGGTGGGCCAAAAAGGATCTTGCTGTGATTGATGTCATACAGTGTTCTGCCTGTTTTCCTCTAAGAGTTTTATACTGTCTGGCCTTACATTTAGGTCTTTAATCCATTTGGAGTTTATTTTTGTGTATGGTGTTAGGGAGTGTTCTAATTTCATTCTTTTACATGTAGCTGTCCAGTTTTCCCAGCACCACTTATTGAAGAGGCTGTCTTTTCTCCATTGTATATTCTTGCCTCATTTATCAAAGATAAGGTGACCATATGTGCATGGGTTTATCTCTGGGCTTTCTATCCTGTTCCATTGATCTATATTTCTGTTTTTGTGCCAGTACCATACTGTCTTGATTACTGTAGCTTTGTAATATAGTCTGAAGTCTCAGGGCCTGATTCCTCCAGCTCCTTTTTTCATTCTCAAGATTGATTTGGCTGTTCAAGGTCTTTTGTGTTTCCATACAAATCATGAAATTTTTTGTTCTAGCTCTGTGAAAAATGCCATTGGTAGTTTGATAGAGACTGCATTGAATCTGTAGATTGCTTTGGGTAGTATAGTCATTTTCACAATGTTGATTCTTCCAATCCAAGAACATGGTATATCTCTCCATCTGTTTGTATCGTCTTTAATTTCTTTCATCAGTGTCTTATAGTTTTCTGCATACAGGTCTTTTTTTGCCTTAGGTAGGTTTATTCCTAGGTATTTTATTCTTTTTGTTGCAATGGTAAATGGGAGTGTTTCCTTAATTTTTCTTTCAGATTTTTCATCATTAGTGTATAGGAATGCAAGAGATTTCTGTGCATTAATTCTGTATCCTGCTACTTTACCAAATTCATCAATTACCTCTAGTAGTTCTCTAGTAGCACCTTTAGTATTTTCTATGTATAGTATCATGTCATCTGCAAACAGTGACAGCTTTACTTCTTCTTTTCCAATTTGGATTCCTTTTATTTCTTTTTCTTCTCTGATGGCTGTGGCTAAAACTTCCAAAACTATGTTGAATAATAGTGGTGAGAGTGGGCAACCTTGTCTTGTTCCTGACCTTAGAGAAAATGGCTTGAGTTTTTCACCACTGAGAACGATGTTGGCTGTGAGTTTGTCATATATGGCCTTTATTATGTTGAAGTAAGTTCCCTCTAGGCTTACATTCTGGAAAGTTTTTATCATAAATGGGTGTTGAATTTTGTTGAAATCTTTTTCTGCACCTATTGAGATGATCATATGGTTTTTATCCTTGAATTTGTTAATATGGTGTATCACATTGATTGATTTGCGTATATTGAAGAATCCTTGCATTCCTGGGATAAACCCACTTGATCGTGGTTTATTATCCTTAATGTGCTGTTGGATTCTATTTGCTAGTATTTGTTGAGGATTTTTGCATCTATGTTCATCAGTGATATTGGCCTGTAGTTTTCTCTGTTTGTGACATCTTTGTCTGGTTTTGGTATCAGGGTGATGGTGGCCTTGTAGAATGAGTCTGGGGGGGAGTGTTCCTCCCTCTGCTATATTTTGGAAGAGTTTGAGAAGTATAGGTGTTAGCTCTTCTCTAAAAGTTTGATAGAGTTTGCCTGTGAAACCATTTGATCCTGGGCTTTTGTTTGTTGGAAGATTTTTTTTTTTTTTTTTTTGTGGTACGCAGGCCTCTCACTGCTATGGCCTCTCCCATGGCAGAGCACAGGCTCTGGACACGCAGGCTCAGCGGCCATGGCTCACGGGCCCAGCCATTCCGTGGCATGTGGGATCTTCCCGGACCGGGGCACGAACCCGTGTCCCCTGCATCAGCAGGTGGACTCTCAACCACTGTGCCAGCAGGGAAGCCCCTGTGTTTCCTTATTTATTTTCATTTTGGATGATCTGTCCATTGGTAAAGTGGGGTGTTAAAGTCACCTACAATTACTGTGTTACTGTTGATTTCCCCTTTTATGGCTGTTAGCATTTGCCTTATGTATTGAGGTGCTCCTATGTTGGGTGCATAAATATTTACAACTGTTATATCTTCTTCTTGGATTGATCCCTGATCGTTATGTAGTGTCCTTCTTTGTCTCTTGTAATAGTCTTTATTTTAAAGTCTGTCTTGTCTGATATGAGAATTGCTACTCCAGCTTTCTTTTGATTGCCATTTGCATGGAATATCTTTTTCCATCCCCTCACTTTCAGTCTGTATGTGTCCCTAGGTCTGAATTGGGTCTCTTTTTTTTTTTTTTTTTTTGCCGTACGCGGGCCTCTCACTGTTGTGGCCTCTCCTGTTGTGGAGCGCAGGCTCCGGACGCACAGGCTCAGCGGCCATGGCTCACGGGCCCAGCCACTCCGCAGCACGTGCGATCTTCCTGGACTGGGGCACCCACCTGTGTCCCCTGCATTGGCAGGCGGACTCTCAACCACTGTGCTACCAGGGAAGCCCTGAATTGGGTCTTTTGTAGACAGCATATATATGGGTCTTATTTTTGCATCCATTCAGCCAGTCTATGTCTTTGGGTTGGAGCATTTAATCCATTTACATTTAAGGTAATTATCAATATGTATGTTCCTATTACCATATTCTTAATTGTTTTGGGTTTGTTTTTGTAGGTCTTTTCCTTCTCTTGTGTTTCTTGCCTAGAAAAGTTCCTTTAGCGTTCGTTGTAAATCTCGTGTGGTGGTGCTGAATTCTCTTAGCTTTTGCTTGTCTGTAAAGGTTTTAATTTCTCCGTCAAATCTGAATGAGATCCTTGTTGGGTAGAGTAATGTTGGTTGTAGGTTTTTCCCTTTCATCACTTTAACTATGTCCTGCCACTCTCTTCTGGCTTGCAGAGTTTCTGCTGAAGGATCAGCTGTTAACCTTATGGGGATTCTCTTGTATGTTATTTGTTGCTTTTCCCTTGCTGCTTTTAATATGTTTTCTTTGTATTTAATTTTTGATAGTTTGATTAATATATGTCTTGGTGTGTTTCTCCTTGGATTTATCTTGTTTGGGGCTTGCTGTGCTTCCTGGACTTGACTGACTGTTTCCTTTCCCATGTTAGAGGAGTTTTCAACTCTAATCTCTTCAAATATTTTCTCAGACCCTTTCTTTTTCTCTTCTTCTTCTGGGACCCCTATAATTCGAATGTTGGTGCATTTAATGTTGTCCCAGAGGTCTCGGAGACTATCCTCTATTCTTTTCACTCTTTTTTCTTTATTCTGCTCTGTGGTAGTTATTTCCACTATTTTATCTTCCAGGTCACTTATCTGTTCTTCTGCCTCAGTTTTTCTGCTATTGTTTCCTTCTAGAGAATTTTTAATTTCATTTATTGTTGTTGTCCATCACTGTTTGTTTGCTCTTTAGTTCTTCTAAGTCCTTGTTAAACATTTCTTGTATTTTCTCCATTCTATTTCCAAGATTTTGGATCATCTCTACTATCATTACTATGGATTCTTTTTCAGGTAGACTGCCTATTTCCTCTCCATTTGTTTGGTCTGGTGGGTTTTTACGTTGCTGCTTCATCTGCTGCATATTTCTGTGTCTTCTCATTTTGTTTAACTTACTGTGTTTGGGGTCTCCTTTTCACAGGCTGCAGGTTCATAGTTCCCATTGTTTTTGGTGTCTGCCCCCAATAGGTGAGGTTGGTTCAGTGTCTTGTGTAGGCTTCCTGGTGGAGGGGACTGGTGCCTGTGTTCTGGTGGATGGGACTGGATCTTGTCTTTCTGGTGGGCAGGGCCACCTCCAGTAGTGTGTTTTGGGGTGACTGTGAACTCAGAATGATTTTAGGCAGCCTCTCTGCTAATGGGTAGGGTTGTGTTCCTGTCTTGCTAGTTATTTGCCATGGGACGTCCAGCAGTGGAGCTTGCTGGCCCTTGGGTGAAGCTGGGTCTTAGCGTGAGACAGCGTGAGACGGCGTGAGACGGCGATCTCTGGGAGAGCTCTCGCTGATTGATATTATGTGGGCCTGGGAGGTCTCTGTTGGTCCAATGTCCTAAACTCGGCTCTCCCACTTCAGAGGCTCAGGCCTGACACCAGGCCGGGGCACCAAGACCTTGGGGTCCTGGTTCCAACATGACTTGGAAAGCAGGTCCCCAGCTCATTTTCCTGGAAGGTCCCAATATTGAGTATTTAGTGTATTCACATCCCACTCAAAGGATCTCCATTTTCTCTGAGTTTGTGCTGGGATTTCTCCCCAGAAACATCCTTGAATCTCCCTGCTCAGCGCTCAGCTGGCTGAGGAAGCTTCTTACCCACAACGGTTGGTCCCAAGCCTCTGCAGTCGCTCCCTTAGACACGGAACTCATTATGTTAATTTGTTTTTTTATAAAAGCTCATCATTAAACAAATATCTATGGAATATTTACTACCTGCCAGGCATGCCAAGCTCTAGGAAGAAAATGATTACCTCATCTATATTGTTCACCATTTTGTGGGCTCCTAACACAGTGTAGAAACTCAATAAATACTGATTGCTTGAAGGAAAACAGACTGGCCTGCACTTGTGAGGCAAACTAAGACACAATCAATCTTAAAAGCACATGTAAAATTGCAAATGTAGCTAGGGGAATGAAGGAGAAATACACAGTGCTCTGAGAACCAATAATAGAAACATTTAACCCTTATAGGGATAGATAGAATGATCCTTATTTTAGGAAAGAGAAACCTGAGGTTCAAAAATGTCAATAAGTAGTCCAAGATCATAGAGTTAGTAAATGGAAGATCTAGGAGGATTCCAAACCTACTGCATTTTTAAAAATGTAACATCTTGTTTTCCATCAAAGTTTATTTGCATTCCCCAAAAGAGCTTTCTTCCTTTGTCCTAAAGCTAGGTCCCAATTTATACCATTCACTCCATTTTTCTGGAGACACCTTAGTCTCTTCTTACCATCTTCATGCCCAACATCTTTGTTCTTTACTCTTACTTTCAGGTAGGCTTTGAAATCTTTTATATCTTGAAATACCCTTGCTTGACCTCCATATTTACTGTTGGCAATAGTTCCATTATTGTATCCTTCTCCTAATGGAAAAGTGTATAGCTTCTGGTAATGACAGAGGAAGTAAATTAGATACGTGCTCCCTCTGAAGATAACAGAATGCTTGACCAAATACATAGTTCAAATCTTCTATGTACTTACTGATTTTCTTTCTGCTTGTTATATTGTTTACCGACAGAGGTGGGTTAAAAATTTCCCACCAAGAATGTGGATTTGTTGATTTTCTTTGTAGAACTGTCAAATGTTAATTTATATATTTTAAGGCTTTGTTATTAGGTGCATACAAAAGTACAGTTGTTATATCTTCGTCATTATTAAATGAGCCTTTCATCTTTAGTGGGTTTTTCTCCCTTTAATACTATACCAGCTTTCTCTTGGTGAGTGTTTACAAAGTTTTGCCTTCAGCCTTTTTTGTGTGTTCCTTAAATGTGCTTTTCTAACTAGCATATGATTGGTTTTGGTTTTGTTTTTGTTTTAATCGAGGCTGACAATCATCTCTTTTACCTGAAATATTTAAAGCATTAACATTTAATGTAATTACTCTGAGATTTGGATGTTTGTCAGGGTTCTCCAGAGAAATACAACCAATAGGATATATATAGATAGAGACAGAGACAGAGATAGACATAGACATAGACATAGACATAAACATAGACATAGACATAGACATATATAGACTTGGCTCATATCGTTATGGAGGTTGAGAAGTCCCAAGATCTGCTATCTACAATCTGGACATGCATCTTCATGTCTGTTTTCAAAAAACATATCCTACTTGGCCTTTGTTGGACTTCTTAAATCTATAGATCAAGAAGATTTCCTGATTTTACACCCAGGAAAACCATTGGCATAATTCCAATCCAAGTCCAAACACCTGAGAACCACTGGAGCCAGTGGTGTAAATCCAGGTCCACATGCAGGAGAAGACTGATGTCCCTGCTCAAACAGGCAGGCTTGATATGAGGGTTAGCCCTTAGATTTGTCTCTCCTCAAAGATAATATTAGGAGAATATTATTATGACCTTGGATTAGGAAAAAAAATATTTATAATGACACAAAAAGCACTAACTGCAAAGGAAAAGATTGATATATTTGACTACATTAAAATTAAGAATTTTGCTCATCAGAAGATACAATTGGGACTTCCCTGGTGACACAGTGGTTAAGAATCTACCTGCCAATTCAGGAGACACGGGTTCGAGCCCTGGTCTGGGAAGATCCCACAGGGCAAATAAGCCCATGTGCCACTACTGAGCCTATGCTCCGCAGCCCAGGAACCACAACTACTGAGCCTGCGTGCGACAACTACTGAAGCCCACGTGCTTAGAGCCTGTGCTCTGAAACAAGAGAAGTCACTGCGATGAGAAGCCCGCACACTGCAACAACCCCACTCGCCACACTAGAGAAAGCCCACGTGCAGCAACGAAGACCCAACACAACCATAAATAAATAAATAAATTTATTTATTCATTTAAAAAAACAGAAGATACAGTTAAGAGAGTTACAAAAATAATAGAGTTCCCATATACACTTCATCCAGTTTCTCTAGATGGTTACATCTTATGTAACTATACCACAATATCAGAATCAGGAAATTGATATTGGTACAATGCATGTGTATAATTCTACGCCATTTTGTCATACACAGGTTCATGTAACCACCACTACAATCAAGATGCAGAACTATTCTATTGCCACAAACATCTCCCTAGGGCTGCTACTTTAGTAGGACACCCACTCCTCTCCCCCACCCCCATCAAACCTAATCCCTGGCAACCACTTATCTATTCTTCATTTCTATAATTTATTTGAAGAATGTTACAGAAATAGAATCATTGAAATGGTCTTTTTTTTCTATACAGCATAAGTCCCTTGAGATCTAAGGTGTTGCATATATCAATAGTTTGTTCCTTTATTCTTTTATATTATTTAGATTTATTTTATTTAGTATTCCATTGTATGGAGGTACCACAGTTTGTTTACTCACTCACTTATTGAAAAAAAACCTTTTGGCCTTTAACTATCACAAATAAGCTGCTTTCTACGCTTATGTAAAGATTTGTGTGTAGATTCCAGTCATTTTCCTGGGACAGATGCCCGGGAGTGTGAATGCTGTGTCAAAAATGAAAAGTTAATATCCCTAATTTAAAAAGAGCATCAAAAACTAGAGGAGGAAAAGGTATGTGGTAAGTATGTTTCATTTTTTAATAAACTGTCACACTTTTCCGGTGTGGCTGTACCATTTCATATTCCCACTAGCAATTTGAGACAGCCAGCTCTTCCACATTCTTGCCAGTATTTGGTATTGTCACTTAAAAAATGTTAGCTGTTTTAATAGGTAGTAGTAATGTCTCATCAGAATTGGGGGTTTTTAATAACCAAAGTGAATCCATTTCTAACACCAGGATGAATTCCAAATGGATTAGATATTTATTTTTTATATAAATATATTTATTTATTTATTTTATTTTTGGATGCGTTGTGTCTTCATTGCTGTGAATGGGCTTTCTCTAATTGTGGCAAGTGGGGACTACTCTTCATTGCAGTGTGCGGGCTTCTCATTGCAGTGGTTTCTCTTGTTGTGGAGCACTGACTCTAGGTGCACGGGCTCGGTAGTTGTGGCACGCGGGGTCTAGAGCGCAGGCTCAGTAGTTGTGGCGCATGGGCTTAGTTGCTCTGAGGCATGTGGGATCTTCCCAGACCAGGGATCAAACCCATGTCCCCTGCACTGGCAGGCAGGTTCTTAACCACTGCGCCACCAGGGAAGTCCCTGGATTAGATATTTAAATATGAGATGAAATCACACTAGTCCTGGAAGTGAGTGTTGGTGAATTCCCAGTTGCTGGCAACCACTGACCTAACTTCTGTCACATTGGTTTCCCTTTTCCAACTTGTCATATGAATGGAATCATATACTATGAAACCTTTTAGTTTTGGCTTATTTTACATAGCTTAATGCTGTTGAGCTCCATCTATGTTCTTGCATGTACTTCCTTCTGTTTAATGGCTGAGCAGGATTCCATTATGTGGTTGTACCATAATTTGTTTATCCATGCACCAATTGATGGGAATTTGAGTTGTTTTGAATATTATGAATAAAGCTGCTGCTATAAACATTCACACACAGGTATTTGTATAGACATATGTTTTCATTTTCCTTGAGTAGGTACCTAGAAATAGGTAATATGGTGATTGTATATTTAACTTCTGGAGAAACCACCAAGCTGTTTTCCAGATATGCCATTTTCCATCCCCACCAGCAATATCTGAGGGTTTCAGTTGCTCTAAATTCTTATAAGCACTTAATATGCTCAGTTTTTTTAAATTTTAACCATTCTAGTAGATATGTAGTGTCATTTTATTGTCATTTTAATTTGCATTTCTCTAATGCCTAATAATTTTGCATACATTTTCATGTGCTTATTTGCCATCTGTATATATGGTGAAGTGTCTGTTCAAATCTTTTGCTCATTTTAAAAATTGGGTTCATTGGGACTTCCCTGGTGGTCCAGTAGTTAAGACTCCGTGTTTCCAATGCAAGGGGCTCGGGTTTGATCCCTGGCTGGGGAACTAAGATCCTGCGTGTGGAGCGGCCAAACAAATATAAAAATAAATAAATAAAATTAATAAAAATTGGGTTCATTGTCTTATTTTTTATTATGGTTTAAAGTTTTTTTAATAGTATGCATATAAGTCCTCTTTTATTTTTTTTTAATAATTTATTTATTTTTGGCTGTTTCGGGTCTTGCAGTACACGGGATCTTCATTGTGGCACGCGAGATCTTTTGTTGTGGCACGCAGGCTCTTCATCGCAGCGCACGGGCTTCTCTCTAGTTGCAACGCTTGGGCTCTGTAGTTTGAGGCATGCGGGCTCTCTAGCTGCAGCACGCGGGCTTAGTTGTCCCGCACCATGTGGGATCTTAGTTCCCAGATGAGGGATCGAACCAGAGTCCTGCATTGCAAGGTGGATTCTTTACCACTGGACTACCACGGAAGTCCCATATAAGTCTTCTTTTATTTATTTATTCATTCATTCATTCATTCATTCATTTAGGCTGCGTTGGGTCTTTGTTGCTGTGCATGGGCTTTCTCTAGTTGTGGCGAGCGGGGGCTACTGTTGGTTGCGGTGCCCAGGCTTCTCATTTCAGTGGCTTCTCTTGTTGCGGAGCACGGGCTCTAGGCCTGCGGGCTCAGTAGTTGTGGCTCATGGGCTTAGTTGCTCCGCGACATGTGAAATCTTCCCAGACCAGGGGTTGAACCCATGTCCCCTACATTGGCAGGCAGATTCTTTTTTTTTTTTTTAAGAAGATGTTGGCGCTAGGAGTTTATTAATTAATTTATTTATTTTTGCTGTGTTGGGTCTTCGTTTCTGTGCGAGGGCTTTCTCTAGTTGTGGCAAGCGGGGGCCACTCTTCATCGCAGTGCGTGGGCCTCTCACTATCGCGGCCTCTCTTGTTGCGGAGCACAGGCTCCAGACGTGCAGGCTCAGTAGTTGTGGCTCACGGGCCTAGTTGCTCCGTGGCATGTGGGATCCTCCCAGACCAGGGCTCGAACCCGTGTCCCCTGCATTAGCAGGCAGATTCTCAACCACTGCGCCACCAGGGAAGCCCTGGCAGGCAGATTCTTAACTACTGCGCCAGCAGGTAAGTCCCTAAGTCCTCTTTTAGATATATGACTTTCAGATATTTCCTCTTGTTCTCTAGCTTCTACCATAGTTTTATTAGGAGTATTTTCAAAAACAGGACTTTTAAACTTTTAGGAAGTCCAGTCTGTCATTATTTTCATGATTAATGCTTTTACATCTTATCTAAAAAATAGTTGCCTAACCAAAGGACACAAAGATTTTACCTGATGTTTTCTTCTGAAAGTACTATAGTTTTAACTCTTAAGCTTCTGATCCATTGTGAGTTAATTTTTTTATATGGTGTGAGATAACAATCAAAGTTCATTTTATTACATTAATTGCCCCATTGAATTACCTTGGCAACATTATGGAAAATCAACTGAACATATATGTTTTGAACTATTACTGAACTCTCTTTGTGTTCCATTGAGCTGTGTATCTATCCTTACAGGATTGCCACATTGTCTTGATTATTGTTACCTTATAATAATAAGGTCCTTTACATCCAAACTGATCTATAGGTTTAACCCAGTTCCAACTAAAATCCCATACATTTTTGGTAGAAATTGGAAAACTGATTCTCAAAGTTATATGGAAATGTAAAGGACCTTGAAGAGCAAAACAATTTTCAAAAAGGGAACAAATTTGGGAACTCACACTATCTAATTTTAAGACTTATTATAATAATTTCTTAAAGAGCTATGGGAGGATCTCACTGTGGTATAGGTCTCCTCAGCTCCTTTCTCTTCATGAAACTCACCATGATAATCATTACAGGCATGTTTACTGTCACACGGTGTCCCTTTAATAATATTTCTTTCAGGTCTCAATGTAAGGAAAATTTCTTCTTCTGAGGCATATTACCTTATTGATACCTGTGAATCTTGTAACTGACTGCATTTTCCTATTGCTTTTGGCTGAAAGGAATCTAAAGCTAGGTTTGTGGCTCTTATCTGGAATTTGTCCAGGATTCTCCACTATGTATTTCTGCATAATTACCTCTGGCTAAATTTTCCTATCCTCATTTATTTTTCATTGTTTATCTAAAGTCTCATTCTATTTAGGTTTCTACCCTGATGTTACTTGTGTTCACGTTAAGCTCTTGAAAATACTATTAGAGAATAGGATTGGGAATGTTTAAACACGTAAGTAAATATAATAAAATATGGTTCATTTAAAGTAGCACTTATAGCAAGGCATTAGTGAGTATTTCACATTTTAAAAGTCATAGTTTCAAAATTTTAGATTGCATTTCTAAGTTCATTATCTCATTGTTAAGACAGGTTTTGTTGCATAAACCAAAGGTGAAGCAGTGGAAAATATGCTTCCTCCAACAACAAAAATATTTTTACTGTGAAGCATCTTGTCCCTGTGTACTGCTTCACACTTCATATTGGCCATGGGCAAGTAATTTAAACTGTCTTAGCTATAATTGTCTCATTTAAAATGTGAATAAAGCTGACTTCACTTAACGATTAGTTCAAGGCAATAGTACCTCTTAGATGAAAAAACCAGAATCGATTATTGCTACTAACTAAATTGATGTGGGATATTGGAAAGCTACTTGATCTCTCTAGGGTTTATTTTTCTCTAGTGGAAAATAGGATGACTCAACTAGATGATCCTTAAGACCCTTTACGACTCTTAATTGAATTATTCAACAAACATTCATACAAACGTGAGTAAAACAAAGGACTTAGACTTTAGAAGGTCACAGTAGAGTTAGAGATTATGGAAAATGACTTATACTCTCTGATTCTCTTTCCGTAAATCTGGCATGACAGCAAATGAAAAGTATTCAATCTCACTAGGGATCATGGAAATATAAACTAAAACTTTGGTGATAATGCCTAGCTGGAAGATTTAGAAATTGAATGAAATAATATACATATTACTGGAATACATATGTTATTTATATGGACTGGAATCACTGACATATAGA
The DNA here is from genome assembly GCF_951394435.1 of Stenella coeruleoalba. Lineage (NCBI taxonomy): Eukaryota > Metazoa > Chordata > Mammalia > Artiodactyla > Delphinidae > Stenella > Stenella coeruleoalba. The sequence goes on along the minus strand of NC_137147.1, from coordinate 147,991,906 downwards.
TGCAGATCCAATTCTGTATATGTTGGGTTTGGGTGTTCCTGTGGGACACTCAAGTGGAGATGTAGAATAGGCAGTTGAATATATTATATCTGATGCTCAGAAGAAATATGTGGACAAAGATATAAAATTTTGAAATATCAGCTTATACATGAAGTAGCATATAAAATTACTTAGGGAGAGAGTGACATACAGTGAGAACTAAACGGAAACCCCAGAGACTAAAACTTGAAGGCAGGTTACTTGGCTTTAAATTATGGTAAACTAAATAAATTTTACCTACCTTCTCACTGAATGTAACTTAAAAAGATAGATAAGCTATAAAGTCTTCTTAAAACTCATTAAAAAGGGAACTTCCCTGGTGGCAAAGTGTTTAAGACTCTGTGCTCCCAATGCAGGGGGCCTGGGTTTGATCCCTGGTCAGGGAACTAGATCCAACATACATGCCACAACTAAGAGTCCACGAGCCATGACTAAAGAGCCCGCCTGCTGCAACTAAGACCCAGCACAACCAAATAAAAAAGTAAATTAAAAAAAAATCATGAAACATTTAATATTATAGCAAATAATTACAAGGCAAGATATGGGAGAGGTTAGGGGTCCAAAGACATAAGCCATTTAGGAGCACTTTTTTTTTTTTTTTTAGAATCTAGGGGTAGGACAGGAATAAAGATGCAGACATAGAGAATGGACTTGAGGACACGGGGAGGGGGAAGGGTAAGCTGGGACGAAGTGAGAGATTGGCATGGACTTATATATACTACCAAATGTAAAATAGATAGCTAGTGGGAAGCAGCCACATAGCACAAGGGAGATCAGCTCAGTGCTTTGTGACCACCTAGAGGGGTGGGATAGGGAGGGTGGGAGGGAGACACAAGAGGGAGGAGATATGGGGATATATGTATATGTATAGCTGATTCACTTTGTCATACAGCAGAAAGTAACACAACATTGTAAAGCAATTATACTCCAATAAAGATGTTAAAAAATAAAATAAAATAGATAACTAGTGGGAAGCAGCTGCATAGCACAGGGAGATCAGCTCGGTGCTTTGTGACCACCTAGAGGGGTGGGATAGGGAGGGTGGGAGGGAGAAGTAAGAGGGAGGAGATATGGGGATATATGTATATGTATAGCTGATTCACTTTGCTATAAAGCAGAAACTAACACACCATTGTAAAGCAATTATACTCCAATAAAGATGTTTTAAAAAAATTGAAGTATAGTTGACACATCACATTACATTAGTTTCAGGAGCACTTTGGTCCTAGGTATGTACACCAATCCTAAGAAGGCAGATGAAAGACTAAGCTGCACTTATGGAAGCCTTGCTGGGCTGAAGGAATGAGGACTGGTAGATGGAGTTCACCAACTTTGTGCTAGGGCCATGACACGTCTATACTCTGGGGGAAAGGATATGGATTGCTGTCTCCCTTCACGTCATGTGGTGATGCAGCAAACCACATCTTGGTCTGGCACTGCTGACCACCTTGAGCATCTGGCCGATACATGCAAAACCCCTTTGTATGGGAACAGATCTAGGATGATGTCTGTAATAAAATTTCAAGCCCAGGATTCTGAATATAATTAAAGATAAAGAGGCACACAAAGAGACAAAAGATGCCATGAATTAGAACCAGCAGGAAAAACAAATAGCGGAAAAAGATTTACAGGGACTCTGGAAATTGGAATTATGAGGTGCAGATAAAAACAAAGCAAAACTAAACTAAACTAAAAAATCAAAACAAAATAAAACAAAACTATGATTATTGCATTCAAGGGATAAAATCAAACTTGAAAATTTTAGCAGGGAGCTGTAAACTATAAAAAAGTGACATAACAGATGTAGGGGGGAGAATGAAATCCAGAAGTGAAAATTTAATACCAAATTTAAAAAATTTTGATTAGTGGGTTAGTCACAGGTGAAGAGCAAATTAGGTGACTCAAATAAATTTCAGAAGAAACTATGCAGAATGAAGCAAGGAGAAATTAAAAAATAGGTAATACAGTATAAAGGGAGAGAGGTATATATCAGATACAGTGAGGAGACCTAACGTGTTCAACTGAAGTCCCAGAAGAAAAAGAGAAAGAATGGATCTGAGGCAATATTTTGAAGAGATGATCATTAATAATCTGATTCAAGAATCCCTACAAAGCCCAATAAAAATAAATCCTTAACTAAACACATAAAAATAAAACTTCAGCACATCAAGACGAGATAAAGGACCTCCCTGGTGGTGCAGTGGTTAAGAATCCGCCTGCCAATGCAGGGGACACGGGTTTGATCCCTGGTTCGGGAAGATTCCCACATGCCACGGAGCCACTAATCCCGTGCACCACAACTACTGAGCCTGCGCTCTAGGTCCCGCGAGCCACAACTACTGAGCCTGCGTGCTCCAGCTACTAAAGCCCACACGCCTAGAGCCCGTGCTCTGCTACAAGAGAAGCCACAGCAACTAGAGAAAGCCCATGCACTGCAACAAAGAGTAGCCCCTGCTCACCGAAACTAGAGAAAACCTGTGTGCAGCAGCAAAGTCCCAACGCAGCCAAAGGAAAAAAAGAAAAAAAAGAGAGAGAAAAATCTTAAAACAGCCACACAAAAAAAAGATGTTAAGTTCGAACAAGCTACAGTTAAACCCAACACTGACATCTCAATGACAAGAGCTTCAGAAGGCAGTGAAATGTTACCTCTAAGGTGCTGTAAGAAAACAACTACCCCTCTAGATATAATTCAATAAAGAGGGTAAAATTAATACATTTTTGAGAAAAATAAGAGATATTGCCAACAGGAGATAAGCTTTAAAGAATATTCTGTAAGTGGTTCATCATGCAGAAAGCAAATCATCTTGCATGAAAGATCAGATGCAGAAATTGATAGAGACCAAAGAAAATGATAATTATGAGAATAAATCTAAATCACATTGACTGTGAAAGCAGGGGGTGTGAAGAAATAACAGTGTGGCATTTAAATGATATAGAATTACAATACTACATGACAAAAATATCACAAGTGATGTGTGTGCATGTTGGGGGTGTATGTGGTAAATGCTGTTACACCGTTTAGATTCTTCCCCAGGAGGATAATAAAGGTAACAATATTAGGTTTTTAAAAAATTTTATTTATTTATTTATTTATTTATTTTTGGCTGCATTGGGTCTTCGTTGCTGAACGCAGGCTTTCTTTAGTTTTGGCGAGCGGGGGGCTACTCTTCGTTGTGGTGTGCGGGCTTCTCATTGCGGTGGCTTCTCTTGTTGCGGAGCATGGGCTCTAGGTGCGTGGGCTTCAGTAGTTGTGGCACGTGGGCTCAGTAGTTGTGGCTTGCGGGGTTAGTTGCTCTGCAGCACGTGGGATCTGCCTGGACCAGGGATTGAAACCGTGTCCCCTGCATTGGCAGGTGGATTCTTAACCACTGCACCACGAGGGAAGTCCCACAGTATTAGGTTTTATTAAGTAAATACGGTTTAGTTAAGGAATTTCTAAAGTAATCACTAAGAGAGTAAAACAGTGTGACCACAAAGAGATGCCACTTTACACCCACTAGGATGACTATAATAAAAAAGACAGACAATAACAAGTGTTGGCCAGGATATGGAGATACTGGAACCCTCATATTTTGCTAATAGGAATATAAAACTGTGCATCCACTATGGAAAATAGTTTGAGGAAAATGGTTCCTCAAAAAGCTAAGTGTGACGGTGTGACCCAACATTTCCACTCATAGAAATCATACACACCAAAAAGAATAGAAAACAGGGACTCAGACAGAGACTTGTACATGAGTGCTCATAACAGCATTATTCACAGTAGCCAAAAGGTAGAAACAACCTGAGTGTCCCTCGAGAGATGAATGAATAAACAATTTTAGAACTTCAGAAATCTTCTTCAGTTTGGGAACTTTCTTATCACTTCTTTCATAATTTCTTCTCTCCATATTCTTTGTTCTCCCTTTCTGGAACTTCTACTGGATATTTTACCTCTAGGATTGGTCCTCTATAACTCTTTACCTTTTCTCTCATATTCCTTTCCTTTTTTGTCTTACATCCTGGAATATTTTCTTGCTCTTGTCTTTCAAACTTTCTATTGAAGTTTAATTTCAGAAATCATCATTTTAATTTCCAAGCATTCTTTCTTGCTTTTTTCCTAGTATCCTTTTTCTGTTATAAGGATGCAGTGTCACTTTTTAAAAATTTCTGAGGATATTAGTGGGGTTAAAATATTTTCCCCTTCCCTATGTTAAATTATCTTTACTCTCTGCAGTTTCTTTTAATGTTAGGTTGGTCCCTTTCACATTACAAGTTTTCCTCAAATACCTGGCATATCTTGGTTTTCAATAAATATTTTAAAATTATGTAGTATAAAAACTAAATGTTTTAAAATTATGTAGTATAAGAACTAAATGTGTAAAAGGATGATGTCTACTGCCAGGCAGGTGTTGGCAGGTGGGACCTATTAGTATTCCAATTGAAGTATTGAGTGTGGGCTGTCACACCAGCCGTTCTAGATCTCAACTAGTTCAATCTGTTTGTTTTCTTTTCTTCTCCTTCTTCTTTTTTGTTTTTCCAGAACTCCCTGCCCTTGTTTTTAGCCTAGAACTTCAAATCCTAGATGCTATACATTCTTTATGTGGTGAAGAGAGGCGTGGAGAGGTTTGACCATGACACATACAGACTTACAATTAATCTTTTTAATTTCTAAATATTTTTCCTTGGCCTTCCTTGTCTTTGGCCTGAGTCTTTAGCCTCTGGTGTATTCTGCAAAGCGTATCAGCTTCCTAATTGGTACAGCCCCTCTGGTAGTATTTCATGGTGTAGCTTCTTCACTCTGCCTCAGCAGTCACCTGTTCTGTATCTCATTTCAGATATTTGGTGGAATAACTTGCTTGCTTATGACACGCTCCCACTCTCTTGTTGTTTTGGGTTTGTACCATTTTGATTCCTTTGTCATTTGTCGGGTGATGTCGGGCACGATAAGCACACATGACCAGTCTGCTATTCTTCTACTAGAAGGAAATACTTAGTTGAATAATTTTGCAGAGGGTATTTTCTGTATGAAGATTCTCTAAAATGTACAGCTTTGATGCTAGAACTTCAGATGTTCTGAAAATGAACTTAATGTTGAGGTGTTTCAATAATTTTGATTCAGTAGGTGGCACTCTTTCCTAGTTTAACTCAATCCTAAATTAGTGTTTGAAGGGTTCAGGGTAGAAACATTTTATTTATCCTTATAATCCAAATAAATACATTTTCAGAGTTTGGTTATCATCAACTTTGACCAATTTATATTTTCACAACTTAAAATTTTTGAGTTAAATTTCAAAGTAAACATCTAAAACTAAAATCTCCAATCTTTCCAGATTTCTGAAACAGTAGTGTTAATAGTGACTTATGCTCTATCAAAAGTTAAAAATAATTAAAATCTTATCAGAAGTCCTGAGTACTAATGGCATTCAGATTTAAGTTGTTAAATATTTTTAAAATTTCCTCTTATTACTTAGAGAGTTTCATTTCATTCTCTTTTCTTCTATATCCTTCCTTTTGAATATTCCCCGAGTATATCAGTATTTTAAATGTACTGATATAGTTGTACAATCTATAAACTAAACAAAACACAATCTCTGTTTACAATTCTGTAATCCAAAATCATTGTCAAGATACATGTTAAGCAATTAAATAAATACTAATATAGTTTAGGGAAACATTTAGTGCTTTTGGAAAACTTTACATAATCTATAAATAACAAGCTAGTACATAGAAACATCTTAACTTCCTGTTCTGAATTTGCAAATAATTTACCAGTCTGTAAATCACGCTTGAAACTGTAATATTCACAGCATTCACATAAATCTTATTAGGTCTGAAGCAAATCATGAAATGTTAGAGCTTTATGGGACTTTGGAGAGTATGAGACTAACTTTTTAATGATCTTAAACTTTTAAAGTTTTGTTTACTGCTTACAGAAGTGAACCCTTTAGAAATTATGGTTTTTAAAAACATTGCAGGGGGGCTTCCCTGGTGGCGCAGTGGTTCAGAGTCTGCCTGCCGATGCAGGAGACGCGGGTTCGTGTCCCGGTCCGGGAAGATCCCACATGCCGTGGAGCAGCTGGGCCCGTGAGCCATGGCCGCTAAGCCTGCGCGTCCGGAGCCTGTGCTCCGCAACGGGAGAGGCCACAACAGTGAGAGGCCCGCGTACCGCAAAAAAAAAAAAAAACATTGCAGGGGACTTCCCTGGTGGTACAGTGGTAAAGAATCCACCTTCCAGTGCAGGGGACCCGGGCTTGATCCCTGGTCAGGGAACTAGGATCCCACATACCACGGGGCAACTAAGCCCGTGCACCACAAGTACGGAGCCTGAGTGCCTCAACTAGAGAGCCCGTGTGCTGCAAACTACAGGCCCCACACGCTCTGGAGCCCATGCGCCACAACTGCAGAAGAGAAAACTGCATGCCACAACTAGAGAGAAGCCCTCACGCCGAAAGGAAAGATCCCGCGTGCCTCAGCAAAGATCCCGCGTGCCACAACTAAGACCCGATGCAGCCAAAAATAAAAATATAAATAAATCAATAAATAATAAACAAGAAATTTTTTAAAAAATTGCAAAAACATTCTAAAAAGATTAAAACAACTTATTGTAAAAGTTAATTGGTAAGCCTGTGACCAATTTTGACAAAGTGTATGAAAATACTAGTAATTAACAGACTAAACTATTCTTAAAACAGTTGTCAATCAATCTGGAAACCTCAGTGTGATGCTAGGCTTACATAACCATAGGTGAATGGTGGCTTTCTCTTTTATTTTTCTACAGTTTTATTTTAAAAATATACTTTCACAGGACCACGTGGCCTCAAGCATGCCCAGAATTTGGCCAGATAGCCAGAAATATTTCAGGATACTGGAAGTTTCAAATGCTTGTCTACCAAATTCCAGGCAGACTGTGTGTCTCCTTGTTAGTCCATAATTTTTGTTTTTCAAAAACTGAGCCACACGGATAGTATTAGTGCTTGACAATTCAAATATACCTTGAAGGTTATATTCCAAAGACAATCAGAGAAACTTTAAAAAGTGATATATATTCATGAAAGTTATCCTATCTTTTGATGTTATCATTCCACCAAAGAGCTCCTCAATTTTTCAAAATGATTTCATTGACTTCAAAGCAGTTTAGCAGTAGGAAATAAGTGCTGTGCCTAACGACTCCTCACTTTCTGCTTCTGTTTTTCTCTGTCACTCTCTGTACGTATAATAAAGATTGTAATCTTCAAGCCAAACACAGTCTCTGTTTGCAATCTTATAGTCTGAAATCAAATTATATATATAAAATTTTAATGAGGACCTGCCTTGCCTCAACTAAATCAGCAGTGTTGTGGAATCTATAAAATTTTCCTTTTAGTTTCAAGTTCCAGTGAGACCTTGGTACATCAATAAGAAAGTAAAATGTTGTGAATCACTAAGTGTTCTGACCAGTGCACTTCTTAGATCCTTTTAATTCTTCCCCAAACTTTTCATCTGAGGAAATATTTTAGTAAATATTTTCAACAAGTTCCCCAAATCCCTTCATTGCATCAAATCCCCAATCTTTGTTCCATTTTCTTCCAGAGCTCACAAAGCTGACCACATACGCATACTCTCACTTGCAAACATTATAGAGTTATAGTATTTATGCAATGGTTGGTGGGCATACAAGTCTTTCCCTATGACTTCAATAATTTGTAGAAAATTTCCTTTTTTCCCATTTATTGCAGGTGATCCATTAATACAGCTCAGTATTTCCATGTTTAGAACAAGCTCCTTAAATTCTTGTCTCCCAGATAGTTAGGCACTACTGGCCCACGTGTGCAGACTAATTTGGTAAACATTACTTTGCTGCAGTTCCCAGCAGGCAGAATTTGGTTTGGACTATATGTTGAATACCCCTGATCTTTTCACAGTAAGTAAAATTAATTTTTGGAAGAGTTCAAGTGATTTGATTAAGACTAAGAATTTCTGTTTTCTTAGTGCAGAATTAAGACTAGAACCCCAATCTTTTTTTTTAATTTTTAAATTTTTTTTTATATAGCAGGTTATTAGTTATCCATTTTTTACATACTAGTTTTTGTTGAAGTATAGTTGATTTGCAATGTTGTGTGTTAATTTCTGCTGTACAGAAAAGTGATTCAGTTTTTTATATATATATATATATATATATATATATATATATACACACACATACATACACACACACACTCTTTTTCATATTCTTTTCCTTTATGGTTTATCACAGGATATTGATTGACTATAGTTCCCTGTGCTATACAGTAGGACCTTGTTATTTATCCATTCCATGTATAATAGTTTGCATCTGCTAATCCCAAACCCCCAATCCATCCCTCCGCCAACCCCGCACCCCCTTGGCAACCACAAGTCTGTAGAACCCCAATCTTCTTATTCAGTAAGTTCAGTAAATATTTTTGAGTGATATTTTTCTACTAAAGAGAGAAGGACATTATATATATTTTTTTTTGATCTTAGTTTTTGGAACAGACAGGTATGTATATAAATAATTATAATGCTTCTAACAGAAGTATATACAAAGATTGAAGAGAGTACAAAAGTCAGAGTAATTATTAGGTCTTTTGTGGGAGTGGGAGGAGAGAGGTATGGAAATGCTTCAAGGAGGAGGGCTTTGAGGAATGGATGAGCGTTTGCTAAGCAGATGAAACAGGGGTTGGGGGGGAGGGCGAGGGTATTTGCACAGAAGGAATAGCAGGTGCAAAGCCAGGAAGATCTTGGAACAGTATACGTTTTCTAGAGAATGCAAGGAGTTTGAGAAGTCGGCTGAAGTCTAAGTGGGGGCAAGGAGTAGGATTGTAGAAAGAGGTGGTGTGAGATGGCTCTGGAGAATCTCGATTTTGAAGAGCTTTATTTGCCAAGCTAAGGATTTTGGATTTTATCCTGAAGGTGATGGAGGATCACTGAAGAATTTTAACTTAGTGTCTCAGTTTCTGCCATACGCTGGTAGTGGTTGAAGGTGGATTTGGGAGTGGTAGGGTGATGCTCGTAGAGTAGAAACATAGAAATCAGGAAACTATTGCGTGTAATTCAGATGAGAGATATCTCCCACCCCTATAATCTGCTATTATTCCCCTAAATACAACCCGTGGCACCTGTCCTTTCAGTCTCACCCCTTTTCTGCTCTGGGCTTCCTGGCTTTGATTTGTTGCCCATCTACTGTCTGCCCTGCCATCATGTTAGTAACTATTCTGATTTTTTTAAACCTACCTCTTCTCATTACTCTCCACCAAGCCATTTCCAAACCTGATGTCTTAGTAGATGGCCTTACCTCACATTTTACAGAGATATCAAGGCCATTCAATGAGCAAGCCTGAGTTTGTTTGCCCCCTGAAGCTAACAAACTTAATTCATTTATACAATCACTTCCTCCTTCTCCCCACCTGCTTCAGTGAAAGGACTAGCCCTTCTCCTATCTAACGCTAATTCTTCCATCTGACCTTTGAATCCCATTTCCTCTGCTTCCATTGAGCATCTCTTTATTCCCATGATCATTCACCTCTCTTTCTCAGCGGGCTCTGTTCCCGTCAATATACCAATAGGATTCAAGTCTCTGCCTTTTAAAAATTCCATATCCTGCTTGATATGTGTCTTTCTTTTTCCATTTACTACCAATTTCATGACAAAGTACTGATCCTTGTGTAACTACACTGTTCCGTCCTCTCTAAACCAGGACTTAGTTGGAATATTGTTGGCATTTTGAGTCGGATAATTCTTTGCTGGGGCGCTGTCCTGTGTAGGATATTTAGCAACAGCCCTTGCTTCAAGCTGCTAGATGCCAGTAACATCTACCTAGTTGTAATAACCAGAAATATCTCCAGACACTGTCAGATAACCCCTGGGGGTCAAAATCAACCCCAGTTGAGAACCTGTGTTCTAAAATGTAGACCAGTTGCCGAAACTGCTCCTACTCACAGATCTCCATACTGCCAAACATACCCTTCATTACTCACTTCATTATTGAAAACTTTTTTCTCACTGGTCCTGTTCGTTACCTGTTTCTCCCTTTGTTCTGGCCCATCCATATCCTTCTGGGACTCCTTTTCATTCTTCAACTCTTAAAATACCAGACTTCCCCAGGTATCTGTCTCCTCTCATTTACGCTCTGTGTGACCTCATCAAAACCATTGTTTTGGCTATCACATATAAGTTAATGAGTCCAAATCTCTGTCTTCAGCCCAGACCTCTCTCCTAAGCTTCAGACACATATGTTGAACAGCTTAACTGGAATCTCCACTTTGGATAAATGTTAGATATCTCAAACTCGACTTGCCCCCCAAAGAAGTAATACTTTCCTTTCTCTCAACCTCCTCCCTTATCCCATGCAATTGAAAGTCCCAAACCCTCAAAGTTGGGTTTTTCAAGCCTGTGTCTCTTTCCTGGATGGTGCCACCACCCAACCACTTACCATAAATCTGGAAGCCTCTGAGATTCTCCTCCTTCACCTCCTATAACCACTTAGTTATTCAATCTTTTTATCTTCTGTATCTGTCCCTTGCTTCTTACTCCCATTTCTACTACCCTCATCACTTTTTACCTGCAATTCCAACTGGTCTTTGCCCCTCTTCTCTTGCCCTTCTCCAATCTGTCCTCTACTCTGCTTATATAATGGTGTCTCTAACAGTCAAATCTGATTTTTATTCCTCTGATTGATTTCCTTTAATAGCTTCTCATAGTTTAAAATATAAAATAGTTCAAATTCCTTATCCTAGCAAAAACCTTACTTAATATATTTCTATCTACTTTGCTTCCCTCATCCTTGTGCAGGCTCAGCGGCCATGGCTCACGGGCCCAGCCGCTCCGTGGCATGTGGGATCTTTCCGGACCGGGGCACGAACCCGTGTCCCCTGCATCAGCAGGCAGACTCTCAACCACTGCGCCACCAGGGAAGCTCTTCCCTCATCTTTTGATAGTTTCCTTGCATGACACATTCAGTCAATCCTAGTAAAGAATTTGTTTCATGCTGTTTCAACTAGAGGATTCTGTAGCTTAGCATGTGCTGATCTTTCTGCCTGCAATGCTCTCTCTATTTGCTTTATTTAACTGTCTTCATTCATGTTGCAAAATTTAAACATTAAATTTTGGTTTAATGTTTGACTACAGTGATTCATCTTCTCTTGGTTTGACTACAGTGTTTCATCTTCGTGTTCTCAGAACATGAGTGTATCGTCCTTTACTTTCCACATTACAGTGTAAATTGTGGGTTTGCTTTCTGGATCTTGTAAAATATTTCAAGTAAAGCAGTGGTTATGTACCTAGTACTCACAATGTGCAGCACAATGTCTAGCACATAGTAAGTACTTGATAAATGAATAGTTCTAAATATACTAAAGACCTGGACTGGTGCAGAGTACAGAGAGGAATGGGTCGATTTTCAATATATGAGATATTTCACTGGCAGAATTGGAAGGACTTATTGACTAATTAGAGGTAGGGTGTGAGGAAGAGTTATCACAGATGACCATTATGTTCCTAGTTAGATAACTTGGTCCTATTGATTGAGACAGGGAAGACTGAGATGGATGGGGTTTAAACACCGTATATGTACATTCATTTATTTATTTTGGACACGATATGTTAGAAATGCCTGTGCCACATTAAAGTGGAAATGACATATACAGTAAACAGCCATATGGGTCTAGATCCCAGTCAATGCTGTCCAACAGAAGTATAATGTGAGTTGCAAATGTAATTTAAAATTTTCTGGTAGCCATATTTTAAAAAGTAAAAGAAATAGGTTAATTTAATTTTAATAGTGTATTTTACTTAACCTTGGATTTGTTGACTGCACTATTAACATTTTGTGCCAGAGAATTCTTTGTTGTGTAGGGCTATCCTGTGAATTGTAGGATGTTTAGAGCATCCCTGGCCTCTTGTTAGTAGTTGCCAATAGCTCCCTCCTCACACAAGTTGTGACAACCAAAAATGTCTCCAGATATTGTTAAATGTCTCGGGGGGAGGAGACGGTACCAAATCACCCCTGTTTGAGAACCATCGATTCAACCCAATATAGCCAAATTATTATTTCAACATGTAATCAATATTAAAAGTTATTGAGATTTTAATAATTTTTTGTGTTGTATCTTTGAAATTGGATGTATAGATTTCACAGCACTTCTCAGTTTGTACTAGCCACATTTCAAGTGCTCAACAGCTACATGTGGCTAGTGTCTACCTTTTTGAAGAGCATAGGTCAAGAGCCTTAGAGAAATGGTTCGGTCTGGAAATACATGGCTTTATGAAGTCATAAGTTGATAACAGTTAAAACCATGGCAGTAGATAAGATAGTTGAGGAAGAATTTTTTATTTAGGTGAGAAAATAGGAGGATTGAGGAAAAATCCTAGTCCAATGCTCTTCTGGTCTCCCCACACAATCTGCTACCCTTTCTTGTTTATTATCATTATCATTTTAAAATATTTTCTTCACTGAACAATATGGAGAACATGAACGAACAAAGGAAAGGGTATTGAGAAAGACAAGCTGATGACAAAGGGAGGGAATTAATGTTTATTGAACACTTAATTGGTAAGTAATGCTTGAAGCGTTGTGAACTGTCTTAATTTCACAAGAACCCTTTGAGAGAAATGATGTTACCTCAGTTTATAGAGGAGGAAACTGAGGTTTTAAATATGCTTTCATTTTAACTAAAATGCTTTTTATTTTTAAATATGCTTTTATTTTAGTTTTTTAAATATGCTTTTATTTTATTTTTAAATATGCTTTTATTTTATTTTTTTAAATTGAGGTATAATTGATATTTTCTTTCTTTTCTTTTCTCCCTCTCTCTCTCCCTTCCTCCTTCTCTCCTATCCTTCCTTTCTGGAAACAGATTTACAAAGGTCTAATCAATTAGACACCTAGCTGTTAATTGGCATCACTGGGATTTTTTTTTTAATTTTTAGAATTCTTTTTCAAATTCTTTTCCCATTTAGATTACAGAATATTGAGCAAAGTTCCCTGTGCTATACAGTAGGTCTTTGTTGGTTATCTATTTTACACATAGCAGTGTGTACATGTCAATCCCAAACTCCCAGTCTATTCCCCACTCCCACCCCCCCACCCCCGCTTAACCATAAATTCATTCTCTAAGTCTGGCATCACTGAGATTTGAAAGGAAGTTTGACTGATTCCAAAGCCTACATCCTTTTCCCCTATATCCTCCTAATGCACGTAATGAAGCATTTGTTATCTACTGAGTTTTATAAAATAAGTAAGAAGGCGTATGTGATTGTACAGTTAGTTCCCAGGATACCTATCACCACTTTTGATCTGATTTCGGAAGCAAATTCACCTTAACGGCGAGGTACCATGATCTCCATGTCATTGGCAAGTATGATTTCAGTATCGTTTGCTGCGAAAGACACTAAACCACGATGTTTTTGTCTGTTACCTTAAGTACTGTCAATAATTCTGTGGTTAGTTGTAACTTTTAGTTATGAAAAAAATCAGCCAAGACGTACTCAGCATTTTGTTTAAATACTGACCGCATTTCACCAAGGAAAGTAAAATAAAGAGCTTTATGACGTCGTTCGGTTTCTCCAACAGACTGATCAAGCGAGTTCGAAGGGGAAGGTTCGGGGAAGAGGGGGCGGCACGGTGAGAAACGAGAATCTGAGCAAGCGCAGAAACAAACAGATGTTAATGGAGGCGAGAAGGCTACTGCGCTCTCACTTTGCGAACTGTCGTAAAGGCCCCAGTGTCGTGCTCGCTCGGTAGAGGAGGGATTGGTTAGGCGGCGGCGGCCGGAGAGCAGCGGCAGTGGCGGCGACGGTGGCGAGGTGATCGGTCTGCGCAGCATAGAAACGCTCGCAGCTTCGGGAAAGGAGTTCCCGTGGGACCAAATTAGGCATTCTGAACCCAAGCCGGGTCAGCTGGGCCGATCCAGGCGCTGCCGCTCGTACAGTTTTGGTGGCGGTGACAGACGCTGCTCTTGACTGTAGGGGCCTATTAGGCCAACATCCGAGGCGCGGATCACTGACTCTCGACGCATCCTCTTCCCCCCTTACATCTCCTGTCTTCCTTCCTGGGCCAGTGATTCCCGGAGCCTGGGAAGAGGGTTGCTAATGATTAAGGTGAGGAGGGCGGGGGGGGGGAGGGGATCGATTGGAGGCCGCGCGTGCGCGCAACGGGGGAGGGGCCGGGCTGGAGGGGAGAAAGAGGAAGGGCTGCGGCCGCGGAAGGCTGGGGTCGGCGACCGGCCGGTTATTGCTGGCTGCGTAGTGACTTAGGGTCTGGGTCTCCGCAGAAGATTTAATTGTGTTTGAGCAAAGCATTTGTCTACAGACACACCCACCCCCCTCAGTAAGGGGCTGTGGGTGAAGGGATTTCTTTCCCTTTTTCGACTCTCTCTAGAGTCTTAGGATGGGGGCTGAGGACTGAGGCGTGGGAGTGCGATTTGACAATGGAGTGATGAAGGTAACCCGCACCCGGGGTGTTGGAGGGCGCTAAGTCAGCCCTGACGGTTAGGGAGTTGCCTTCTTCTGTGATCAAGGAAACGTAGACCGCAGAACAGCTGAGATACAGACCCGTCAGATTTTTGTATAGAGTTGGCTGGTTGGTCATTAAAAAAGAAGCTTGATATTTTTGTTACTGTTTTTAGAGAATTTATCAGAGTCAGTAACAATGTTGTAGTTGGAAATATTTGTTCTATGCTGCAGAAATAGAGGTTTGTCACCATAGTTCTTACATAGGTTATAGTAGATCTTTACAGATAAGTTCTTAACGCACGTCTAAGTTTTAACGTTTAAAAAATGCCAGGAAGTATAGGGTATCCATTTAATTTGTTCATGTTTGTAGTGTGGGGTGATTCCATTGTATTGCATGCTTTCCTGTTTCTTGGTTTATGTGCAGTATGAATTTAGAACTCGCTGGGGTGGTAAAATGCCAGCTGACATAGACTTCATTTTATAGTTCATAAAGCTTTTTGAACCTGACTTAATCCAAACTTTATTTCATTTGGTGTTTTATGTTTAATTTTCTTGTTTTAGGGACCTCTTCAACCAAAAAGAACAGACTGGGGAAAAGATAAGCTAAGGTTCCATTTCCTTTCCCATTTTTGTTTTTTGTGTCATTGCTTTCAAATGTTAGTATGTGATTAAGGTATTACATAGAAGTTTTATAATACTGGTTTTACTTGGTTTTATTAGGGTGAAAAATCTACATTTTGATATTTCATTACTATATGTTTTTTAGTAAAAATTTTCATGTCAATGTGAACCAGGTTATTTTTTCATACAAAACAGTAGTGTTTGGTCGTGTTTGTGAGACAAAACAAGTAAGGTGAGAAAGAAGCCCTTTCACTCTGAAAAGAATCTTAACTTGTTTTTTTTTTAAGCCTTGAATTATTTTACTTTTGTCCATTTCTTGTCATTTAACCTTGGACAAATGACATCTCTCTCCTGTGCATTTGTTTGCCTCTACAATTCAGAGGAGTATTCTAAGAACTGGTGAGGGTATTTATGAATTGGTCTGAACAATATTGTAGGGAAACTAGGAAGATTAGAGTTTCTCCTTGTACATCAGGGAAGCTGTATCTTGTGTGTATGGATCCTTCTGTCACTTTTTCCCTTTTGTTTGGTGTCTCTTGGTCACTTGCATATTAATTCTTTCACTAGAGTTGGTTTTTGACAAAAGATATAGTAAAAATAATTTCATTTTGGTGAAAAATGCATTGCAGTGGAGGTTATACCGTGACAAATTTCACTTCAGTACTCTATTTCTACAGATAATTGAAAAATAGCTATACTGATCTTTAAGATAAGAGATCAGCAATTTACTCATCTAAAGCAAAGGAATAGTCAGCAGATACTCCTAAATAGTTATTTTCACTTTAAAATTTAAAATGTGGAATAAAAACCTCATTGAATCAAACCAATTAAATTTTTTAGATGCTTCTTGTATTATTTTGTCAAAGAGGGGTTTCTGTAACATGCTTTACTTAGAGCGTAATTATATGTGCCCTTGTTTTGACATTTCCCCTGGTGGCTAGGATTTCAATAGGAAAAAAAAAAAGTGACAGTACTAAAAATGATGGTAAAGTATGTTATAACTTGACATTAACATTCTATGGGTGACATTATTATACATAAAGAGTGTAGGGCTAGAGACAGGAGATCTGGATTTTAAATCTAGCTTTGCTTGCTATTCATTAGATCTGTGACTTTGTGGATGATTATCCATCCGGGGCTTCAGATCTCTCTCAACTGTTAAATGAGAAGTGTGGGATAGGTAACTCTAGTTTTCTCTAGGTCCCAATTTTAATGGTTTGCATTTTTAGTTAGGTGTTTTTGGTATTAATCGTATTCATCATGATCCAGTCCCCAGAAAGAAATGCTATACTGAGAGTATTAATTCCTTCATGGTATGTATATATTAGAGACAGGGGGAAAAAAAGAAACAAAACAAATGATTGAGCCATGTTTGTTGTTCTAGATAATGCTTCTGTCCCATTGTAGATATTACTCATGATTAGCTCTCATATGATACTAAAAAATGAAACTTTTACTCCTGGTAATGCTCTTTAAATCATCCTGGGTAATTTGCTTTCAGAAACCCATAATCATTGTTCAGTGAATTTCCAGAAATGCATTTGAATGCCTTACATCTCTGTTCTTTCTTTGCTGCATCCCATAGTGTTTTGGTAACAGCTGGCCCAAGTTTCTGCAGGTACTCAGTTTATTACCATGGCGTGAGCAGTGAGTGAGCTACAAATGTTTAAAAACAAATACTAAACTGAGCTTACATTTTAGATAGAGGTACTGCATTACTATTTAATCATTCTGCAAGTATTTATTGATTGTCTCATGTTCTTGGCATTATTCTTGGCCTTCAGTGAAGAAGGCACTGTGCCTTCATGCAGTGGATACTTTATTAGGGGAAACAATAAACAGAATAGCTTTATGTAGTGGTAAGTGCCATGAAGAAAATAGGGGCATGTAATGGAGAATGAATGAAAGTGGGGCTCTACTGTGCATTGAGAGGTTAGAAAGGGCCTCTTTTTAGAGGTAATACTTGATTTGCGATCAGTGATTAAAAAGAGTCAGCCATAGTGGCAATCTGGAGGAAGAGTGCTGCAGACAAAGCAAACGGTAAATACATTAGATTGGGTTTGATTCTGGAGAATCTACAATTGTGAATTAATTGTTTGGTTTGTCTGTT
The DNA here is from genome assembly GCF_951394435.1 of Stenella coeruleoalba. Classification (NCBI taxonomy): domain Eukaryota; kingdom Metazoa; phylum Chordata; class Mammalia; order Artiodactyla; family Delphinidae; genus Stenella; species Stenella coeruleoalba. The sequence continues at coordinate 147,974,706 of NC_137147.1, read as the reverse complement.
AGTGTTTTTCATAATTACTGATAGACAATTGTAAAAGGAAGGTTAAAAATATTTATGTGTAGTAACCAAATGTAATGTGTTGACATTGTTTAAATCCTGACTCAAACCAACTGTAGAAAGTAATTTTTGAAGCACTTTGGAGGAAATTTGAATGTGGATAGGTATTAGATGATTTCAAGGAATTATTGTTAGTTTTGTGAGGGATGCTAATGGCATTATGTTTATGTAAGAAAATGCCCATTTTTAGAGATGGAGACTGAAGAATGAGGAAGAGAAATTTGTTTGGTATTCGTTTAAAAATACTTCCGAGCAAAGAAAGGATGGGAGAGATGAGTTAGATGAAGCAAGTGTGGAATAATCCTGATAATTGTTGTGTTGGAGTGATAGGTATATGTGTAGTAATAATATTGTTCTCCTTTTGTGAGGTTTGAAAATGTTCTTACTTTAAAGTGCATTTAAAATAATTTATACCCTATTTAGATGTCTTCTCCTTTTTTTTCTCTTCCTCCCAGTTTTGATAAAATGTAGACTTTTGTTCCTCTTTCTAAACATTCATCATTTAGTCAACAAATATGAGTACTGTATTTCAGGCACTGTGTCAGTGCTTGAGTTAAAACAAAGAGCAGGACCTTAAGGCCTGCCTATCAGGAGCTTATGGTTTGCTGGATGAAGAGAGAGACCCTCAGTGTGGACTGTGTTAACATGAAATCATAGATTTCTGTGTTTTCCTGAGGGTACACAGGATCAGCATCTTAGTGTTTATGTGGTTACTAAACAAATATTTTTCTTGGGACATCCCTGGCGGTCCAGTGGTTAAGACTCTGTGCTCCCAATGCAGGGGGCACAGGTTCAATCCCTGGTTGGGGACCTGAGATCCTGCATGCTGCATGGTGTGGCCAAAGAAAAATTGTTTTTTTCTTTTTCTAGAGAATTGAGAGTTTAGGAAGTTCTGTATGCAGCTGTGTGCCAGTCTGAGTCACTGTTGTATTCATTTCCCTTATTCATATGTTCTATAGGGCATCGGAATAAATCACCTTTTTACTTTACCACCTTTTGACATCCCAGTTTGCCTTTATTTAAATTTTTTATTTTGAAATAATTTCAAACCTAAAGTTTAAAAAATGGTACTGAGAACTCTTCAATATCCTCTAGTCAGATTTGCCAGTTTTTAAAATTTTGTTGTATTTGCTTTAATGCTCTCTTCTGAGTCACTTCAAAGTAAATTGAATGTATTATGCCCAAGTCTCTAAATATTCACTGTGTATTGTATTCTTTTGCATTATCACAGTACAGTTACCAGATTCAGGAAATCTAACATTGATAATACTATATTATCTAATCTATCTAATCTATAGCCCCTATTCCAGGTTTGTCAGTTTGTCCCAGTAATAGCATTTGTTCCTTTGTAGCATTTTCCCCATAGGATCCAGGCCAGGATTGCAAATTGCATTTACTTGTCATATCTCTTCAGTCTCCTTTCATCTGGAACAGTATCTTAGCCTTTCTCTTTCATTGTATTGACATTTTTGAAGAATACAGGCTATATATTTCATAGAGTATTCTCAATTTGGATTTGTCTGATGTTTCCTCGTAATTAGATTCAGGTTATGCATCCCCAGCGGGGGATTTTGTATCTTTCTCAGGGTATGATATTGAAGTACCTGTTATCGGTCTGCCCCTCATTGGTGATGTTAATTTTTAGTTACCTGGTCACGGTGTTGTCTGGTTTCTTCACAGGAACGTATAATTATTTTTCCCCTCTCACCTAATAAGCAGTCTGTGGGGATAACTTTGAGATAGAGCATATATCCTGCTTCTAATCAGATCTGTATTTTCATCAAATTTCCCTCCTGGATTTAACATCCATTGATGATTCTTGCCTGTGCTGATGTTTATATTGATGGTTGCAAAATGGTTATTTTCTGACTCCGTTTCTTTATGTCAATAGGCGTTCTGTTTTAGGGCAGAAGCATCCTTTTATCTATCTGTTATCTATATGGACTTATGTACTTCCTGTCTTACTCAATGGGTTATACTCCATTATTGCCTTTATTTATTTTGATGCTCAGATTGTCCCAGGTTTGTCCAGTGGGAGCCTTTCTACCCTGGATTCTGTGTCTTTTTGACATACTCTCATAATTTTTTTGGAGTATTTCCTCTCTTTTTGCACGTCTCAGTCCTGGAATCAGCCATTCTCCAAGGAGCCCTGGGTCCTTACAGTGGGGAATCCAATTTGCTTTTGAGTTATCTATTTATATATAGAAATAATCTCTTCTTTTCTGGATCAGGACATCTTTTGAGAAACTAAATTTAAATTAGACTTTGATAATGGGTTTGTATTTCTCTGAAGATTTTGTTTATGAAGTAATTACATAAGATTTAGCAATTATATTTACCGTAAAGCAATTATTTTATTCTTTTCTTTTTCAAATACATAAGTTCTAATTTGATCTTAATCGTGATCAAATGAAATAGAAGAAGAAAAAGGGTTATTTTATTTTATGTTACCTTGTGTGTGTGTCTGTGTATGTATATGTGTGTGGGAAGGGTTTAACCACTTAACTGTTAAAAAATGACTTAAGTTTTATATACTTAACTGTTGTTTTTTTTATATATTTTTTTTATTTTTGGCTGCATTGGGTCTTCATTGTTGCCCGCGGGCTTTCTCTAGTTGCGGCGAACGGGGGGCTACTGTTCGTTGCGGTGCACAGGTTTCTCTTTGCGGTGGCTTCTCTTTGTTTTAGAGCACGGGCTCCAGGCGCACAGGCTCTAGGTGCGCGGGCTTCAGTACTTGTGGCACTTGGGCTCCGTAGTTGTGGCTTGCAGGCTCTAGAGTGCAGGCTCAGTAGTTGTGGCTTGTGGGCTCTAGAGCACAGGCTCAGTAGTTGTGGCGCACGGGCTTAGTTGCTCCGCAAGTAAGTCCTCCTGGACCAGGGCTCAAACCTGTGTCCCCTACATTGGCAGGCGATTCTTGACCAGTGCGCCACCAGGGAAGTCCCTACTTAACTGTTTTTAACTGAGTCATCAGACATTTTGGTTTGAGGAAATAGTTGCTTTTTAACTAGCTTTTTAAATGAAAATGTTTTTATTGTAATATAGAATGATATTTCATATAAGAGTGGGAACTCAAAGGCACATTATTCCAGGCAGTTACTGTTACATCTTGGTATGTTTCACAGCCATTGTCTCACCTTTGCATCGGTATTTGCTTTATTTGTCTTTTAAACTTAACTTTTAAGTATTTTTCCTGGCAGTATTTTGAATGATTTTTATTTTTGAACCAATTAACGTCTGTACATGGTTTAAAAATTAGTTCCAAATGGCTTATAGTGAAAAAAACAGCAGTCCCCTCTGCAACCCCTCCTAATCTCCTAGTTCCACTTCCTAAGTGGGAACACTTTCAGCTCTTAAAATTTTTTTTTCTTTTGGTATTTACCTTCATATTTCTAAATAATATGCTTATATATCTACTTAGCCACTTTAGATGTCAGTTTACATTTTTTGTTTTTTAAATAATTATTTAATTTTTAAGATAAAATACATATCAATACAAAGGATACTAAATTCACAGGGTACAAAGGGCATACAGGGAAAGATAAGTCTTCTTGCCATCCCTGTCTTCCCACCACCCAGTTCTTTTCCCCGGAGACATATTCCCTCTTCTTAGTTTATATGTATCTCCAGAGCAGTGGTTCTCTGTGGTCTGTGGAGTCTTGAGGGGGGTCTTCAAATGTTTCAAGTTATCTGTTGGTTTGAAACTATTTCATAATAATACTAACTTCTTCTTTGTTACTTAACTATGTTGACATTTGCACTGATGGTGCAAACACAGTGATGGGTAAAACTACTGGCCCTGCAGTGCATATCAAGACAGTGGCAAAAATTGTACTAATAGTCATATTCTTCATCACTGTACATTAATGGTTGGGGAAAAAAACCTGGTTTCATTTAAGAATATCCTCCATGAAGCAGTAAAGCTTGTTAATTTTATTAATCTTGATCCTTGAGTACATGTTTTTTTAATATTTCATGTGACAAAATGAAAAGAATGTTATACGACACTTCTGCTGCATACCGAAGTATGATGCTTGTCTTGAAGAAAAATATTTGTGTGATTGAGTTGCGAGCCCAACTAGCAAACTAGTTGCTTTTTTCATGAAACACTATTTTTACTTGAAAGAATGACAAACTGTAGTTATTTAAACTTGGGTATTTGTACATATTTTCTCAAAAATAAATGAAGTGAGCCTGTCACTTCAGGGAAAACAACCAACAGAATTTATTGCCAGGATAAAATTAAGGCTTTCAAGCAGAAATTAGAATTTTGGAAAACATATCTGCCACTGTGATCTTGGCAACATCTCAGGACCTTGCTGATGAAATTGTTGGTGATATTAACAAATGTGATTTTTTTTTTAATTTGCTGTGTTATAATGAAATGTGTCATTGTTTGGAAGATGTGCATAACTCGGTGGACCAACTTTTTTCAAAAGATCAATGCATGATATTAACAGAATCATGCTGTGGGTATAAGGGCCTACTTAAGTGCAAGATAGATCAATAGATTTTTTTTTTTTGATCAATAGATTTTAAATGAAATGGTCTGGAAAGTTTCATTGATATGGTTTCAGAGTCCACCTTGCAACTAACCTTTACAGAATTACGCTTGTTAAGTTTTGGCTTAATATCAAAGAAGAATAATATCCACACTTATCTGAAAAGGTTATTAAAAATATTCCTTCTTTTATCAACCACATACTGGTGTGAAGCTGGATTTTCATTTTAGATTGACTACAGGAGCAAATATAAGAAATCGGGTTTCTCTATTAAAGAAATTTGCAAAAATGTACAGCAGTGCCACTCTTACTAATTTTTTTGGAAAAAATACATTCATAAATGTTACTTATTAGCATGGAGTGGATTTACCTTTGCTGATTTTAAATAAAAAATTTTAAAGCATTTACCAGCTTTCCTCTATAATATTATTACCAGTACATACAACCCACATAATAAAAGCCCTTTGAGTTCCTCAATTATTTTTTAAGAGTGAAAAGGGGTTCACAAGTCAAAAAGTTTAAAAACTGATGCTACAGCTGGTTAATCCAGAGGGTTAAGCAGTTTTAAGCATTACTTTTTGACTGCTTATGGAAAAGGAGTTCACACTTCTCTCTTTACCGTTTCTCCCAATATAGTTGTATCACAATTTTAGATTATTTTATTTTGTTTTGTTTTTCAAAAACATACTTCATATTTACTCTTTTATTATATAAATATCAGTTTAACCTTTTACTGTAAGAATATAAATGTTTTAAGAGAGGCTTTGTTATTCTTTATACCGATTCACAGTCAATTAATTGATAAAGGTCTCTGGGTTTCTTTAACTCCATGGTCTCGTATGTTGCATATTTTAAATAACAATTCAGCATATATTTACTGAATGCCAACTATGTGTTCAACACAGTAGTGATGAAAATCAAGTCTTGGCCTTAGCGGGAAAACAAGTAAATTTTACAGATGGTGATTATGGAGATAACTGGGCTGGGAAAAGAAGATGGGGGTAGGGTTAGCTTTTTAAGTATAAGGTGGTCAGGGATGGTCTCAAGGATAAGGAAACATTTAAGCACAGACCCAAATGAAGCAGGTAGGAGAGCCTTACGGATATCCTGGGGACAAGCATTCCGAGCAGATTAAATAGCAATAGTATGCTTGGCCGGCAGAGGAATCAGCCAAGAAGCTGTTGCGGCTGGAGTGGAGTGGAGGAGAAAATGGTGGTCTCTTAGGACAAAGGTAGAAAGGGTTTATGTCCTTCATTTTTACGAAATGTTCTTTGTAGCTTTGATAACTACTTAGTCATTTTTTCCTCTGTTCTCTTTTTGGAATTGTTTGTGAAGTCAGATGATTGGATTTTGTTGCTGTTTTGTACTTGCTGTTAGTTCCTCTGTGTGTGTGTGTGTGTGTGTGTGCCCGTGCACATAGTTTTTAAAAAATGTTGGGCTTCCCTGGTGGCGCAGTGGTTGAGAGTCCGCCTGCCGATGCAGGGGACACGGGTTCGTGCCCCGGTCCGGGAAGATCCCACATGCCGCGGAGCGGCTGGGCCCGTGAACCATGGCCGCTGAGCTTGCGCGTCCGGAGCCTGTGCTCCGCAACGGGAGACGCCACAACAGTGAGAGGCCCGCGTACCGCAAACAAAACAAAACAAAACAAAAACAAAAAAATGCTTATTGTATGCCATCTCCTTTTCTTCCCACTCCCCTTCTTTCTGTTCTTTGTACGTGTTAGGCCTGTTCCTGCTACATGGTCTTTCCTTACTGTTTCCGCCTGCTAGGAATGGTGTTCTTCCAGAACTGCGTGGCTTGGTTGATTGGTGGCTGGTTCCTTCTCATGATTCGTGTCTTTAGTTTCTTAGCGAGGAGACTGTTGATGGTTAACCTTTACCATTTGTTTTATTTCCTTAAGAGCACATATTTCTAAAATTATCTTGATTGTTTGTCTACTCGTGTCTTGTTTGTCCTCATTTGCATGCAGTTTCCATGAGAGACTTTCTGCGTTCTGTTCACTGCTGATCCCAGTATCTAGAATGGTGCCCAGCTTGTAATGGGCTCTCAATAAATATTTATTGAATGACCACAATACATAAATAAATGGTAGCTAATGTATTATCAGTGATATTGTATCTTCTAAAATGTTAATAAACTACTGTAAAATTCATTTCTGTTACCTGGGTGTTGTTTCCAGATCCTGATCTGATTTCAGATGCTTGGGATAGAAAAAGTTTGGATAACCCGACTTGTAATTATCCTGCTAGAACTGAATAGATCTTTTCTGAAACCTTCTTCCTATACTTGCATTTATCCATTTTATTCCAGTGTGAGTGAATATTTTTCCTCATAGATGGCAGTTCTGGGTAGCAGTTCTAATGCCTCGACTTACTTTTCAGTCATCTTCCTTTATCTTGAATAAGTTTCAGTTTAAAAGATTTTCTTCTTTTCTCTCCTATCATCTTCACTAACCCTCAGTTGCCTCTTTTTCAGTTGCCACTTTCTTCCCCAACAAGAAGAAGTCACAGTTTATGTATACTGAAACCAAAGTTCTGAAGATTACCCAAAAAGTATATGAGTAAATGTTTGTAGGCTAGACATGTATAGGAATCCACATTAAGGTTAGGATTACTATATTTATCTAGAATATGAAATTCTTGGAACAGGGTAGCATCTTAACTATCTTTTAAATTATTACCTTGAGCAGTGTCTGGTATCAAAAAACTAAAATAGGTTTATTGAGTAAAGTAGCTGACATTAGTATACTGGATAATAAATCCTTGGTTTCCCCAAACCAGTACCCTGGGATTGTTTAATAGCTTGCTGTTTTTGCTTTTTGCCACAAAGATTTTCACTTGCTGTCTGAATACACAGGTTCAAGGAAGACAAAAATGTCATTTGGTCCAAATAACCTTGGAAATCCCTAAAGTTGCCCATAAAATATATAGATATACAGTCTCTGAAAGTCCAACACATCCTATTTTTCCTTCAGTGTTGGAACAAATCACGTTTCATTGTTAAACACTAGATGAAGTTGTAGGCTATGTTTGTGATCCATGTTATGGGAAAAATAAATGGCTCTAAACATTAGAATCTGACAGCACAGCAAGATACTCATATCATGAGAGGCACATGGGAAGTAAGGCCAACTAGAAAGTAGTAAAATATTACCTTTTTGTGTTCATTTTGGGCATTCACTCATTGAGCAGAATAGCAGGCATAATCTACATGGTTTAAATTATTTTTTTTTCTTCATATAGTTGAATTTATATTAGTGTGCTCTCTATCCAGAGGTGTTCCCCTATCCAGTTTTCAGCCTTTACCTTCAGTCATTAAAGTGTCAGTAACTCTTCCTGGTTTTTCTCTTATGACTCTTTTTCTCATTCTTTAGAACATACTATTAATTAATATTCCCCAGGTTACATATTTTGACCTAGATCACGTACGTAGAGCAAAACCAACTTTTATCTAAGTACACTTGGACTTCATTCAGGGAGAAATTGTTCCCTTGGACACTTGTGCTCAGCATATTAGATCTTACATTCTCAAAGTAGCTGCCATCTTTTCTAATCTAGTTTTCTGTTTTATTTTGTTACCCCAACCTTTACTTTGGGGCTTTAACAACTCAGGGTTTTGGTCTGATCTGCAAGAGGAATTTGAGGTTCTCTTGAATAAGACTAACTTGAGGTGGGTGTACCTACAGAACTGAAGGCCTGCCAAAAACAAAAAAAAAAGGAAAAATTCATGGGGGCAGATTGTGGACTTTTTTGCCAAGATGATTTCTAAAAGCTAGTTGACTATTTAGCTTTAAAAACAGTAATAAAAGCCAGTATGTGCATACATTATTTTGCTTAAAAATTTATAACAACCTTTTGAGGTAAATATTTCCATTTTTCAGATGAGGAAATTTAGGCACAGGATGGTTAGTAACTTGATGAAGACTCACAGCAATGATGGAGTTGAAGGGATTTAAAGTTCATTAGGTTTTGAGTCACATGAGAAAGGAATTCCAAAATTCAGGGGCTTAATCTGAATTTCTGTAATACCTTTAATGAAAACAGTAAGCTGTTTTCTTATCTCCACTGGGCATGGCCTTTGTCAAAAGAGAGGGAAGGATGGTGATATTTTATTTGGATGGTGTGATTAAGAGGGACTTAATTTTTCTGTGCTTCTCTCTGTATTCTAGATTTTCTGTAGTGAAGATTTTAAAAATCTATTGAAGTATAATTTATAAAAGGCACACATTTTACTGTACAGTTGAGTGAGTTTTGGCAAATATATACATCCATGTAACCAACACCCCAATCAGGACATAAAACATTCCATCACCCTAGAAAGTTCTTTCTTGCTCCTTTGCAATAAGTCATCCGTATCTCCTGTCCCGGGCAACCACTGATCTGATTTTTGACATCGTGGATTAGTTTTGTTTGTTGTAGAACCTCATATACATACAAATCATGTAATATTACTGTTTTGTGTCTGGCTTCTTCTGCTCATCAAATATTTTCTGTCTAGCATTTTTTTGTGAAAATTTGCAAACATATAAAAGTTGAAAGAATTGTACAGCAAGCACCCATTTCCCTATCACCTAGATTCTACAGTTACCAATTTGCTTTTTTGCCTTATCACATATCATTCCATCTATCCATTCCTCTAACCATTCATCAGCCAAGTTTATTGGTGTGTGTGGTGTTTTGTTTGTTTGGTTTTGTATTGCAAATTGTTGCAGACATCAGTGCATTTTACCCCTAAACAAATTCAGCTTCCATGTCATTAACTAGAGTTGGATACTTGTTTACAGTTCTTTGTTTTTGAAGTAAAATTACATACAGTGAAATGCACAAATCTTAAGTGTACCATTTAAGTTTTGCCAGATGTATACATTTGTGTAACCCAAATCCTTATGAAGAGGTAGAACATCACCATCACCTTGGAAAAGTTCCCTCATGTGCCTCCTGTTCAATTGTTTCCCCCTATCCTTTGTAGAACACAACCACTGTTTTGACTTTTTTTCATTTTAGACTAAATTTGCCTGATCTAGAACTTCATATAAATGGAATCAGTATAGATAGATGTTTCATATCTGATTTCCTTCCCTTAGCAGGATGTTTTTGAGAGTCATCTGTAATGTTACTTGTATCAGTAGTTCCTTCTTTGCTGTTGTTCTTGTTACTGTTCGGTATCCCATTGTACCTATATATCATAATTTGTTTATCTTTTCACTTGTTGGAGATTTGTTTTTCCCAGTTTTGGGTTCTTATGAGTAAAGCTTTGAACATTCACATACAAATCTTTTTGTATACCTGTATTTTCCAACCTAGGTGTGGAATTACTGGATCATAGGTTAGATGAATGTGTGACTGTACTAGCAGCTCCTAAGAGTTGTATGTGGAGTTCCAGTTGTGCCACATCCTTAACATTTGGTGGTTTTGGTCTTTTTAGTCTTTTAGCCTTTTATTGGGTATACAGTTGTATCTCACTGTGGTTTTAGTTTGCATTTCCCTGATAACTGAAAATATTGAGCATTTTTTCATGTACTTACTGGCCATTTGTATATGTTTAGAAAAATGTTAAAAATTATTTGCCTGTTTTTTGGGAGGTTGTCTTATTAAGATGTGAGAGTTTTACATATATTCTGGATTCAGATTGGGTGTGTATTTGTATATACATGTAAATTATATATATGTATATAATTTTCTCTGTTCTATGCTTGCTATCTTGCCTTTTTGTTTTCTTAATGGTATCTCTGAAGAATAGAAGGCTTTTATTTTTATAAAGTCTAGTTTATCAGTTAAAAAAAAATGTTTAGTCCTTTTTGTTTTCTATGAAATCTTTGCCCATGGTGTGATCACATAAATTTTCTGTTCATTTCTTTTTGAAGTTTTAGCTTTTGGGTTTAAGTCTGTGATCTGTTTCGAGTTACGTTTTGTATCTGGTGTAAGGTAGGGGTTGAGATTTTTCCCAGACAGCTCACTAGTTGTTCTACCACCATTTGTTGAAAAGACTTACTCCTTCCCTATTATCTTGGCACTGTTGTTGAAAATCATTTGATGATATGTGTGAGGCTATTTCTGGACTTTCCAGTCTATCTGTATGCCAATAGCACCCTGTTTTGTTACAGTTGGGCTTTAATGTAATCTTGCTATATGTTTTCTATTTGTCCCATTTATTCTCTGTTCCTTTTTCCCCCCTTCTCTTGTCCCCTTTAGTCTTGAGTTTTTTTTAGTTTTTGTGTTTTGTTTTCTTGCATTACATTTTACTTCCACTATGGGCTTATTAGCTATACCTACTTGTTTTATTTTTTATCTTTGATGGTCTCTTTGGGTTTACACTATGCATATTTAACTTTTCACAGTCTGCCTTCAAGGAATAATAGACTATTTCATGCATAATGTAAGAAACAACAGTCTATTCTTTGCTCCCCTTCTGTGCTTTGTGTTATTATTGTCATACATTTTACTTTTACATGTTAGTAGTTTGGGGAGGATTTCTTTGTTCAAATTTTGGGGTGGTGGCTAGAGATCAATCCTTGTGAAGGTGAGTGTCTTTATGAGGAAGATGCTGGTAGAACTCACTTTTTTCCATTCCACTTTCACAGAAGTGACCAGATGGTGATGATTTATGAAAATGTCTTTTAAATTTGATAAATTCAGACCAGAAAACTTAGATATTTGAGGCTAAAAAAAAGATGGTTATATCATATATTCTTTTTGTAGAACTAGACCAAAATTAGAACTTGGAGCATTTGTAACTGAATATCTCTGAATATTACCCAGTTATTGACTTTAGGCAAATTATTCAGTGAAAAACATTAAAAAATTCCTCCCCTATGTTTTTAATCTGAATATAAGGTAAATTTAGTTGTTCTTTATATTAATTAAAGTTTTTGTTTTTAAATGACTTTGCTCATCTCATTCTAAGCTTTTATTTTCAGGTCTTGATTTTGTCATTCAGTTTATATGTAATCCTTTTTCAGCTTTGTGTCACTTGAGACTATGGTGAACATTCCATTTATGCCCTCATGTGAAATCATGGCTAAAAACAGATTTTGGAATGCACGTTGTAGGCTAATTTTTAATTATACAGCTCATTTTATGTTGCTGATTATTTGTATATTCCAGACAAGTTTTGGGATTGCTCTTTATTCTGTTTTAACTTCTAAGTGTATTGTAGCTTACAATTCTTCTCTACCTATTGGAAGGTAGTGAAGTTGAGACTGTGCTGCCTGATTAGAGTGGTAGGGAGCGAGCTTAGTGTTAAGGGTGGAAATGAAGGGAGAACATAGGGCTTTAGTTGTTGTGAAGTAGATTCCTCCATCTCATACTAAATTAAAACAAATTCTGGGGGAAATCTTGGAATTCTTTGGACCTTAGTCTATTCTTTCATATGCTGAAAAGTATCCCAAGAAGTTATCTTACTTTCTCCTTTTCTTCTTAACAGTAAGTTCTAGACAATTAGTTGTTTGAAGTGGAATGGCATATTTGAAGATTATATGTTGTCTCTCAGAAGATCATATGTTGTCTTTCAGATCACTGGTTTTTAAAATTTTGTAGGTGTACTTCATCATTAAATATGTGGTTCATTTAGAGAACGTCTGCCATGGAAATAGGGTAATCAAGTCTCGTTTCTTCCCATTTCACTATTTTTCCTTTTATTCTTCCTGGAAAACCTTCCTTGGTACAGCTTCCCCTTCAGAATTGAATTAAGTTCTACTCTGGTTTGTTTCAGTGCATACCTCTTTCATGATACTGTATTTTAACTATCTACTGATAGGTTTCTCTACCTGCTGGTCTGTAACTTCTTAAGGACAGGTCTGCGTCTTATTCATCTTTGTACTTGCAATATTTGGGACAGTCTAGCACTTAGGAAGTATTCATTGCATGGTATATTTGTTTGCTAGGGCTTCCATAACAAAATACCACATGCTGGGTGACTTAAACAACAAAAATCTATTTCATCACAGTTCTGGAGACAAGAGTCCAAGAACAAGTTGTGGGCAGGTTTGGTTTCTCCTGAGGCCTCTCTCCTTGGTTTGCAGATGGCCGCCTTCCTGTTGTATACTCACATGGTCTTTTCTCTGTGTCTCTCTGAGTGTCCAGATTTCCTCTTTTTATAAAGGACACCAGTCAGATTGGATTAGGGCCCACTCATATGACCTCATTTAACCTTAATTATTGCTTTGAAGGCCCTATATATAGTCACATTCTGAGGTACTGGGGGCTAAGGTTTCAACATATGAATTTTGAGGGGACACAATTCAGTCCATAGCACATGAATTTTTTGATTTGGCATACATTCCAGCTGAAGGGGATTTGTTATGGTCCAACACCAAACCAAGGTTGTCAAGGTTGGGACCAAAGATTTCCTAGTTTGTATAAGAACAAATGGCTTAATTCTAGTGTTTTGTCTTAATGTAGTTGTCGTACATGTTTAATGATTAAGACACTGTAGCCTTTAGTGCTTGGAAGTACTACTACTACTAAGTTTTCTTTCCTTCACTGTTTATATCACAAAAAAGTGATAAAACACACTCACACATGCATTCGGGCACATGAATGCTTTGTGTACATATTGGCTGTTAATGCATCTTTGCTGAACATTTTAACCCAAGAAATAAATTTTTTAAATTGAAGTACAGTTCATTTACAATGCTGTGTTAATTTCTGCTGTATGGTGAAGTGATTCAGTTGTACATATATATACATTCTTTTTTTAATTCTTTTCCATTATGGTTTGTCACAGGATATTGAATATAATTCCCTATGCTATACAGTAGGACCTTGTCGTTTATCCATTCTATATATAATAGCTTACATCTGCTAACCCCAAACTCCCACTGCATCCCGACCCCACCCCCACCCCTTGGCTACCACAAGTCAGTTCTCTATGCCTGTGAATCTGTTTCTGTTTCGTAGATACGTTCATTTGTTTCATATTTTAGATTCCACATGTAAGTGATATCATATGGTGTTTGTCTTTCTCTTTCTGACTTACTTCACTTAGTATGATAATCTCTAGTTCTATCCATGTTGCTGCAAATGGCATGATTTCATTTTTTTAATGACTGAGTGGTATTCCATTGCATATATGTGCCACATCTTCTTTATCCATTCATCTATCGATGGATATTTAGGTTGTTTCCATGCCTTGGCAATTGTGAATAGTGCTTCTATGAACATAGGGGTACATATATCTTTTGAATTATAGTTTTGTCCAGATATTTGTGGGCAGACTTCAGTAGTTGTGGCAGGTGGGCTTCAGTAGTTGTGGCTCACGGGCTCTAGAGCGCAGGCTCAGTAGTTGTGGCACACGGGCTTAGTTGCTTCGCGGCATGTGGGATCTTCCCAGACCAGGGATTGAACCCGTGTTCCCTGAATTGGCAGGTGGATTCTTAACCACTGCGCCACCAGGGAAGCCCCAGCATTTGTTAGTTGTAGACTTTTTAATGATAGCCAGTGTGAGGTGGTACCTCACTGTAATTTTGATTTGCATTTCTGCAATAATTAGTGATGTTGAGCCCAAGAAATACATTTTTATTTGCCAAATTCCCAGTGGTAGTTTGGAAAGGTGACATCATTCAATAATTTCTCTGTAGAAATTCCATGAATTATACATAATTTCCCAGTGTATACAGATACATGCCTTGCTATCCCAGTGGAGCTACCAGATAGTATTAGGTCCTTTCTTTTCCCTTGGTAGTTCCAGCCTTAGAGTCCCACTCCCTCCTCCCTTAGTAGTTCAGTGTAAGATTTTGGGGGATATTGTTGGCAGTAGTGAGGTAATGGTGAGATTGGAGAGCAGGGTAAGCTCCATTGTCTCTCATTTGTCTCCTCCCTTTCCTAGGAATGGGGGAAATTTGCAAATAATACCCTAGTGCCCCCCTTCCCCTTAAAAAAAAGTTTCTATTTTACAGTTTTTCGTTTACAGAAAAGTTGCAAAGGTAGTACACAGAATTCCCATAAATCTGTCACCGTTTCTCCTATTGTTAACATCTTAGCTATTGTACATCTATCACAACTAAGAAACCAACATTAGTACATTACTTGATTGTAGTCTCCTGTGCTCTCACAGTTTTTCTTTCCTTGTTTGTCATGACTTTAACAGTTTTGAGGAGTGCTTATCAGGTGTTTTGTAGAATGTCCCTCAGTTTGGGTTTGTCTAATATTTTTCTCATTGGTTTCACTCGGGTTGTGGATTCCGGGAAGAATACCACAGAGGTGAAGTGCCCTTGTTAGCATCATGACTTATGATTGATGATATTAATCCTTGATCACCTGGTCAATGTAGGGTTTGCCAGCTTTCGCCACAGTAAAGTTCCTGTCCTTTCCTGTTAGTCTTTTTTTTTTTTTTTTGGAAGCAAGTCATTAAAGGGGGACAAATTGTTCAAAGTTCCACCTTCTGGAAGGGATGTATCTACAATAATCAATTGGAATTCTTCTGTCTTTTCACTCCCACTTATTTATTTAATCATTTGTTTATATCAGTGTGGACTAAATGGGTATTTATTTCATACTTTGAGTTTGAATTCAGTACTGTTATTTATTTTGTTGCCACAACTGTTCTAGCTTTGGCCATTAGGAGCTCTTGCAGGTTGGCTCCAGTGTCCCTTTGACATGCCCCTGTTCTTTTGTGTTTTGTGTCCTTTACTTTTTGGTACTGTAAGATGCTCCAGGCTCATCTGTTTTTCTTGCCACAGTTCTAGTATCAGCCATTCCTCCAAGGAGCCCTGATTCCTTTTGTTGAAGAATGATATTAAAAATCAGGATCTGGGTGCTGGGTCCTAGTTCCCTTTTCTTGACTCAATTCCTGTGCACAGTGTGGAAAGTCTGAATATTTGGATGAATGGTAGAGTGGTTATAGCATCACACATTTGTATCATAGTACTTGATAGTATCTGTGTTTGTTGACTTTGTCTTCTGCTGTGGAGTCCTAAAAGCAGATTTTTAAAAGTACTTCTAAGTGTTTAAAAAAAGAAAAGTTAAAGTCAGAAAGCTTTAAGGAATGTATGCTTGTTTTAGGGCAGGCAAATGGGGAAGAGTCATTAGGTTCTTCTGTTTTATTCCGAATTTCAGAAGAGATGAACTCTCTTTGGATGCAGAAAGGAAGGGTGTCATCAGGAAACCTTCCATGGACAAAGAAGTGTGTTTGAGAACTTCTGCTAACAGGAATTCCAGGCTTCCTTGAGCCTGTTCCTCTCCATTATTATCATCATCATTATTGCTGTCATCATCCATAATATTATTTTGCCATAACTGCTGTTATTCCAGCCTTACCTTTCTTTTCCATAATGCTGAAATTTTTTGTTTTTAAACATACAAGTCATTTACAAATGATTTGTAGACTGTCAGGGCAGGTAAAAGATTAGGGAGGTTGGAGCCTCTTTCCAATTGCTTTTGCTGGAGTTTGGTTGCAAGTAATGGAAATTGGAGCTTTTAATCTATTACTGCCTTGAAACTTTACTAAGTATTTTAGAAAATGAATGGATCTGGATCAAGGAAAGAGTTTGTTGTTGAATTCTCTTGGAAAACCTGATTTGAAATAGCAACTGTAGCTCTAAGAAAAGGTTTTAGTCAAAGAATAGCAGAGTTCATCTTTGTCATAACAGTCGAAGAAAGAGCCAGTGATATTCACAAGGTTTTCTGAACTTAATTTCTAATTTTTTAAAAATTCTATAGTTCAGCCTTTGTCCTCCTACTTATATTTAGCAATTTAGATCTGACACCCGCTAGGGACCAGAGTTTTTAAATAACAAATCTGAATCTCTCTCCTTTTTTTTTTTTTCCTATTTGGTTATTTCACTTTATAAATTTCTCAAAAAAAAAAAAGAATAAAAGTAAGTAAAACATTATAGGTAGAATTCACATATGTTTTCCTTCTTGTCAGTTTGAATAAACTTTGCATATTAGGAATATAGTTTCATATTTTGCAGGTATTTTGTATATTTTATTCTTTTACCATTTTTGTGAATTTATATGCGTTTTTTTGTACCATCGACATTGTCATCTTATTTGTACATTTTCAATAAAAATTGAGATAATATTGTTAGTCACAATTGATGTGTTACCATGTTAACCCATGGTAAGCAACTAAAAATTTTTAACCATATTATTATAAATATGTCTAAAACATGCTGTATGCTTGTTTATTTTACTGAGAACAGTCTGTCCCCTGGATGGCTCAGAATCATGATTCTGAACATCAGCTTTTATTCTTTGCTTATTACAGTGTTGCCCTCAGAATCTGTTTACATAAATAATGTTATTTAATCTAGGCAAACTGCTGACTTTTTAGTCATTGGGACAAGTGGCTTAGTTCTTCTATCTTTTAATTATTAGGTGCTGCCACCAGTATTCCATCTGTTATACCTGTAATCAGACAACTAAGCTTATTACTATTAAATATAAAATAATAGTCTCTGAGTATTGAATTGCATGTGGCCTTTCTGACAATTATTTTGAACCTTCGTAGAATCATTTTCCTTTAGGCTCTGTTCCCAAGAGTTGAAGTTGTTGGAAATCTGACTTCCAGATAAATGGAGTATTTATTACTGCCTTACAGAAAGAGAAAAGGGGAGTTATTTCAACAACATGATAAAACCTGAAGAGTATTTTATGCAAGGGAATTATAAGTTACTTAATTATGAAAGATACCGTATTTTAACATGAGTATGTTTTTGGGTGGGAGTACGAAGGTTTTTTTTTGTTTCTTGTTTTTTTCATTTAGGGGGTATAAAGTTTAAGGCCAAGTGTGGTACCAGGAAGAAACAGCATTCATTCCAAAATGGCATAATTCTGTAGTGTTCTGCAGTTTGTGGTTCTAGCTCACTTGTTGAGCAGTGCTCTGAAAAAATGTAGACAGCTTCAGGGTCATATTTTGGTGTTTTGGCTCAAGTTTGGTCGATTCTGGGGATGCAGCCCTTGATTTGGTAAACAAGTTCTCCTTCCTTCACACCACCCTCCAACCCTAAAACCACCTTTTGCCCCCACTGCTGCAAAGCCTTCTCCCTGGTCTCTCTGCTTTCTCTCCAGCCTCTTGCTGTTAGCGCCACCTTCAATCTAAACTGTGTTAAGTAGAAACATTATCCCTCACTTTTTGATGATTTGACTCTAGCTTAGTCTCTCCCACTAAAAAACAAAACCAAAAAAACCCCCACACCCCAAACATCAGAGTACTTTGATACTGTCATTCTTTGCCATGTCTCAGCATTGTTTGAAATGAAGGATTTTCTCTGCCTGCCATCACCTTCTGCATACTTCATGGTTTGACTTAGATGTCACCTTCTATATGAATCCTTTACCAGAGACACCACATGCTTTCTCCTTTGTGTTCTATAGAGAGTGCTTTTATTTATATCATTATTCATAGCATTCTGTATTTTGGGTCTTTTATGTTCTTTTTGTCGTACTAAATTATGAACTTCTTGAAAGATAAGACCCTATATCTTATTTATATCTCTGCCCACAGATCCACAAAGCCCTCATAGGTAGTGATTCTTGTGTGTCCAGTTTAAGTTGGTTATTGCATTTGCCTTTGACATAGGCTTGTAGTTATTCCAGAACTAATTGAATAACTAGGCATATACTGTATCAGTCAGAAATTTTCATCTTGACTTTTTCAGCCCACCATCATTTGGTTCCACCCTACCTATTTCAAATAGTCTTTCCTGCTTCTCACAAGGATGTGCTCACTGCTTCGTTGAGGTTGTGACTCTTTGTGACTTCAAAGAGTCTTGCATAAGCCACGATTTTTATTTTTGTATTTTTGATTTGATTTCTCCTTACTACTTTAGCATCATTCAACATATGTGACTGTTTATTCGTAAGTAAAAGACCAAATCACTTAAAATTATTAACAAAAATTAGTTCATAATGTTAAATGTACTCTGGTAAAGATGTCAGATCTTATTTAGCAGTATGGTTTAATTCTACATTTAGCTCTTGCAGATTATTAAATTTTGATAAGAAATTAAGCAAGTTAAAGCAGATATCTTTCCACATATAAAATAAAAATATTGTCTTTATGTTGGCCTCTATCACTTTAAAAAAGAAAGAACTCTCAATTCACTTCAAATTTGTGAATTTGAAGCTTTTTGAAAGTTGGCAGATTGATCATTTGAAAAACTATCAAGAACAAAAGATTGTGGAGGTTTGTTTTCCTTGAACATTTTTTTGAGTTTTTATGGGCACTTTTCACTTAACTATAATAATTATTGTACTTTCATTGGTAAAGATTATTTGATGATAGATTATTACTTTCTAAGCATGAAAATTTCTTCATACAGATAAGTTCAGAAACAACGTGCCTAGGTAGACTAGTATCAGTAACTAAAAAGCATAATCAGCTCTCAAATTTGACAACTTCATTCAGATTTGCTAACAATTAGATGCTATCAGTTTCTGCCCTATTCTCTCATTAAGCTGTCCAGGACTGGTGGTCATTTCTGGTCACTAAGGAGGAATTTTATGCTTAGCCAAGGTTCTCATAAAAATCATACTATCATATATTTGATTTATATAGTAATCTGCTACTAACAAAGTTGTGTCCTAGTCCAGAGGAAAAATAAAATATATTCAGTTATTTTTTTTTTTACTCCTTTAACAACTTCTTGTACTTTGATTTCAGAAGTGGCAAATGATCATTTTATAAAAAATTCAAACCATGCAGAAATTTGTAACACTAAAGATAAATGCTCCTAACCCAGTGCTCTAAGTCTCCACCTTACAGTTTCAGTCCCAAACTAAGTATATATTTTTCTGTATTTTCCCCATGCATTATAACACTTATTTGCAACCTGCTTTAAAAAAATTATCAGTTTGTACAGAGCCTACCTCATTTTTTTTTTTTTTTTTGCGGTACGCGGGCCTCTCACTGTTGTGGCCTCTCCCGTTGCGGAGCACAGGCTCCGGACGCGCAGGCTCAGCGGCCATGGCTCACAGGCCTAGCTGTTCTGCGGCATGTGGGATCTTCCTGGACCGGGGCACGAAGCCGTGTCCCCTGCATCAACCACTGCGCCACCAGGGAAGCCCGCCTACCTCATTTTTAAAGGCTGCATAGCAGCTTATTTTATGCATATACCCTGAATTTTTAATTGAAGTATAGTTTATTTACCATATTTTATTGGTTTCAGGTGTATTGGTTTCATAGTGGTTCAATATTTTTATAGGTTATACTGCAGTTAAAGTTATTATAAAATAATGGCCATATTTCCCTGTGTTGTACAATATATCCTTGTAGCTTGTTTATTTTATATGTAGTAGTTTGTGCCTCTTAATCCCCTACTCCTATCTTGCCCCCCTTCCTTCATTCTCCCCACTGGTAACCAGTAGTTTGTTCTCTATATCTGTGAGTCTATTTCTGTTTTATTATATTCATTCATTTGTTTTATTTTTTAGATTCCACATATAAGTGATAACAAGATGTACCTAATTTTATCTTATAAAAATTAATGCTTGATTTTAAAAAAGGAAAAAAAAAGTTTGAATTCAAATTTTCCCTTTCACTTCTACCCTCCTCAGTTATACATATAACTGTATAGTTGTTATTTTTAATTATATGTTGAAATGTTTCAAAATTATTTGAAATTTTCAGTGAACAAAATGATGAGAAACTGAATGTAAACAGTATGAATTTTTTTTATTTTTATTTTTTAATTTTTTTTAATTTTTTTTTAACAGTATGAATTTGAATTAATCTTTACATATATGTCTTTAGACTATTAAAAAATATATGATGTTTTTAAAGGCCCAAGATGTCTATGGTGATGGTATTTATGTTTTATATTTTAAAAATTTGTATATTCTAATTTGTAACAGAGCCAATTTGGAGTGTTTGCTCATTCAGAAATGAAGTGTCTCCCCACTTACGAGGATTGTGTTGTACAGTTTTGTAGTTTTTCGGATATAAGCCTTTTTTGGTTGATTCTTTCATATTTTCATGATAGAATATATTTTATATAATAATTAGCAATATCTTTATATTTCATGTTGTAATATAAATTCCAAAGTCCAGGCCAGAAATGTTAGCTATTTGTGCATTGTACCCTATAATTTGTAATACTGCCTTACTAACTAGTTGAAACTGACTGCCAGATACTCTTCAGGCTTGCCAGGATAGATACACCCTTCATTTTGCTACTGGCCATGATAATAACACAATCATGACTAGAGCAGTAGACTCTCTATAATATATTGAACTCCACCCAGTTTGTACTCATAGGAGACCTAAATAGATGCTAGCTGTGTTTTTCTTTGATGACTAATACTTAGGGATTTTAGAGTACTTTAAACAAGACGAACAAGAAAATCATTAAGTTCATTGAGTAATAGAAACCTATTATTAGACAGATATTTAATTTCTCTTTTTCCAAAAGTATAATGTCTAGTATTAGAAATGGGGCAGCTGAAACATCCAGCTCCCCAAACTAATCCTCCATAGTAAAGGAGAGTCTAGAATTATTTGCTTTCATACGTTTTGTGCGAAAGAATCTTAGGCCTTTATTTCTGTACTTTAAGGTTCTGCAGGAACAGTCGAGTTTATGCCCTTCTTTGACTCTGAGGACTTCATTTATTTCTAGGTATAAGGGAAGGCCTTAAACATTGTATGCCTTATATGTGTAACTGTAGAAAAGGAATTAGTAACAGCCATTGTGCCAGGCACTCTGATAGGTACTCTCATTTAACTGTTAAAGCACTTTTACGAGGTAGATACTGTTATTGTCCCAATTTTATAGAGGGGAAACAGTGTTAGTTTAAGTAATATGCCCTAGGTTACACAGATAGTCAGGGGTAGAGACTTGAACCCAGATTTTTTTAGTACACAAATGAATAACACTTACCTTTGCTTGACTATTTACTCCTTTTTGTCAGTGATCCCACTTAAATGTGGATAATCACCTTCCCTTTCACTCGGTATCCTTTGAGTGTTTTTTTTTCCGTAATATTTTCCCAAAGTCCTTAGATTCACTATAGCTTTTTTGATTATTATTGTACTGTCTTTATTTTCTAGCTTCCTAGAATATTTTGGAGATAGAAGATTTCTTTTTTTGAAGTCTTCCTCTTGGTGGTTTGGTTAATCAGCTAGTTCTCTACTCTAAGTCATTTGAGGTCAAGTTTGTACTGGGATGGTGGGGCACAAAAATTCTACATTCACAGAGTAAGCCTTCGATGAAATAATCAACCCATGGGAACTCTAAATGTAAACTGGGTGCTTTCTGTGCTTCTTTGTTCCTTTTTACCCTTTCAGGGGAGATAGTGATCCTGGGCAGACCTCTCATAAGGCAACTTCAAGAGTCTGATAGTTCTAAACTCCATTGTACTGTACCTTCATTCCTTTTAATACCATGAGTAATAATGTCCAGAGCAACATGGAATGGAGGCTGGATATCCCATGTCCACTTCCTCTCAAGTCATTGTCTCTATGGATATCTGTTTAGGTTAAGGAGTAGAGTAAACATCTCTGGATTTAGGTCTCAATCCTTTCACTCTCCATATGAATCCTTCTTAGTTCACTAACTTTGAAATGCAACCTTAAGACTGGCCTGTGACTCTAGCAAATAATAGGATACTCCCTTTTATATCAACACGGAGCCCTCCAGTGAGACTCCCTGTCCTTCCCTTTCTCTACTCAGAGGGTTTCAAGATTTTACTTGGAAAAGTAAGGAGAAATTCTGAGCTGCTTAACATAAAACTATGAACTACAGTATGCTAGAGGACTATAGATAACAGAATTTTTGAAGGTGAAGAGAATTGGAATGCTAGTTTCCCTTGTTTTATAGTTGAAGAAAATTTCCCATTAATTTTTGCATAATTGACAGGATAGTAGTTGTTTCTTATAGGTCCTGTGTGTCTCTTGTTAAATTTGATACTAGGTATCAAATCTTTTCACCTCTATAGTGAGTGGTATATTTTTGTTATTCTGTAATATTTTCTAACTAGCTACTGTTTATTTAAAGGAAAGTCATTGATTTTGGAGTATTATTTTGGTAAACATACATGTACCTGTCCTGTCTTACTGTTTCCAGTGGTTTTCCTGTTCTCATCTGTTAATGTCATTTGCAAATAATGATAAAAAAATCACTTCCTTTTTAAAATTTATGTCCATTCTCTTGTTTGAATGACTTGACTAGTCTTTCCAGAACAGTGTTATATAATGATGAAAACCATTTTTTCTTCTTGATTTTAGTGAGAATTCCTATAGTGTTTCACCATTAACTATCAGTTGTTTTTCTTTTTTCTTTTTTTTCCCCCTGAGTTGTGCAGGGCAAATAAAACATGTGTATGACTGAATCCAGCCAATTCTCTGGTTTGAAGATTTATTTATTTATTAAAAATTTATTATTTATTTATTTATTTGGCTGTGCTGGGCCTTAGTTGCAGCATGTGGGCTCCTTAGTTGCAGCATGCAGGGTCTTTAGTTGCAGCATGTGAGATCTTTTAGTTGCAGCATGCGGGATCTAGTTCCCTCACCAGGGATTGAACCTGGGCCCCCTGCGTTGGGAGTGCGGGGTCTTAACCACTGGACTGCCAGGGAAGTCCCTGAAGATTTATTTTTTAACCTTGGACCTTGATGCCCTCAGAGACATTAAAAGTGGTCTCTGCAGACTTTCTGGAAGATGCAACCAGTATTTAATACTGTTTAACACTATTTAATACTTACTATACATTGAGAAGCAGCAATGTAGATCAGGTTTGCCAATTTTATAGAGAAGAAGAATCTCTTATTTCCCTACTGTTCCCTTTTGAGATCAGTTTCTCTACTTTAAGGGCTTATTGGACTCCCAAATATAAGATAAATGTCTTCTGTCGTTCTAGAGCTTCTGTAACTGAAAATTGGGCCATGGTAAATGTTCAAGAAGTCTTAGACATAATTACTACATAATTTTGTTATTACTATTATTCTCATTCTTCATATTCTCCTCTTTCCTATCTAAGTGATTGGTATCATCATATTCTTAGTTACCCAAGCAAAAAATACAGCAGTCATTTTTTACTTTTATCCATGCATTCTTTTACTGATTAATCCAATTTAAAAATATTCATTGAGTGCCTACTATGTGCCAGTCACCTGTTTGGTTTTTTTTAACATCTTTATTGGAGTATAATTGCTTTACAATGTTGTGTTAGTTTCTGTTATATAGTTAGTTTCTGCTATATAACAAAGTGAATCAGCTGTACGTATACATATGTTCCCATATCTCTTCCCTCTTGCGTCTCCCTCCCACCCTCCCTATCCCACCCCTCTAGGTGGTCACAAAGCACTGAGGTGATCTCCCTGTGTTATGCAGCTGCTTCCCAGTCACCTGTTTTAATTAGTACAAGTCAGGCAGTGAATAGGACAGACAAGGTTTCTGCTTTCTTTGAACTTCCATTCTAGTCAGGGAACTTGTACAATGTACAGTAAATAATGATATAATTTCATTTAATTGGCAAGTCAATTACTTTACAGAAATCAGGATGTGATATAGAGTGGTGGGGAAAAGAGATTGGTTCTTTTGGATTTTTTTTTTTTTTTTTTCCGGTACGCGGGCCTCTCACTGCTGTGGCCTCTCCCGTTGCGGAGCACAGGCTCCGGACGCACAGGCCCAGCGGCCATGGCTCACGGGCCCAGCCTCTCCGCGGCATGTGGGATCCTCCCGGACCGGGGCACGAACCCGTGTCCCCTGCATCGGCAGGCGGACTCTCAACCACTGCGCCACCAGGGAAGCCCGAGATTGGTTCTTTAAATGAAGTGTGTGTTAGTCCAGGTCCTTTGAGAAACAGATACCACAACAGGATTAAATGTGTAGGGATTTTTGTGTGTGTGTGGTGGTAAATTACACATAATATAAAATTTACTATTTTAACCATTTTTAAGTATATGGTTTGGCATTAAATACATTCACATTGCTGTACAACCATCATCACCATCCATGTGCAGAACTTTTTTGTACTCTCCAACCGAAACTCTACCCATGTAACACTAACTCCCCTTCCCCCTCCCCCTAGTCCCTGGCAACCACCGTTCTACTTTCTGTCTTTATGAATTTGACTACTCTATGTACCTTATATAAGTGGACTCATACTATTTGACCTTTTGTGACTGGCTTATTTCACTTAATGTCCTCAAGTTCCGTTCATGTTGTAGCATGTGTCAGAATTTCCTTTTTTTTTAAACTTTTTGTTTTTAGAGCAGTTTTAGGTTTACAACAAAATTGAAAGGAAGGTTTAGAGATTCCTCTTATACTTTCTGCCCCCACGTATGCATAGCCTTCCCCATTATCAATATGTCATCAAAAGATACTTTTCTTTTTTTTAACCAAGGATGAACCTAAATTGACCCATCGTAATCACTCAAAGGTTCATGGTTTACCTTAGGGTTCACTCTTGGTGTTGTACCTTCTGTGGGTTTAGACAAATGTATAATGGCATATAGTCATCATCATAATATCGGAGTATTTTCACTGCCCGAAAAATCCTCTGTGGTCTACCTATTCATTGTTCCCCCTCCCCCAGCCCCTGCCCTGCAACCACTGATCTGCAACCACTGATTTTCTCCATAGTTTTACCTTTTCCAGAATGTTAAATAGTTGAAATCATACACAATGTAGCCTTTTCAGGTTGGCTTCTTTCACTTAATAATAATGCATTTAAGGTACTTCCATGTCTTTTCATCACTTGATAACTTCTTTCTTTTTAGCACTGAATAATATTCAGTTGTCTGGATAAACCACAGTTTATCCATTAACCTCCTGAAGGACATCTTGGTTCCAAGTTTTGCCAATTATGAATAAAGCTGCTGTAAACATATGTGTGCAGGTTTTTCTGTGGATTCCTTCCTAAATTTCTAAAGCTGAATATTCCGTTGTATGTGTACCACGTTTTGTTTATCCATTCATCTGTCATTGGACACGTAGGATGCTTCCACCTTTTGGCTGTTGTGAATAATGCTGCTATGAACGTGTGTGCGGAAATATCTGTTCAAGTCCCTGCTTTCTTTTAGGTATATACCAGAAATGGAATTGCTAGATCCTACACTAATTCTGTGTTAATTGTTTTAGGAATTGCCATACCCTTTTCCAGAGCTACTGCACCATTTTATGTTCCCACCATTGTAAGGGTTCCAGTTTTTGTGCATCCTTACTGACACTTGCTATTTTGGGTTTTTTTGATGATAGCCTTCCTAATGGGTGAAGTGTGTCTCATATTTTTGACTTACACTTCCGTAATGGTTAGTGAAATCATTGAGCATATTTTCATGTGCTTATCGGCACATGTGCTTATTTCACGTGCTTATTGTATATCTTCTTTGGAAAAATGACTGTTCAAGTCCTTAGTTAATTTTTAATTGGGTCATTTGTTTTTTGTTGTTGTTGAGTTCCAGGAGTTCTTTATATATTCTTCATACCAATCCCTTATCTGATGTATGATTTACAAACATTTTCTCCTATTCTGTAGATTGCCTTTTCACTCTGTTGGTACTGTTCTTTCTTACTAATGGAATTTTCATTATTCGGAATATGTAAAGTATACTGTCTATATTATCTAGCTATAAGTAGTGGTTTTTATAAAGTATAAATATAAATATATAATAGGAAAGTATTCTGTCAGGCAATTGATTTAATATTCTTAAACTGGCACAAAGTAAAATAAATATCAGTGAAAGAGAAAAGGTTTAAAACATGCCTGTGGCACAAGTATTAATTTTTTCCATGTAATTATATGAAAGAAGATAAACAGCAAACATATTTCTAGTTCATTTTCTGAAAACCTCTAAAACTTTTGTAGAAGATTCAAAATTATCTTATACATTTCTTTTAAAATCTTGTTCCTTTGGAGTTCTGTAAAATTAATTATTTAAAAAATTCAAAATTTAAACTATTGTGTAAATCATAAAAAAGTATATTTACCTTTGGTAGTGAAGGTTCATACTAATAATAGTGACTGTTTCTAAACTGTATTACAGTTTAGAAGTACAGTTCCTGAAAGTTGTATTGGTAATCTTAATGGGTTTTTACCGCCCTTATTAAGCTTATACCCTCATATAAGCTTAATTTATAATGTAAATTGCCAAATCCTAACCCTAATTTTTAGTTCTGAAAGTTAGCCTTTTTAGCTGTCGTGCTTTTTTTTTTTTTTTTTTTTTTTTTGCGGTATGCGGGCCTCTCACTGCTGTGGCCTCTCCCATTGCGGAGCACAGGCTCCGGACGCGCAGGCTCAGCGGCCATGGCTCACGGGCCCAGCCGCTCCGCGGCATATGGGATCTTCCCGGACCGGGGCACGAACCCGTGTCCCCTGCATCGGCAGGCGGACTCTCAACCACTGCGCCACCAGCGAAGCCCGCTGTTGTGCTTTTTTTCATGCAAGATTTACTAGTTGTGTATCCTAAACTATTGTCGGTCAGGAGTAAATGGTATGCTGCTGTTATAGCAATAAAATGATTGGATCAAACCAGTACGAAGAGGGACTAGTGTTATGGTTTTCAGTATTGAAACACTGTATAATATCAAACCATTCATAATGTGGCCAAGGAGATAGCTATATCTAGTGCAAACTTGCCTCCTTTGTAAATTAGGTCAGCCAGTAATTTTTACAGAAATAAAAGACTAAGGCTTCCCTGGTGGCGCAGTGGTTGAGTCTGCCTGCCGATGCAGGGGACGTGGGTTCGTGCCCGGGTCCGGGAGGATCCCACATGCAGCAGAGTGGCTTGGGCCCGTGAGCCATGGCCGCTGGGCCTGCGCGTCCGGAGCCTGTGCTCCGCAACGGGAGAGGCCACAGCAGTGAGAAGCCCGCGTACCGCAAAAAAAAAAAAAAAGTAAATAAATAAAATAAAAAAAAAAAAAGAAAGAAAAGACTACATCATGATTTTATCAAGTAGCAAATAGTTCAGAACATTCTTTATTGATCCTTTGTGTTAATCTTGTTGCTTTTTTAGTTAAAAAAATATAGTATTGGTATTTATTTCTTTACATGACCTTGCTTCTCTTCTTTTTCTTAGTTCAAGATAGAGCATACATTTGTACTCCCTTGGTGGGAACATCTCAGGTTATAAGGGATGTTAATATTGCATCTAAGGACTGCATGACAATGCAGAGAACAGTTACTGGTATACAAATGCACATACCACACACCACATTATACACCACCATTCTCCCTTTTTCCCTCCCTGCCTTGAATGGGGCAGACAGAATTTACCAAAAACCAGAGCAGAGTTAACCATAAAGAGTTCATTATTTTGGCTTTGGGGCATAAACTGATGGAAAAGAAATTGAGTTTAGTAAATTATGCTATGAATCACTTCTTTGTAAATTCACTTATATATTCCTGGTCTCATAATTTATCTGTTCTTTTGGCAAGTTTTTATTGCCTCTCAGGATCTCCATTACCAAGGCCCAGAGGGTGACTTAGTAATTAAGGATGAGGAGTCTAAGACACTTTTTTTCTTCAGCATATGAAGACTGTTTCCTCAGAGATCCAACTCAGCACAGCTCCTGGGAGACATGACTTCTAGAAGAACCCCAGATTTTTTCAAATGACATATTTTTGATGTGAATCAAAAGAGGGGTTCATAATTATCTGATGCCCAGATAATTATGATACTTTACGTCTTGACTTTTTGGCAACAGCTTTATCGAGATATAATTCACATACCATACAAGTCTCTCTTTAAGTGTACTGAACTCAGTGGTTTTCGTAATATTCACTGAGTTGAACAACCATCAAAGGAATCTTAAAATATGTGGGTTTTTTGACCTTTTTTTAACTTAGCATAGTGTTTTTGAGGTTCGTTTCATGTTGTAACATGAATCAGTACTTCATTTCTTTTGATTACTGAGTATTAATCCATTTTGTGGATTTATTTTTTCATCAGTTGATGGACATTTATGTTGTTTACACTTTTTGGCTCTTACTAGTGGCTCTAATGGTGTTATGAATATTTGTGTATAAATTTTTGCATGGATGTATGTTTTTATTTCTCTTGGGTGTATACCTTGGAGTGGAGTGCTGGATCATATGATAACTCTGTGTTTAATCTTTTGAGGAACTGCCAAACTACTTTCCCAAAGTGTATACACCATTTTACATTCCCACCAGCAATGTATGAGGGTTCCATTTTCTTTACTTCCTTGCCAGCACTTGCTGTTATCTGTATTTTTTATTAAAGCTATCCTAGTGGGACCAGCTTAAATCTTGAATCACATATACCTGTGCCTTATCGTTGTGGCCTGTTTTTTCTTGCATTTAATTATGGTGATCCTTGTGTGACTGGCCACCTCTTACAGTTTCTCATTGCTCTACCCACGTGTTCACCCATCTTTTTGTTCCTCCTTTACTGTGGATCCAGACAGGGCTTGATGACTGATCTTGGATACACCACCACCTGCCCTTGAAGAAGATAGAGGTTTTGATAGCTTCGTATAGAAATAGGTTGTTTCATTTTTTAATTACTGTCATCTGTTCATCTATTTGATAATAGTTATATACTAAAATATATACCTGTGAAGTTGTTTATTCCTGTAACTGTCATTTGTGGAGAAGAAAAAACTTGCTACTAAATATCTATCTTTTTTTCCTCTCTTTTTCGGAAGTGGTTTACAAAGTGCACGTTAAGTACAAAACTATGGTGTTAGAAGTTAAGTTAATGGTTACAACTCTTGGTGGGTGGAGTGACTGGAAGGGGATTTCTGGAGTGCTGGTTATCTTATGTTTCTTGATCTTGGAGCTAGTTACATAGATGTGTGAGAATTCACCGAGCTATAGACTTAGAGTACATGTGTCTTTGTTATACACTTCAATAAAAACTTAAGTTTAAATTGTTAACATTGTTTAAATCATTTTTAGCACTAGTAAAGGTTTTCATTTGTCATATTAACTACCTTTTAAATAAGTATATTCCATTTTGAGTCATTATATTTACTACCTTAAATTATCACCATTCTTATATGTACATTGAGTTGATGTAGATGCTATAATTTCAAGTCCCCTTGTTCAGCTGCTCATAATTTCAGAGATTTAATGATTTAGATTCTTAGATTAGCTGTAGAAAGTTTGATTTTATGCTCTGCTGTGTTGCTTTAACTGAATGATCTTCAGCAGTTCAGTTTTGGCTCTGGTCATTCGGTATGTATCTAAAACTTTATGAAATGCAGTAGTTGTGCCTACTGTCTATTGGTGAGTTCAGGTTCTCGTTAGAGACTAGAGTGCTATGAAGGAAAGAACCATGAAAGAGAAGCTATATTTATATTAGTTCGTTGTTTATAGTAATATATCTAACATAGTAACCATATAGATGTACAGAAAGTATTTGATGTAATTATCACTTTAAAATGTGATACCAGGAGAAAACCAGTGTTGATTAATCAAAGCCTTTTGAATTCTAATCCTTTTATCTATTTTTACTATAATAGGTTTTAGAGAAATTGTTTGATTTTGACCAGATATGTTATGCTGCTGAAGTTAGGAAGATACACAGTAAGATCAGTTTTTTGGTTAATAGAAGTTTTGAAGTAGGCTTATGTTCTGTAATCTTTATTTCTAAAAATTGGGTTTAGGGGTAAGAGGTATCAGAGAAAATTGACTCGTTACAGCCATTTTATATTCTGATGAGGAAAAGGCAATTCTGCCCTATTACAGGGATATTTTCAGTGGAATCTGAGAACTGTTTAAACAGTATAATAAAACACATTAACCATCTTTTTAATATCTTATTGTGTCTTCTAGGCCTTCCTTAAAGTTTCCCATGTCTCAATGGACTCCTGAATATAACAAGCTCTATACCTTAAAAGTGGATATGAAGAGTGAGATTCCTTCTGATGCACCAAAGACACAGGAGAGTCTGAAAGGGATCCTCTTGCATCCAGAGCCCATTGGGGCAGCCAGAAGTTTTCCTGCAGGAGTTGAGATGATTAATAGTAAAGTGGGGAATGAATTCTCACATTTGTGTGATGATTCTCAAAAACAAGAGAAGGACATGAATGGTAACCAACAAGAGCAAGAAAAAAGTGTTGTTGTGAGGAAAAAACGCAAAAGCCAGCAGGCTGGCCCTTCATACATGCAAAATTGTGCTAAAGAGAACCAGGGAATATTAGGATTGAGACAACACCTAGAAACACCAAGTGATGAAGATAACGATTCCTCTTTTAGTGATTGTCTTTCTTCTCCTTCATCTAGTCTACATTTTGGAGACTCTGATACTGTGACTTCAGATGAGGATAAAGAAGTCTCTGTAAGACATTCCCAGGCAATTTTGAGTGCTAAAAGTAGAACTCATAGTGCACGGTCCCATAAGTGGCCTCGGACTGAGACAGAATCTGTTTCAGGATTGTTAATGAAAAGACCCTGTTTTCATAGCAGTTCATTAAGGAGACTTCCATGCAGAAAGAGATTCGTGAAAAATAATTCCTCCCAGAGGACACAGAAACAAAAAGAGAGGATATTAATGCAGAGGAAAAAACGAGAAGTGTTAGCCCGAAGAAAATATGCATTGCTCCCCAGTTCTAGTAGTTCTAGTGAGAATGACCTCAGCAGTGAATCCTCTTCCAGCTCATCAACTGAAGGAGAAGATTTGTTTGTTTCTACCAGTGAAAACCACCAAAACAATCCAACTGTTCCCTCAGGTAAAAATTTTGTTTCTTAAGTTTCAGAATAGCATGGAAGCCATTGCATTGTGTTTGTGCTTATTTTCTTCTACATTTTAGTGATTTCATTGTATTTAGAAGGAATATGAGGCTCTGTTAACTTTAATTTTTAAGCCATATAGATAAATTACCAACTGTAGTATTAAACCATGACCCCAATTCTAAGATACAAATTTTAAAAATTTCTAAAATTTTAAATAGAAAATTAAAAAATTTTCTATTTTTCTGGCAAAAATAAAGCAAGAGGTTTTATTGGGGTTTTTTTTGGAAAAAGTTTTTATTTTATACATAATCAGATTATATTTTGTGAGTTGTTGATTTATGGTACAGTTTTTTTTCCCATAGTGCTTCCTTATTACGTTTAGCTTTTATGAGTGCCTTTTCAGATAGCTATGTGATAGATTTCTTTCACATTCAACTACAGTAAGAACAATTCTAGTCACTAAAAAAAGACGCTTATTTTTCCTTTAAGTACTCTATTCTTCCTGTTTACTCTTCCTTTATCATGTTCTTTATAACGGAAAAATAATTTCAAGCATTTGAGAGGTAGCTTTTATTCTAATACTGGAACACAAACTTTTAGTCCTGAGGGTGCTCAGTAGAGCCTATGATTAATCAGTTAAAAATGAATCGATAGATGACTAGCTTGAGTGCGCCCCTCACCACAGTAAATGTTATATTTAACTAGAATAAGTTCATGTACAGTCTCTGAAGTGTATAAATGTTATATTTAACTAGAATAAGTTCATGTACAGTCTCTGAAGTGTATGTTCCATATAAACCATTTTTACAGTTTGTTGTAATTTAAGGTAATTTGATGAAGTGAGCATTGAGTGAAGTCTGAACTGAGGTAAAAGATTAATTTCTTGTGAAAGTGTAAGGAAAGTGGGGTTGGGAGAGCTTTTTAAACGGCTAAGATAATGGTTTCCAATTACTGACACAGCGCTTTCCTAGTCTTTGCCTGATGTCCTGCCTGTTGAGGACAAAGCCTACTTACTAGTCTCCTGTGCAGATATGCCATTTCTCCCTCTTCTCTCCTTCTATATGGGTCCCTTCCTTTTCCAAGGCACCCTTTCCTCTTCCACGTTTATTTTTCTATTCTTGCCAGAACCCTGAAATCAGCAACTTTGTTCTTAATTTTAGTCTTAGCTATGGTTAGTTCATTTTTTTATAACCTACCCAAGTATTTGTTTTAAAAAGAGTTAATTGAGATCACCTGCAGCTGAAAGGCGGTTACAGCAACCATTCCCTGAGGTTTCTTGAGAAAGAGGGAGGTGAGAATAGGCATTGTCTTGCTTAATGTCACATTTCACATTTTTCTCAGGTAATTAGAATGTGAAGACTCTAGTTTTGGGAGTAGGAGCAGCAGAGTCCAATTTCTGCTTGAAATTAATGAGGCAGGATGGTTGGTGATGTAAAGCAGAAGTTCTAAGGACCTGGTATTTGTAGGAAGCATGAGAATAGAGTAAATGTAGGCCAGAATCTTTGTTTTTATCTAGGAAGAAAGGAGTTCATATATCCTCAAGTAGTCAAGATAAATGCGAACTCTGTAATTCATTTTAAAATCTTGTTTAGTACTAATTGTAGCACGTGGGTTTTTTAACTGTCTCTCTTGGAAGAATTACATGATTTTCAGACATTATCCATGTTTGTCTCTGAAACACAAATCCAAAAGTTGAAGCCAAGTACTCCTGATGTTTTCTGGTTCCTAGATCAGTGTTTTAAACTAGATTTTTTTTTTTTAAACATCTTTATTGGAGTATAGTTGCTTTACAAGGGTGTGTTAGTTTCTGCTTTATAACAAAGTGAATCAGCTATACATATACATATATCCCCATATATCCTCCCTCTTGCGTCTCCCTCCCACCCTCCCTATAAACTAGTTTTTAATAATAAAACATTTAAAAAATATTTTAAAAAACCACACACACAAAAATAAAAGTCAGATGTCTTAAAAGTAAGTTACTAATTTATTTGCATATATAAAATGTTGAATAAATGTCAATTTAGAAATATTGCTTATTGGTACCCAGATTTTCTGATAACAGTTTTATTCACACAGGCACCTTAGACTTTGGTGACTTGGTAATTGCTAGAACCACTTTTTAAGTCATTAGACGGTTTTTGTTTTGTTTTGTTTTGTTTCGTTTTTGCCGTACGCGGGCCTTTCACTGCTGTGGCCTCTCCTGTTGCGGAGCACAGGCTCCGGACGCGCAGGCTCAGCGGCCATGGCTTACGGGCCCAGCTGCTCCGCGGCATGTGGGATCTTCCCGGAGCGGCGCACGAACCCGTGTCCCCTGCATCGTCAAGCGGACCCTCAACCACTGTGCCACCAGGGAAGCCCATCTCTCACTTTTTTTTTTTAGTGGAGAATTCAGAACAATTCCTGACATCATACCATTTAACTTGTTTTATATACTACATATTTCCTGCAAACTGGTGGATCTAAAAGCTTGCTTAGATTTAGCAACTCTTCCTTGGTGGTGCTGTGTACTTTCTGTTGCATCGCATGTTAAAATTGATTAGAGGTTTCAGATGGTGTCATCCTGATCCTTCCAGTATAAAGTTCCCCATCAACATTTCATGTAATACTTTCAGCAGCTTTGATGATCTTGCCTAGATCCATTATTTCATTAGGGGTTGCAAAATGCTGTCTTTCTATCATTCTGTTACATTTATTAACGGAGGTTATTTCATAAGGAAGAATTCTCCCTGCATCAGCTAATTGTTTACTCTGAAATGAAGGTGATACAGTAAATGTAAGATGAATGCTTGAGTGTTTACCTTCATTTACCACTTTTCAGAATAAACTTTAGCAATATTCAGAGAGGTTTTTCATTTTCAATTATCATTTTGAACTCATGAATTTTAGCATAGTTGATGTGTTGCAGCCTTTTTATTCTTTTTGATGTTCAGATACTTTCATCTTTGGCCAGTGGGAGCATCTTCAAGTTGGTTTGTGTCCTTTTTGTTTGTTTGTTTTTTTAAAATTTTATTTATTTTTGGCTGTGTTGGGTCTTCGTTGCTGCATGCGTGCTTTCTCTAGTTGCGGCGAGCGGGGGCTACTCTTCGTTGCTGTGCGTGGACTTCTCATTGTGGTGGCTTCTCTTGTTACGGAGCATGGACTCTAGGTGCGCGGGCTTCAGTAGTTGCAGCACGTGGGCTCAGTAGCTATGGCTCGCAGGCTCTAGAACGCAGGCTCAGTAGTTGTGGCACATGGGCTCAGTTGCTTCACAGCATGTGGGATCTTCCCAGAACAGGGCTCGAACCCGTGTCCCCTGCATTGGCAGGCGGGTTCTTAACCACTGCGTCACAAGGGAAGTCCCTGGTTTGTGTCCTTTTGATGCCACTCCAGTAGTCTTTGATAACTTCATTACTCTCTGATATAACAAGATAGTCCAGATTCATCCTTTACATTTCCTGTTCCAAACCTGGAACCAGTCATTCCAAGCACTCCTGATTTCCTTTTATTCAGAAGTGATAGTTAGAAGCTATCCACTGGGAACGAAAGTGCTCACTGTTCTACTGGGTTATCATTGCTTTTTGTCTTTCTTAATGGACAGAGTTCGGAATGTAAAGATTTTAGAAAGATAAATCATTAATTCATATGACTATTTCCATTGAAAATTTAAGATTAGGGTTTTTATGTAAGCTTCTGTTTTATTTTTGGATCTCTTTACTATCACATTGAAAATCTGGATTCTTAACACTATTAATCACTTTTTTATTCTATACAAACTATAAATACGTAGACATAAGTGAACACTCATAAAGGAATGTAAATGAAAATCTCTACAATTATTATTAACAGTAATTCTATTGAATATAATAAAAGATTTTTCTGTGTGGTTCCTTTTTTGCCCTTGGCTGGTTTTCTGTGTGGTTATGCCACCAATTTAATAGGCATTTAGGATCATTTGTGGTTGTTGCAAAGGATTTTGTTTTGTTTTTTAAGAGATTTGTAAAAATTGTTTAGTTTTGCTTTTTAATTATGTGAAATATTTACCTGGGTCCAAAGTCAAAACTTTTAAACAAGATATATTCATTGAGGTCTAGTTTTCTACCTCTGCCCTCTCTTCCTATCTTTTTCTCCCTAATAGATAATCATTTTTCACTAGTTTCTGTTTTAGTTTGTTGTTCCATTTTTTTTCTCCTCAAAAATATTAGGGCTTCCCTGGTGGCACAGTGATTAAGAATCCGCCTGCCAGTGCAGGGGACATGGGTTCAAGCCCTGGTCTGGGAAGATCCCGCATGCTGCGGAGCAACTTAGCCCGTGCGCCACAACTACTGAGCCTGCGTGCCACAACTACTGAGCCTGTGTGCCACAATTACTGAAGCCCGCGCACCAAGAGCCGAGCTCTGCAACAAGTGAAGCCACTGCAATGAGAAGCACATGCACCATAACGAAGAGTAGCGCCCGCTCGCCGCAACTAGAGAAAGCCCGCGCGTAGCAACAAAGACCCAACACAGACAAAAGTAAAATAAATAAAATATATTTATTT
The DNA here is from genome assembly GCF_951394435.1 of Stenella coeruleoalba. NCBI lineage: Eukaryota > Metazoa > Chordata > Mammalia > Artiodactyla > Delphinidae > Stenella > Stenella coeruleoalba. The sequence continues at coordinate 147,939,055 of NC_137147.1, read as the reverse complement.
AAAAAAATTATCAAATATATGTGTGTGTGTGTGTGTGTGTGTGTATATATATATATATATACACATATGCACACACATACATACATCCTCCCCTTATCTTACTCAAAATATAGCTCTTTCTTTCACTTAACGATGTATACAGTCGTTAGAGTATAGAGATATAACAGAGGAATAAAAGTTTATATATGATGAGATATAAAGGATATATAGGCTTTCATCCCTCTATTCATTCTTTTTCACTCCTCTTTTATTTTTTCCACAGATCCACAGTACTCCATTGTATAGTTATACCCTAATTTGTTCTAGTCCCCTATCGATGAACAGTTTGCAGACTTTTACTATTATGAATAGCATTGCAGTGAATAACTTTTTGTATATGTCATTTAATAGTTTTTGCCATTGTGTCTTTGGGATAGAATTATAGGAGGGAATTGTTGAGTCAAAGATAAAAGAGTATGTTATTTTAAAAATATGGCCAGATTTCTCTGAGAGGATCGTAACCATTTTGGGTCCATCAGCAGTGTGTGAAAGTGCCTATTTTCCCAAAGCCTTTCCAGCAGAATTAGTTGTCAGATTTTAATTTTTGGCCCATCTGAGAGGCAAGAAATAGTATGTCAGTACATTTTTAATTTGTATTTTTTATGACTAATGTTTGTGTGTCTTTTCATGTATTTAAAGGTCATTTGCATTTCTTGTGATCAATCTATTCATTTCATTTGCCTGTTTTTCTGTCAGAATGTTGGTCTTCATTCTTGCATTCATTTTTAGAAGTTTTTTTTATATATTAGAGGTATACATCCTATATAACACATTTTCCTCAAATTGGTCATTAGTTTTGTTTTTTTTTTTTTTTTTTTTTTTGCTGTACGCGGGCCTCTCACGGTTGTGGCCTCTCCCGTTGCAAAGCACAGGCTCCGGACGCACAGGCTTAGCGGCCATGGCTCACGGGCCCAGCCGCTCCGCGGCATGTGGGATCTTCCCGGACCGGGGCACGAACCCGTGTCCCCTGCATCGGCAGGCGGACTCTTAACCACTGCGCCACCAGGGAAGCCCGGTCATTAGTTTTTTGACTCTGCAATACTTCTTTACCTTGCCAAAATTTTTTTGAATTAGTCACATTTATTGACCTTTACTGTTTCTGGGTTTTTGAATCATAATTAGGAAAGTTTTTCCCACTCCAAGTTTAAAAGGAAACTAACCCATTTCCCCGCTAGCCCTTGTATTGTTTACCTTTTTTTTTTTAAACGTATAAAGCACAGATCTATTTGATGTTTGTCCTCATGTACAGTGTGAAGAATGGATCCTTTTTGTCTCATGTGGCTATCCAGTTATCCCAAACAAATCATTAAAAACTTTCCTATTGACTTGAGTTGCCACCCTTGTCATATGTTAAATTTCCATAAGTATTTGGATCTATTAATGGAGCTTTCATACTGTTCCATTAGTTGGTCTGCCTGTCCACTCACTGGAAGCACACTGTTTTAATTATAGACTCTTTCATGTTTTCCTGGTTATTCTTGCCTGTTTATTCTTCCAAGTGAACTTATAATCAACTTTTTATCTGAGGATGGTGCTAGTGGGGAGACACATGATGATATTTTTATTGGGATTGTATTTGTAGGCTAAATTAGGGTGATCTGACATCTTTGGGATTTTGGGTATTCCTCTTCCAGCGTATGGAATGTCTTTTCATTTACTGAAATCTAGTTTTGTATCTTTTTTTTAAAAATAAATTTATTTTATTTATTTATTTATTTTTGGCTGTCTTGGGTCTTCATTGCTGTGCACGGGCTTTCTCTAGTTGCAGCGAACGGGGGCCACTCTTCGTTGCAGTGTGTGGGCTTCTCATTGCAGTGGCTTCTCTTGTGGAGCATGGGCTCTAGGCGCACAGGCTTCAGTAGTTGTGGCACGTGGGCTCAGTAGTTGTGGCTCATGGGCTCTACAGCACAGGCTCAGTAGTTGTGGCGCACGGGCTTAGTTGCTCCACGGCATGTGGGATCTTCCCGGACCAGGGATTGAACCCGTGTCCTCTGCATTGGCAGGCGGATTCTCAACCACTGTGCCACCAGGGAAGCCCCCTAGTTTTGTATCTTGCAGGGAATGTTTTACAGGTGGGTTTTTTTTGGTTTTTTTTTTAACAGCTTCATTGAGGTATAATTTACCTACCATAAAATTCATCCATTTTAAGTTTACAATTCAGTGATTTTTAGTAAATTCAGAGCTGTGCAGCCATTACTGCAGTACAGTTTCAGAACATTTCCATTAATCCCCAAAGATCCTGGATCCCTGTTTGTTTATAGTTAATCCCTGTCCTGCCCTCACTTCCGCATACAGCCTCTAATCTGTTGCTCTCTGTATAGACTCGCTTTTTCTGGACATTTCATATAAATGAAATCATACAATATGTGGTCTTTTGTGTCTGGCTTCTTTCACTTAGCATAGTGTTTTTGAGGTTCATCCATGTCGTAGCAGATATCAGTACTTAGTTTCATTTCATTTCATTTCATTTTAATTTAATTCTATTCTGTTCTACTTATTTTATTATTTAGTTCCTTTATAGTATTCCATTGTATGGATTTGTTTACCATTAGTCAGGTGATAGACATTTAATTGTTTTTAGTATTTGACCATTGTGAATAATGCTGTTATGAACCTTTGCGTACAGATTCTTTGTATATGTATATGTTTTCGTTTCTGTTGGATAGATACCCAACAGAAGAGTCCCAAAGAAGAGTCAAAGCTGTTAAAACTTCAGTAACTTTTGTGACTGCAAAAGACAGGCGCAGTAGCATAACAGGAAGATTTGATAGTAATTAGCACCAACTTGTTGAGTAGTTACGGCGTGGTGATATACTTCATGTAAAGAGCCTGAGTTTAGAATTGAAATTAGGTGTTAATTCCAAGTGTTGCTCATGTTTGCTTGACAAGTCGTTTAAACTTTCTAAGTTTCAGTTTCTTCATGGAGCTAGACATGCAGAATATTATACATGGGACAAAGTATGTGCTCACATATTGCAAGCTATTCTTGTTATTGGCATCATACCAGACTTAAGGCACAGGGGGACCAGAATAATCAGTGATTTTGGGGGGTTCTTGAAGACCTCTGTCAGAGAAACCATTGTTTTTGTTACCATTGTTACACTACCCAGGTTATTACATTTTATTTTTCTCATGATGTATTAATACATTATTGACAGGGGGATTTTTGCCGAAACTACATCTCCAGTCAAAAATATGTTAAAAAGTACAAGCAAAATAAGTACAAGCAAAATAAGTAATCTTAAAAGAAATAGCTAAATCACCTGCAGTCCCATCACTCTTAGCTGCACTCAAGTCTCTCATCCTTTAATATTTCTACATGCAAATGACATGAAAATGAAATTGGCCCAATAAGAAGTGACCTATTGTCTTGATTTTTTAAAAGCTGTATTAAGGTTAACTTCATAATTTTAGGAATATTTCCTTTAAATTGTGTTTTAAATAATAGTCATTCTAAAGATGCCCAAATCTTGCCTAATTGTGATTATTATTTAGTTACATAATTTTTATGTATTATGTTCAAGTTATGCTTATAAAGATTCTTTTTAGAAAAATGTTTAAGCAATAAGAGTAACAGTGCCTAAATGAGTTATTTATATAACTTTTAGTTATACAATCTCTGTGTTCATAAAAAATTATATAAATTGAATTTTAATGCATTAGCAAAGCTAGCTTTGTATCATTTGTCATTGGAACTTCAAAATGTTACATTTATATTTGACTTTGCATAACTGTGTAAAAGGTGTTTAATAATGTTAGGTGATTTTTTTTTTAACAGGCTTGTAAAGAAATTTCATGTATACATATATGGAGAAAAATCACTAATAAAGCTGATATATAGATGTAGCTTTTCTCCAGGTAAAGTGGTAATGTCCAGTTGGTGGGTTAAAATAAGAGAGGTTTTTTTTTTAAAAAAAAATCCACGGTCTTTTATTTTTATATATAATGCTTTTAGTTTTAAATATATGATTGCCTGTGTACGCTTACCTTAAGCTGCATCGTGTATGTGATTACGAAGAATTAGAAATGTAATTTGGAAATTGAATCGATAATATTATTTTAAATAGCCACTGAGTGCTGCTATTTTGTTTTTCTCTGCCTATATTTATGCTGTTAAAAATACATTTGACCTGAACATGTGTATGTGTGTAATCTTTAGAACTTAGAAACTACTTTAAAAAATTTGCACATAATTTTTAAATCTTAATTTTTTTCTATTTAATGGATAGAGCAATTTGTAAGTATTCCAAAATAGAAATATTACGGAATTTTTTTTTTTTTTTTTTTTTTTTTGCGGTACGCGGGCCTTTCACTGTTGTGACCTCTCCCGTTGCGGAGCACAGGCTCCGGACGCGCAGGCTCAGCGGCCATGGCTTACGGGCCCAGCCGCTCCGCGGCACGTGGGATCCTCCCGGATCAGGGCACGAACCCATGTCTCCTGCACCGGCAGGCGGACCCTCAACCACTGCGCCACTAGGGAAGCCCTGGAATATTTTTAAAATAACTATTTCTCTAATCAGATCATCTTTTATTGCCTCTGTGATTTACCAGTGCCTTCCTTGTTATCCTCTTTGGAGTATCAGAGAGCATGTTATAGATCTTTGTCATGGGCTTGTAACCTCCTCCAGATAGTGGCCAACTTTTGAAGTAGTGCAGCTATTTGATGATGTAGAGGTATATTAGAGATGAAATTCCAGGTTGTCTAGGAATGGTGCCTCGGGTGAAGGAATGTAGACTGCGTAAATTCCACAGTGAGAAGAAAGTTGAGCCATTTGTTGTCATTGTGCTAAGCAAGAGTTCTGTAAGAGTTGGATAAAAATGAATATATGGTATCAATGGAATGCCACCGTACTAGTAGAAAATGTAATGAAGAAAGGGAGCATGTTTACAAGAGCAGCAAAGAGAATAAAGAGTGTAAGAATAATCTCAATAGGAGTATATTTAGCTTCTTTGAAGAAAATTATGTAGCTTTATAGAGAGTTACAATTATAATCAAACCAAACCCTCACTTTTTCTACAGGTTTATAAATATGATATTGGACAGATATGTTCTTGGATGAAAGTATGTATATTATAGAGATATCAGGGCTTTGTTAGTGATGCTTAATGCCAATCCAGTCCAAATCTCAAGAATTTTTCTCTCCCCTTGATTTTATAATCCTGAAGAATAATTAGAAAAACCTGAATCTACTAAGTATCAAAATAGAATTATTCCAGTCTTTTCAACAAATAGTGTTGGGACAGTTATGGATCTACATGCTAAAAAGGTGAATTTAGACCTTTTATATCATGTCAGACACAGAAATCAACCAAATGGATCACAGACTTAAATGTAAGAGCTAAATTATATAACTTCTAGAAGAAACATACAAATTCTTAGTCACCTTTGGTTATGCAGAGATTTCTTTAAAAGCTCACCAAAAACATGATCCATTAAAGAAATAGCTGATTTGGGCTTCATCAAAATGAAAGACTTTTATGTTTCATAAGACACCATTAAGAAAATGAAAAGAATATATACTACTATATATACTACTATACATGCAGTAGAACAGCTATAATAAAAAAGAGATGGTAACAGTTAGTGGCGAAGATGTAGAGAAAATGGAGCCCCATTTTCCTGGTGGGAATGTAAAACTGAACAGTCACTTAGGAGAACAATTTGGCACTTCATTAAAATGCTAAACATAAATTTACCATAGTATTTAGAAATTACATTCCTAAGTATTTACCGAAGAAAAATGAAACATGTATGCCTGAAGTACGTGTATTTATTTGTAATAGCCAAAAGTGAGAAAAATTCAGATGTCCATCAACAGAAGAATGGATGAACAAACTGTGATGTATTCATATTATAGGATACTGCCCAGCAGTAAAAAAGAATGAACTATTGATACACACAACATGAATGAATCGCAAAATAAGTACACTCAGTGAAATAAGCCAGATATGAAAGGATATGTAATGTATTACTCCATTTATATTGAGCTCTTGAAAATACAGATCAGTCCATAATGACAGAAAGCATGTTAGTTGTTGTAGGGATGTAGGGATGGGGTTAGAGGGACAATGATTGACTGAAATAGGGCATGTGGGATCTTTTTAGGGTGTTGGAAATGTTCTAAAACTGGATTGAGATGATGTCTGTGCTCCATAAACACACTAAAATCAGTGAAATGTACACTTAAAGTGGGTGAAATTTTAAGCTCTCAATATTCTTATTATGGGAAAATTCTTCTCGCAAGATATTACTTGTAAACTGTTGTCTGATCTTTACATTGACAGGTGATAGCAATGAAGAGAGAAGAATGTTTAAAAAAAGACATTTTAGCTCTAGATTTGTGGAAAATATAGCAAGAGAAGAAATGGAGCATAACTTTTCTTTTTTGTTGTTGTTTAACCATCTTGACCATTTTAAAGTATGCAGTTCAGTAGTTTTAAGAATATTCACGTTGTTGTGAAACAGATCTCCAGAACTTTTTCTTCTTGCAATCTGAAACTCCATACGCATTAAACAACTCCCTTTTCCTTCCGCCTCACAGCTCTGGTAACCACCATTCCACTTTCTCTAGGACTTTGACTACTTTAGATGCCTCACATAAGTGAAATCATACAGTGTTATTTTGTGACTGGGTTATTTCACTGAGCAGGGCCAGATTCTATTTATAATCTTATCTAATGCCATAAGTAACAATTCTAGGTGATGTAAATATTAAGGAAACACATTGCACCAAATATAGTATGTACCATCTTCTAGATGAGTGAGCACTTTCCGAACTTGGAATACTTTAGAAAAGAACACGTACAAAAAAATTACAGATTTTGTAGCACAAAACTGAAAAGCTACTGTGTTTTTCTTAAAAGAATACCATATTACATAAATTAAAAAACCTTGAAGAAAACTTACAGAGAGTGTGGTGTCTTCATTTTAGATATCAAAGGGTTGATATCTTATAGAATGTGAATATCTTACATAAGATCTTAAATCAGTACTTTTAGATATTACAGTATTAATATCTTTATATAAGATTATACAAATTCTTCTGGAAACTACTAAAAGTTTGTAAAGAACAAACAAAAATCATAAGAGGAAACAAATGTGCAAATTAAGAGAGTAAGTACTGTTTTCACTTTGCATAGTGAGCTCTGGTTTTAAAAACTTTGATTTGACAGATGAATTTTACTTTTGTAATGAATTTCAGTCTTCAAAGTCAAAATAAAAATTTTGTCTTTAAGTTAGCTGACAGGCATATGCTCTTTATTTTTTTAATTGAAGTATAGTTGATTTACAACGTTGTGTTAATTTCTGCAAAGTGATTCAGTTATATATATATATATATATATATACATTCTTTTTTTGTATTCAGTTAAACATATATATACAAAGTGATTCAGTTATACATATATATATATATATATATATATATACACATCCTTTTTTTTATTTTTTGTATTCTCTTCCATTGTGGTTTATCATAGGATACTGAATATGGTTCCTTGTGCTGTATAGTAGGACCTTGTTGTTTATCCCATATGCCCTTTAAATGTTTTTTCTTTTTGTTTCCAGGAAATATTGATGAAGATGTTGTGGTGATAGAAGCTTCCTCCACTCCCCAGATCACTGCCAATGAAGAAATTAATGTTACCTCAACTGACAGTGAAGTGGAGATAGTAACAGTTGGGGAAAGCTATCGGTAAGATTTTAATTCCTGGTTGTATATTTGAAGTTTTAGATGTAAATGTTTAGACCCATTTGTGCTGCAGATATTTGCATTTTTTTACTTTTTTTTTCTTTACCTAGTTTTAGTGTGTGTATACCAACCAGATTAGTGGTTGTCAAACCAGACTGTGTTAGACTCATCTGGGAAGATGATAAAATATATATTGTTGCCTGGATCATAGCCCAGACCAGCTGAACCAGAATCTTAGGAATCAGTATTTTTTTAAGCACCCCAAGTATACAGTGAGTGTTGAGTCATTGCTCTAGATAAACATCAGTTTTACTTGGTGTTTTATAAAATTGAATTTGTTTTATGATTCAGAAAGTTCACAAACTCCTCTGAAATTTAGATGTGAATAGTACATAAGTATTGGGAATGATATTGGCATCTCATTAATACCAGTGATGTTTATGCTATTATGGTAGGACAACTTAGTATAAAACATAGTTTTTGGATTTTTTTGTCCTTCACTCAGTAATTTTATATAAGCCCTGTAGTAAAAAATGAATGATATATCCTCATTTGTTTTGATAAATAACTGGAAATGACATTGCCCTTTTGAGAATCACTTTGACAGAAAAAAAAAAAGAGAGAGAGAGACCCTAACACAATTCATTTTGTGCTTTAGATGATTACAAATACTGGTAAAGGAAGCAGTGAAGTACTCCTCTCTTTCGTCTGATACACCAAACTGTGGATGAATCTTAATTTTTGTGTTGGAATGAATTTAGAAATGCATTTGCTTATTGTATTTTAATTTGTTATTGATTTAAGAAAAAAGCATTCTTATTTTGGAAGCATGTTACAATCATACCTAGAATGTGCTTCTTTACTTGCCACTTTCCCATTGGAGTACTACTTCTAATGGCATGGAAGAGAGCACTCTATAATATATCCCTGTTTAAGTTTTAAATGATTTTCCCAGACTCTGAGGAAAATTGATACTCCACAGTACGTGCCACAGTTATTCTGTGACTGTCCATAGTGGTTGGTACAACGCTGACTCAGTTTTTATGAGCTATAACAATTGTTGAAACTAAGGACCTGTTTTTTCGTGGAACTGGAGAGCTTTCTTTTCATGTAGACGCTTAAATGTTCAAGCAGATGCGTTTACATAGTGATAGTGCTCTTGAAAAAGACACACAGTGCTCATTAGCCATATTTATTTTCCTTATGGTTACCTAGAATATTAACTTTGTCACTTTAGCTGGCTCTTGGCCCTTCCTGTTCAAGAGAGAATGTATCTGTGTTTCAGATCCCTTTGTGTCAAGATTTGACAGTTGCCACTAATTATAGGGGCGACTAAGGCCTCTGTGAAACTGTTCCTCATACATCAAGTTTTTTGCTGGTACTTTACTCAGCATTATATTTGGAGTTAGGACATCCTGTGAAGTTTTCACAGAAGTGCTGCATAGTGGACGTGGAAGTTTCTGCAGCTGTTAACAGCTTCTAAGAAATAATAGACTACTCAGTCTCTCATCAAATACTCTTGGTTTCTCAAGAATTTTAAATGGTGATCATTCTTATCTAAAACCATTTCAGCTTGAAATATTTGTTTACCTTCATGCCTTAATCTATACAATTCTTGCTGGAATACACGGTCTTTTTTTTAAAACTCTGTCTCAGGATTTAACCTCTGTACTCCTGTTACTTGAAAACTTAATTTTAGAATTTGAACTTCTTTCTAAACTTTTAGGCTCTGTAATTGCTGAGGCCATTGTCAGCTCAGTTTGAACTTCGGAGTTCTCTTCTGAGTGGTCAAGCTTATACGATGACTGCATGTTAGTGCATCTGGCTCACTCTTTCCATACATAGTGACAATAAGCTTATAGGCAGTTTTACATTCAGTTTGGGCAGGAGAAAAAACCAACTTCGTAAGCCCCATCTTTCTAAAACATATTTATCTTTTTCTCCTTGAAGCCTGAGGACTGCATATTCTACATACTATCCCTCTGTACCCTTAGTCCAGATCATTACAGTGAATCCTTTAAGAATTTTTTAAAATAAAATATATGCTGTAAGTAATTTAGTACAATACACATAATTAAAAGATGATAAAAGCATTCGGCGTTGAGGGTTTGTGATTATATGCCTTTAAAGCCTAAAGCAGCTCAAACGATGATGTTTCTTATAGTAAACTAGCTACAACTATCCGTACCTCTCCTGATGGCAAGAACTCTCTCCGGTGCTTTGAATCTCTTTTAGACAGTCCCAGAAACTTAGCTTGGTTTGGGACTCCCAAAGCCATGCTTTGCAGATCCAATCTAAACTAAACATAGAAGATCATGTGAATGTTAAATGTTTAGGGTGTTGATATTTTTGTTATTATACCTATGGTGAATAATTTTAGGTATTAACATAAAATGTAAATAATTGATTATAACCCAGGTGAATATTCAAAGTAAACATAGAAAAGGGAGCAGCATTCTTGAAACAGAATCCTGTATTTTACACCAGTGATTGGTCTAACATATCATTTTTCATTTTCTGAGGTCAGTTGATTGGTGAACATTTGTTGAACATTTAATTCAGCAGATGTTTATTGAGTGCTAGACATTATGCTAGTCAGAATTTTAAATTCTATTATGATTATTCCTCTGGAGAATTCTTTTTATTTTAATTTATTTTATTTATTTATTTTTGGCTGCGTTGGGTCTTCATTGCTGTACACGGGCTTTCTCTAGTTGCGGCGAGCGGGGGCTACTCTTCATTGCGGTGCGCAGGCTTCTCATTGCGGTGGCTTCTCTTGTTGCGGGCTTCAGTAGTTGTGGTGCATGGGCTTCAGTAGTTGTGGCGCACGGGCTTAGTTGCTCTTCGGCATGTGGGATCTTCCCAGACCAGGGCTTGAACCCTTGTCCCCTGCATTGGCAGGCAGATACTTAACCACTGCGCCACCAGGGAAGCCCCTCTGGAGAATTCTTGAATGAAGAATTTCACAACTTAGTTTGTAAGAAAGGCTTATGATTTCTTAGGTAACTAAAAATTTTGTTATTTAAGGTCTCGTTCAACCCTTGGACACAATAGATCTCACTGGAGCCAAGGTTCAAGTTCTCATACAAGTCGGCCACAGGAGCCACGGAACCGCAGTAGGATTTCTACTGTTATACAGCCCTTGAGGCAGAATGCGGCAGAAGTTGTGGACCTTACTGTTGATGAAGATGGTAAGTTGGAGTACTAGCAGTGTAGAATTATGAATAAGATTTGCTAAAATGAAGTATCTTTTTTTTTTTTTAAATGAAGTATCTTAATATGCTAGAAACTTCTATTGCTGCTTAATGGTAATATATATTAAATTACAGGGAAGTTGCCAGGTATCCTAATGTTATTTTTCAATTAATATAATAACCTCAGTTTGTAAGTTGTGTCTAAAAATTCTCTCTGATTATTACTTCATTGCTTGGTAGTTATTTTCTTAGAAAAAAATTATTTTTACAAGAGGTAGTTTGATCTATCCTCAGACTTATGTGTTATTGATACTTTCATTTATAATATTGTTATCATACTTTAACTTTGCTATGAAAAATAGAAACAGCACTTTAAAAATACAGAACAGGAAAGCAATATAACCGAGTTTAAATGGTTAATACTGGTTATTTGAAATGTTCAGTTTTCTTTTAAAAGTTGTGTTATCCTTCAGTGTAATAATATGGTTACCTTATGTGCTGCTCAGCTTTAGTGTTTTGTTTTGGCTTACAGCTGCACCCAAGTAACTGAGGAAATAAAGGTAGAGTTGGAAAACAGAGGTTAGGGAAAGTGGTAGCAAGTATGAATATATGAAGACATATGTGAATTTTCCCTCAGAGTGACAATGGTCTTCAGATAGTAATAGTTACATCTTAGAAGGAAATGGTCAATCATAATTTCCTTAAGGAGACAGTAAGCCATATATGAATTTGTTAATTTTGGCAGTTAGCTATAAATTGGAAAAGATACATTAGCTAGGTAGGAAGAGTTAGGGGCCTTGTGCAATCAGCTCTCATATCGGCTGTTTGCAGTTTGGATGATCATAACTTTCAGAGTAGCAGTACTTTGGAATTAAGATGTTTATTAAGGGCTAATTTATTCCCATTGTCTACATTTCATTTAACAATGTCTTGGTTTTTATTTTTTTTATGATTTTTTTTTTTGCGGTATGCGGGCCTCTCACTGTTATGGCCTCTCCCGTTGCGGAGCACAGGCTCCAGACGCGCAGGCTTAGCGGCCCTGGCTCAACGGGCCCAGCCGCTCCGCGGCATGTGGGATCTTCCCAGACCAGGGCACGAACCCGCGTCCCCTGCATCGGCAGACGGACTCTCAACCACTGCGCCACCAGGGAAGCCCTCGGTTTTTATTTTGAAGCACCATAAATTATCTGTAAGGCAGTGGTTAATACAATAGGGATTAATTAAAGATTACTCAATTAAATATTAATGGCTCTTTTGGAAACTTTTTGTGTGTTGTCCCATGTGACACCTGCCATCCAGTAAAGTAACAAAAGGTGACAGAGTAGCCTTTTAACCCACTAGAATTTAGTTCAAACAGAATACTTTTACTTTTAGGTTAAAAGTATTCCAGTGATCAGCAGATGCCCCCTTCTCCCTACTGGTTTCTTTTAGTGGAAGGCTTCTATCTTATTAAAAATAAATTCAAAACTTAAGTTTATCAGTTAGACCAGTGGTTCTTACCTACTGGCCATTTTGTGCCCCTAGAGACATTTGGCAATATCTACAGACACTTTTGGTTCTCATAGTTGGGGGAGAGTGCTATTAACATCTAATGGGTAGAGGCTGGGGTTGCTGCTAAACATCCTACAGTGCAAAGGACAGTCCACCCCGACCCCCCTCCGCCTCCAACAAAGAATTATTCAGCCACTGTCAATACCAATAAGACTGAGAAACTGAGATAAACTATTTGCAAATCAACAGAGGTTCCTCCCTCCCCCTTTTACGTTTAGGCAAATATATTTCTTTAAGCATCTGAAGTACAGGGTCCCATATAGACTAACAGGTACTATTTGTGTTTCAGGAATCAGCGGACCTCACTTCATTGTATAGAATAGTTGTCCTCTCATTGTATATCACATTTAAAGAGTGATAATTCAGGTCTAATTATTGTGACTATGCTTTGCACAGATTTATTCCCATTATTCTTAATTTTTAAACAATCATTTAACAATTAGGGTCTAAAGTATAACTCATTCATAAGTTAAGGTCTGCCTGAAATTTCTTTTAATTTCTACTATAAAAACTTTAATTTTTATTAGGAAGTACTGATGAATATTAATATTGGCAAAAAATTTGGGGGAAAAACATACAAAAAGGCATGTAAGAAATTAAAATGGTTATTAAAAATCATAGCTAATGTTTATTGAATGACTACTGCTTGTAAAGCATCATATAAAGTGCTTTATATGTGTGATCTCTGTTCATCCTAACAACAGTTCTATGAAGAAAATTCTGTACTTTCCTAGTTCTACAGGTGGGGAAATAGAGAGTGGTTAAGTAATTTATCCTAGATCATACTGTCAGTGATGAAATCAGAATTGCTATCCAAGCTGTGTGACTCTAGAATCCATAATGTAACCAGAAAGTACAATTTGTATACTGTTCTAACAGCCTGTGACAATGTGTATGGACATAGCAGAGGGACTTTTACTTTGCCTCTTTTCTTTGTGATCAGAAAACTTACATGGTCATTACCCCAAAAAACTATATTAGTCCTTTGAATTATTAGAATATACATATATGTGTTGGGTTTTTAAAAATGCAATAACATGTCATTTTAATGTTGCAGTTTAACTTTATGAAAACTTTTTTTAACTGTATATTGTACTTATTAGAGGATTCATATTTTGTTTCAATAATTATCATAAAAATGTTAGCTTTTATTAAAATATAACCCATTACCTAATTTGCTTTGAAATGCTAATAAACATTTTCTATATTGTAGAACCTACTGTAGTACCAACCACTTCCACGAGAATGGAATCACAAACCACAAGCGCTTCCATTAACAATTCAAATCCATCTACCTCTGAGCAGCCCTCTGATACTGCTTCAGCTGTCACTAGTAGCCAACCCTCCGCAGTGTCAGAGACTTCACCTATGCTTGCAAGCAATAGTATGAGTGGTACTTCTACAGGAGGTATGTAAAAAAAGAAAAAGAAAAGACAAGAAGAGCGGGGAGGGGACTCTTTGTTAGAAAAAGGATTGTTGTTTTTAAGATTTTAGCTGTGTTAGCAAGAGTGTATTCTTAGAATAAGCATCATATGTGAACAAAGTGGTCTTTATTAGAATTAGACTACGACTTCATATTTGAGTCTGTGTGCTATGTTACTGGAGTGTTATAGCTCAACTGAAAGAGATGGGGGAGAATTGAATGGCTGACACCAAAAATACAAGCAACAAAAGAAAAACATAAATAAACAGGACTTGATCAAATTTAAAATTTTTGTACATCAAAGGAAATTATAAGAAAGTGAAAAGATAGCCTACAGAATGGGAGAAAAATATTTAAAAATCATATATTGGATAAGGGTCTAGTATCCAGAATATATAAAGAACTTGCACAACTCAACAATAAAAAGAAAAGCAGCCCCGTTTTAAAATGGGCAAAGAATTTACATAGGCATTTTTCCAAAGAAGAAGGTCATTTGTACAAATGACCAAGAAGCACATGAAAACGTTATTAGGGAAAAGCAAATCAAAACCAGAATGAAATTCCACTTTACTCTCACCAGGATATCTATAATTAAACAAAACAAAAACAAAGAACAGGAAATCAGAAGATAAGCAGGGTTAACAAGGATATAGAGAAATTGGAACCTTTATTTATTTTTCTTTTTATAAATTTATTTATTTTATTTATTTTTGGCTGCGTTGGGTCTTCATTGCTGCAGGCGGGCTTTCTCTAGTTGCGGCAAGCAGGGGCTACTCTTCGTTGCTGTGCACGGGCTTCTCAGTGCGGTAGCTTCTCTCATTGCAGAGCACGGGCTCTAGGTACGCGGGCTTCAGTAGTTGTGGCACGTGTCAGTAGTTGTGGCTTGCGGGCTCTAGAGCGCAGGCTCAGTAGTTGTGGTGCACGGGCTCATTTGCTCTGCAGCATGTGGGATCTTCCTGGACCAGGGCTCAAACCCATGTCCCCCGCACTGGCAGGTGGATTCTTAACCGCTGAGCCACCAGGGAAGCCCCTGGAACCTTTATTAATATCTGGTGGGAATGTAAAATGGTGCAGCCACTGTAGAAAACACTTTGACAGTTCCTCAAAAAGTGAAACATAGAGTTAGCAGCATATGGCCCACAAGTCCACTCCTAGATCCGTATCCAAAAGAATTGAAAATAGGAATGGGAGTTTTAAAAATTTTGATGATGTCATTTTCCCAATATTTTGTGTTGTTGTTTATTCTTTTGGTGTCACATCTAAGAAACCATTGCTTAACCAAAGTTCTCAAAGATTTACTCCTCTGTTTTCTTTTAAGAGTTTTATAGTTTTAACTCTTATCTCAGATTAACTGGGTCTTAAAGTAGTCTTTTTTCCGCTCTTGAATGACGGCACAGAGATAGGAACTTGCTGTTTAGTAACAGAGACATCATAGACCCTATAGCTTGTAGATTGACTATATCACCAATAATATCACCATTAATAACAAAACCACCATATATTTTCTATCTTTTTTTGGCTTTTAATAATATATTTAATTCCTATAATATCCCTGTAACTTACCTTGAGCAGATTGGAAAACTGCTTGTGTCTGGTTTAGATCTCCCTTCCCTGGAAACTTGAGGCAAAGGAGACTTGAGGCAAACTTGAGGAAACAAGGAGATTTCTCAGGGGTGTCTTTGAAAAAAAAAAATGTAGGCAGAAGTGAAACGGGCTTTTATTTCGTTTATTGAGTGCACTGTCTTTCCTGGTAGCTTTATGTACCCTATGCTTATCTAGATGTTATGTGAAACAGTCCCAACTTTATTTCAAGACAGTCTCAAAGCTTTTATTTATGTACTTATTTTTTAACACGCTTGTTTAGTTAGGATTCACATTTAATCTATTAGGTAGTAACTTCACTGCCTGAATGGCCTTCTCATGATATTATTCTATCTTTTAATGACCACCCTTGGGATAGACTTGCTCATGTTGTATTTCTCTAGACTAGGAGAACCTTGTTCCAGGCCAGATTGTTCCTCTATATGAATCTGATAGAAGCACATACAGATATTCAGATTACATTAGGGGCGTTCAATTCTGCTGGCTTTATTTCCTTCCAAGACTGTAGAACATCATTCACCTGTTTTCTTCACATCCTGTCATTACTTTGCACCTTCTTGTATATTTCCAACCTTGAATCACTTGAGCCATGTAGCTTCTCTCTTATCCAGGTTCCTAAATGGGACTGATAAAAATCATAGAACCATGCAGATTGATGCCTCATCAATTTATGGTATCTAATCTTGGGCTTTTGGTAATAAGTTGTCATAGTGTGATAAATCCCAATCGGTTCTCTTTCCTTCCCCTCAGTGTCTATTCCAAAATTCTCTTATTCTTCTTAAGACTCTGATTTCCGGGGGTAGGGGGGATAAAAAAAATAAATGAAGGTTCTCAAGCATGAATACTTGTAACTTCCAGTCCCTTTAATAAAAACTTTTGTGTATTTATACCTATCCATATCTCCTAACTCCTGGTCTCTTAACTCCTTCTTATAGTTTCCAGTCTCTTTATCTATGCTCCACCTCCTGTCCTTTCTTGTGTCCTTGACCTTGCTTTATCAGTTATCTTCCCTGTGTCTTCAGCATCTTTGTTGGTTCCATCCCCTTCATACACGCACGTGTACATTTGTGTTAAGTCTATGTATACCTAAGTGGATCTTCTTCACCTTAAACTCCTTCATTTAACTTTAACTCTGACTCCTTTCAGAACAAACAAACATGATGTTTAAAAATCTGGCAGTAATTTTCTTCTCATCTTATTTTCTTCCAGGACTCTATTTTCATCCCTTCTTTCACTCGTCCATCTCATAACTGTAGGTGTTTTCACCTACCACCAGTATGCCGATGACTCACCGTATTGCTTCCAGAACACTCTCCTTGTTTTAAACTTTCATATCCAACCGCCTCTCCTCTGGACCATTCTGCAGTCACCTCAAACTCAACATGCCCCAATCAGCTTATCATCTGTCTGACTTCTCAATGTTCTTAGCTTTATGCGTATATGCTATCTTATATATTCATTTATTCAGCAAGTATTTATTGATTGCATACTATGTATCAGGCACTGTTCTAGACACCGGGAACACAACATAAACAGAGCTAACAATTGTAGTGGATAATAATAGCTAACATCTGTTGAACTCATAATATTGGTCAATAATTTATTTATATTAACTCTGATTTTTGTAATAACCTATGAGGCAGATTCTATTATTATTTTCATTTTACAGGTAAAGTAACTTGTCTAAGGTTATATGATAGTGGAGCAAGAATTCAAACCTACAAAGTCTGACTTGGATCTTGTAATCTTCCTTTATGCCAGGATTTCTCAACCTTGGCACTATTGTCTTTGGGCTGGACAGTTCTTGTGTGTGGGGGGGGGCGGGGGCTTGTCCTGTGCATTGCAGGATATTAGCAGCATTATTATTATATTTTTAGTTAATCTTTATTAGAGTATAGATGCTTTAATGTTGTGTTAGTTTCTGCTGTACAGCAAAGTGAACCAGCTATATGTACACATATATCCCCTCTTTCTTGGATTTCCTTCCCATTTAGGTCACCACAGAGCATTGAGTAGAATTCCCTGTGCTGTACAGTAGGTTCTCATTAGTTAACTCTTTTATACATAGTAGTGTATATATGTCAATCCCAATCTCCCAATTCATCCCACCCCCCTTCCCCCCCACCCCGGCCCGCGTAGCCATAGCAGCATTCTTGGCTTCTCCCTACTAATAACCAGTAGCACTACTTCCCCTCCAGCTGTGACACCAAAAGTATCCCCAGGTGTTGCCAGATATTCCCTGGGGGGCAGTGTTGCTCTATACTGTACCTAGAACCTAGTGCTTCTGTTATAATACTGGTTGATTTCTGTTTTAAATTTTCTCCGTACTTGATGATGAGCTCCTTGAGGACCAAAGATCAAGTCTTTCTCTTTTTCAGCACTAAGCTGCAACCATGCAGGCATGCCTCTTTTCCCTGTGCGGTTAGCTTAAATTTAGCAAGTGCTTATTGAACCACCTACATTGTGCAGGCATGTTTCTAGTTTCTAGAGATAAAACAACAAAGGCAGACAATATCCATTCGTTATTTTAAAGGCCAGGACTTTCATTTTTCAGTATCTTTGTAGATCCTTAACCATGTCATTATTATGTATAAGACTTGCCAAATAAATGAATAAATGCATGAGTACATCTCAGTAATCCTCCTAGAATTACAATAAAAGTATTTTAACCAGCTTGGTGTCACTGGGCTGTGGAGTTAATTCTTCTGGTGTAGATTTTCGATTATCTATTTTTAGTGGCCACTCAGCAGCCTAATTTTAATAAAAAAGGCAGTGTTTTATTTACTCAATCAGATGTCTTTGTATTTCACCTCTACTCTGTGGCAATTTTCTTTGGTCAGTAACTCTTGAACAAGAGGAGATTCAGTTGTCTTTACTTTGGATTGCTACCTTGTTTGAGCAACAAAGAGCTTCTGAACTGTAGGAAAATAGACATTAATTTAATTGGAAGCCAAAACTGTACCATAAGAAGTAGAGCTATAAGGTCAGTCCTCTTTTAGGGGCCATACTGTTAATCATATAACCCCTTAAATATGTGTTCAGCCTTAAGGATATTAAAGTCATTGTGCTTCCTCTTCACTCACTCTGAGTTTTGTATGTGAAATAATTGAAGACCAAGAGGGCAGATCGTTTCCAAACAGGTTAAGTGTCATATCTGTTACTTCAGTCATGGCCCTAGCGGTCCCTAGATCTCTTGCTCTGGTTACAGACTCATCTCCTGAGTCTTAGAGTTACACATAATCCTCAAATAATTGGGTTTGTAAAATTAACGTGTCATAGTTGGCAGGAATCATGAAGGTCATTTAGTCCATCCACTGAATGGATTTAGTGTCCCAAAGGTTTTCGATTTTCTTTTCTGAAGTAACACACAATAAATGACATTTACTTGTGTAACACTTTGACGTGGGGGCTGAGATATAACCCTGAAAATGTTGTAGGAAGTAAAGTTCCTATAATAATGATATTGTTGTAAATCTTACAGCCTTTGGGAAATAGCTACTTAATGTTTGATTCAGCATAGCGAAGATAGGCTGCTGATCATGGTCAGTTCCAGGTATGCCAGTTGTGACTCTGTCCAGGTTACTCAAGAAATTTGGAATGCAAATGAATGAAAGTGATTTAATTATAGAACTGACTTTGAATCTGCTGTCACTTATGTTTTAAAAGTGAACAGCTTTTTGACTTTCATTGTTTTTTGATACAAATTATTTGTAATATTTAACCTCTCAACTGATGATAACAAGGTAGTACTAATTCCAGGAGGCTATTAGAGATTAGTAAGAATTTGTAATTTTTTTCCATCCAAGTTTACAGACTCCTGAATTCTAGTTCTGAGGTTAAGAACCTTTACAAAAGGGTTCAGGAAATTAGCCCAAGTAGGCCAGAGTAGGAACTTGGGGTGGGGGGAACCAATATACATAGATTTAGAATAGAGATACTGCCTAACAGGGTTTAGATCACAGACTTTGCCCATAAGAGAATCAGCAAAAGCAGGATAGGACATGTATGGGAGGGCAGACCAAGGAGAATTACAGGGAGGTGTACTGCAGTCAGACCCATCAGTCAGAGCCTGAAGCATCCCTACCCAGATTCATTTATGTGAGTCTATAAATTCCCTTTATTGTTTAAGCCAGTTTCGGTTGGATTTTTGTATTATTTGTAAAGAACCAGAAGATTCCTAATTTTGGTACATTGGCCCAGAAGAGAATAGCTGTGTACTGTGAGCCAAATAGGAGCAGGGTATCCCTGGTATTGGTTACTCTAGAAAAAAGGCTAGAACAGTGGTACTCCAGAATCCTAAGGATTCTGAAGAGATGCCTCATGAGTCACGTGGGGGTGGGGGAAGGGAAGGACAGGGATTTGGGTTTTCCACTCTTCTAATTTTTATTTTTAAGTAAAAAAATTTATCTCCATTTTTATCTGTTTTATCTAATTTCCACATAACATGTACTTTGAGGAAGGGGTGCTTTTTTTTAGAGGAGTTTGAAACACTAGGATAAACCTTCTGGGGACACTTTCTGCTGTTCTTTTGGCATGGAAGAACATACCTTCAAAATAACTCTGGGCATGTGACAGGGCATAATCAGGACTCAGATATTTCATACCTAGAGGATTATTATCTTTTCTAACAACAACCATGCAAGGCAATTATTGCTACATTTAATAGGTGAGAAAGGGGTTAAATAACTTTCCTAAGGTCACATTGCTCCAGATTAGACAGGCTCAGGATTAGAACTCAGGCCCATCTGACTCCATGTTTTTTCCCACTGTTCCACCTTGAGTCACTAGATCATTATAAGAGACCTTTAATTTTCAACATAGTAGAGTCTTATTTCTTATGTTCTATTGGGTCTGAGTTTAGAGACCAGAAGAAGGGAAAAGACATTGGAAGTTAGTGAGACTTAGCCAGATATGCTCTGAGTTGGGTGGTTATGTCTTTTTTTTTTAAAAAATAAATTTATTTATTTATTTTTGTCTGTGTTGGGTATTCATTGCTGCGCGTGGGCTTTCTCGAGTTGCAGCGAGCGGGGGCTACTCTTCGTTGCGGTGCGCGGGCTTCTCAGTGCGGTGGCTTCTCTTGTTGCGGAGCATGGGCTCTAAGCACCCGGGCTTCAGTAGTTGTGGCATGCGGGCTCAGTAGTTGTGGCTCGCGGGCTCTAGAGCGCAGGCTCAGTAGTTGTGGCTCACGGGATTAGTTGCTCCGCGGCGTGTGGGATCTTCCCGGACCAGGGCTCAAACCCATGTCCCCTGCATTGGCAGACAGATTCTCAACCACTGTGCCACCAGGGAAGCCCGTGTAGTTATGTCTTAAGAGGATAAGATTTTAAGAAGTACATAGTAGTCTTCATTATATAGGAATGATTTACAGTATTGGAGGCTCATGGAGCTCAGGAGAACCTTAGCTTTGTTGCATATAATGGAAAGACTCCTATGTTATTTTAGAGTTTTTAAAATACAATTTAGGGCTTCCCTGGTGGCACAGTGGTTGAGAGTCCGCCTGCCGATGCAGGGGACACAGGTTCGTGCCCCGGTCCGGGAAGATCCCACATGCCGCGGAGCGGCTGGGCCCGTGAGCCATGGCCGCTGAGCCTGCACGTCCAGAGCCTGTGCTCCGCAATGGGGGAGGCCACAACAGTGAGAGGCCCGCATACTGCAAAAAAAAAAAACAAAAAAAACCCTAATAATTTATAATGACCTAGGAAAAGGTGATCTATTGCCATATTTAAACATCATGGTAAATATAAGCCTCCTAAAGCTTGCCTGAAAATCCCAGTGAAGATCACTGCCTGAAATTACAGGATATGCGTGTTAAGAATGTGACTGTATCACATTATTATTTACAGATATTTGAATTCAGTAATCACTTCTTAATTATTTACTTATTTATACACATTTATACACATATATGAAGTATACACTTTCTTTTACACAATGATATTTGATCATTTGGTTCTATGCATTTTTTCGTTTCAAGATGACTCAAGGAGAACTGCACCTAGTGCTATAACGGAAACTGGCCCTCCTGCGATGCCAAGGTTACCTTCCTGCTGTCCCCAGCACTCGCCATGTGGAGGGTCGTCTCAGAGTCACCATGCGTTAGGACATCCACATGCAAGTTGCTTTCAGCAGCATGGCCACCATTTTCAGCATCATCACCACCACCATCATACTCCCCACCCAGCTGTCCCAGTGTCTCCCTCCTTTGGTGATCCTACTTGCCCTGTGGAAAGACCTCCACAAGTACAGGCACCTTGTGGAGCAAATAGTAGTTCTGGTACCAGCTACCATGACCAGGTATGTGGAATTTGATGAGTTCATCTTGAGTTTTTAAAATTGTGGTTCCTTCAGGAGAAAAAAACAAACCCTAATGATAAATTTTATATGCTAAATAAGTCATTCTTGTTGCCCCTGCAAGAGTGGCCTAATTTAATGATGTGTGATTTTTTTAAATTAAGTATTTAAGATTTTCTCATGTAAATTATTGCAACTAATTGAGGGGGCCAGGGATGTAGAAAATTGGATGTGATACTAATTTTTATTCTGGAATGTTTTTAGGTGTTTTTAGTTAAATGTAGGTGGATCTAAACTTTTGGGATTTTATTTCAAACAAAGTGTTGAAACTGCAGTGTCAACCTAATTCATGAGAAATTCGGGAATTCTCCCAATTTTTTCCTCCTCTACCCTACCTCCTATTCTGGAGCCTGCCTATAATCTCCACTCATCTAGAAATAAACAGCCGTCTCAGATGCAGACCTGTTACATAGTTTCTCAGGAGCAGATGAGGTTTTTAGTTTGTGGGAAATTGAAATGTCAGCAAAAATTATAAGAAATTTTTTGCTAATTAAGTAAATTAGTTGATGTTATTAGTGAGTGCTTGATACGTCAAATAATATTAAATTAATATTGGTGGCCACATGGAGTAAATAAAGTGAGGTGTTATGTGCTATTTTAACTTTTGCTCCATTGTCTCTGTGTATAATCGTGACATAAACCTTGGTGGTGCATGCTTTAAAAATCAAAACATGTAATTTAAAACTGTAAGTGACACGTGCTAAAAAATGTGCCAGAAAAAAGTCAAAAAGAAATTCAGAGCAGCTCCTTTACTGTACCCTCTGACCTTTCCTAAAGTACTTGCTTCATCTTTTAAATTTTCGCTGGTTATCTCTTCTGGTTCTGACAAATTAAAAGTAATTAAGAAAGTGGGGTGTTCCCTTAAGAAGAAAAAACTAGCTGCTGATACCAAAAGGAAATTTGAAAGGGTTTAGTAAGAAATATTATTAAAGAGATTTTAGATGATGTTTTGGTTCTGATAACAGTTCTAAGTATTAACATCTATGGATTGTCTAGACCTGTTCTACCTCTTGGGAATGAGGAAGCAACCTGAGTGAGTTAATTAGAGGAAGAATCTCTTTTGTGTAAAATATAGATGTAACCTACTCACCTATATCTAAGTAGAGGTATTTGGACTGTACACAAAGCTTGAGAAGAATCAGCAGGATCAGGCATTCAGTGGTTATAATGGGTATGAAGGTAAACAAAGAATGAGGTTTTGGAAATATGAACGCTTTGAGATTGATGTAGCTATTTGTAGGACTCTGAAATTAGCCACATGCTCATGAGGTAGCCTCGTATAGTCTCTGTTTGAGATCTGTGTGGACACAGCAAGAAGTTGAGGAGAGGCAGACTGATCTGAGGGTTTATAATTGTGTGGATGTCTTATGATTGAGTGTCAGACTGTAGATAGGCAGAGAAAGATTGGGGAGGATTAGGCTTGACGAGAGGAGTTGCAGTAATCACTTGACTCTGTACTACTCCTTTTGATGTAGCTTTCTCTTTTGAGAGAATAGTTTACTTAGTGCTATGCACTAGTTACGAGCTGTGTAAAGTAATATTTGCCATTTCTGTGCCATTTTGCTTACCCTCCCTTTTCCTTCTATAATAATAATTGAATGAACTGTTGGAATTGTGAGGAAGAGGGTTCTCTGTGTTGATTTTTCCCCTTTTCTTTTTATTCTCTACTTTTAACTTTACCCTCGGTTCCTTCTAGGAGGACCTTCACCCTACTTAACTCACTCTCTGGGAGTGTTCTTAATCACTGACTGGAGAAGAAGATAGGAAATTTGCTCACCTTCATAGTATGTTGATATTCCAGTCCATTTGCCAAATTTTAGCCTAAATAGGAAAATACGGAAAGGATTTGAACCATAAGTAATAATTCACAGTCTTAAAATATTACTCTTAAACTTTATTTATTCAAATTGGGAGCATATATTGTATTTGCCAACTTAAAAGAAAGAGCCCAGACGTTTACTTAATTGATTGTAGACACATAATATAGAAGAGGAAAGTAGCTCTTTCTTTTCACCTTCCTACAGCTTCTCCTGTACCATCCTCCTCCTTCCCTTTTAGTATCCAGAGTTTCTCATGCTTCTGTTATCCTCTGAGCTGGGAGGCCATTGAAAGTACAAAGACAACTCTGTCTCTAAAAAAATAATAATAATAAAATAAAATAAATTTTTAAAAAGTACAAAGACCACTATGGTTCCTCACTGGACTGGGTGACCTGGGCCTCTAATAAATGCATTACCCTAGCTTTCCTCACCTCTAGCCCCTCAGCTTTCAGTATTGAACAATTCCTGCATGTGATTCCATATATAACATCTTTATTTCCTTTAATCATATTTTAAAAATTACAGCTGTACTGAACACTAAGCAAAGACTTGTATTTAAAATACTTAAGAATATAAAGAAGCAATTCTGTTTCTGTAATCTGCTCTAGAGTAGAAGGTAAAGTGTTTTACTAAGCACTTTTCAAAGTGCTCAGGGGAAAAAACTTAATTACTTTTGAGTAGAGATGGAATCTAGACTCTTTGATTTTCCAACTTGGTAAATGGGCCTTCCCTAAAATTATATTCCTAATAAAAGTAATCATGGTTTTAATCTTTTTTTTTTTTTAAGAGAAAAAAGTTATGAGGAAAAGCTAGCTAATGGTTTAGCTTGAATAATCTTAGGCCCTTTGTTATCTTGGATAATGTTTGCACTATTAAGAGTTTCAGTTGAATGCTTGCTGTGTACAGTTTAAAAACGGAACAAATTTTTACCTGGAGCCTTAAATGTTTTCAGTGGTATGATTATATGTTTTGTAAAGGAGTCCTAAATTACCAATCAGAATTTTGGGGTAAAGGAGGATATGGAAGTATGATTTAAAACTTTCTTTCTCTCTTAAAATCTAGATAATGGAAGAGAAACAGATCTTAAAATAATATATTAATTAACTTTTGTTCATCTTACAGCATGATCTCATGCTTGATTATTTAAAATTGATTATAGATTTTAAGTGTATAAGCACTACAATTTTTACAGTCCAAGATGCACACAGTATCTTCTTGGTGCTCAGTAGGTCTTCACACTCAAAATTTTTAGCAGTTTTAAATTCATAGATTCTATTTTTCTAGATTGCATTAGGAGTACTTTTATAATATAACATGAAACAATGTTTTGACCAAATTTTAGAAAGATAAAACATAGTTCCTCTTTATACAGCAGGCATTGCCAGTAGACCTGAGCAGCAGTGGTATCAGAAGTCATGGAAGTGGTGGTTTTCATGGAGCATCTGCCTTTGACCCCTGCTGTCCTGTTTCCTCTTCCCGAGCTGCAATCTTTGGCCACCAGGCTGCTGCTGCTGCCGCCCCGAGCCAGCCATTATCAGTAGATGGTTACGGATCCAGCGTGGTTGCACAGCCCCAGCCCCAGCCCCCTCCACAAGCCTCGCTGTCATCTTGCCGACATTACATGCCGCCTCCTTGTAAGTATGAATTTAACAGGCAAAGAGCTTAGAGGCACATAGATGAAGCATCGTCCTCTCCTCATGAAATAACCTTTCAGTAATACTAGTTTATAAATTTTTAGTACCTCCTTGGCCTACGAGTGGAGTGTATTTTTCCTATTTCATTTACCTCACGTACCCAAAACAGTCTTCTAAGGCAAAAAGGGCAGATGTTGTTGTAAAAGGTCTGGGAAAATAATAAAAAGTATATTTTGTCTGTTTGACATACTAACATTTACGTTTTAATTAATATCTATGAACTCGTACATTGAATGGCACCTTAGATTCCTATAAAAGGAAATTTTAAGGAATTAGATTTATCCTTTAGGAGTAAAAGGAAATTTGTAAGTTTAGTAGTCATTTCTACACATAGGAAAGTAAACTTTGATTAATAATTCTGAAGCTTAACTGAGGCACAAGAGAAAATTCCTTGACAGAAAGCTTTGCCAGTTGCAGAAAGGTTTCTGTACTCATTTGATGCAAGCAATTAAAATAGAATCAGACATGGCTTTTCTAAAGAAATTGAAATCTATGAGATACCATAAGAAATGAGAAATACCGTTAGGCTGTGTAACATATATTTATTGCTCTGTTAAATCATAGGTTAATAATCAGATGGAAGCTTATTAAGTACTTTGATTTAAAAGAAACACTGAAAATTCATGCCAGGGGTAAACCAGAAAGTTGGCAAGGAAATTTGCTTTTGTTTTGATTACATACAAGGGATAATTTTCAATTATATATCTTCTTAGATCTCTTCTTCCAGTCCTATAATTTTTAAAATCTGGGTCCTGCAGACACAGCTGGAGTCAACCCAGAATTTGTACAATGAAATCTGGTGATATATCGCTTTTCAAGAATGCAACTTCAAAGTATAAGGTAGAAAAAAGGTTTTGAAACGAGTTAGTTTTTGCAAAGCATTGACCAGTGGGCAAATTCTGTGTGTGAACACTGGTATGATATACAGGCTGTTCTGTAATACTTGCTGATATTCATCTTTAATTGATTATCTTTTATTGAGAACTCAAAATGTGTGGTTTTCTCCCCCTCCCCTTTAAAAATAATATACTGAAGCAATTTATAAGTGTATCCATTCATCTTTCATGTCCTAGTAAAAAATGTTTTAGACTTAAACTGGTTTTACTTTTATCATAAAAGTAACTGGTGTACATCCTAAGAAATTCAAACTGCAGAATGATATAAAACAAGAAGTTAAAAGCCCTCTCCTTTCTTCCCACTAATGCTAATATACCTCAGAGGTACCAACTGTTTATAGTTTATTATAAAACGTTTTGGAAATTTTCTTTCTCCACACATTATTATGACATATCTCTCCTTTTTTAAAAAAATGGGATTATATCAAACATAGTATTTGCCTCTTGCTTTTTCATTTGTGGTTTTTTTAAAATTCAACAATACGTCTTAGATTTTTTTTCATATTAGAATATAAAAATCTAGCTCATTTTTTTAATACCTCATAATATTCCATTGTATATTAAATTAGTCCTCTGTTGATGGACACTTAAATTGTTTGTAGTTTGTTAGTCTATCTGTAGGGTAACTTCCTGGGAGTGAGATTGCTGGGTTAAAGTGACATGCTGAACTTTAAAGAAGCAAGATCAAGAACGTTTTTTGTTTGTTTGTTTTTAGTGGCAAGAACACATAAAATAGAGAAGAAGGGAAATGGTCTGTGGGAAGGCAGAATATGTCACCTTTATACAGTTTTGTTTAGATAAACAGTGTATTATAATGATGGCTGAATTTTTCACCACACACAAAAACTGGCAACTATGTGAGGTGATGGATATGTTAATTAAACATCGTGGTAATCATTTCATGTGGTATACGTGTGTCAAATTATATTATACACTTTGAATATATTGTTATATTTGTTAATTATACATCAGTAAGGTTGAAAAAAATAAAATGAAGAGTTAAATAAACTGATTCATTCCAAAACAAGACTTTAAAATTCTGTTATATTTGTGAATATTCTTTCTTGTATAATGATTATAGAAGTAGAAAACCTTGACATGAAACTGGGAAAAATGCTCTAAATTTGAGGAAGGATAGTTAACAATGATAAAACTTAGTGACTTCCTTTTTGATGACCAAGGAGTACTGAGCTTTATGACTTCTTAGCGTAAAGCATTGATTTGAAAATATAACTTTTAGAAAATCAGTTTAAAAATATGTCACCACTTACATTGAGCTTAGTGAAAGTTTCCTTTAAATATTGTGACTATTTAGTGACTATTTCCTTTAAATAACAATACATACTAGCAACGTTTCCTTTGAAGTATGGCTGAATGAGTGCATGGTTACCTAACTTTCACCACTGATGCATGAATCAAAGCAATTAAAAATTGAAGGCAGCCTTTCTGTAATGAAACTAGAGAATTGCTGTAGCTTCACACCAGGCTACCAAGAAAAATCTTACAAATAAAATGAAATTAGAGCTAAAATCCACAGAGGAGACATACTTATTTTTAGACCTCAAACAGATGCATATCCCTCAGAGTAAGAGAGATATGTATTCCTCTGAGGGACCTTTCAACAGTCACTCTGCAACATAAAGATTCAGGATGAAGAAATGGGCGAAACCATCTTTATAAAGGCTGATTTCCGTGGCAAGTTCCTGGCAAATATACCCCCTTCTTCTTAATGTAGTACTGGAAAAGTGGCATGGGGCAGGAGGAGAAGTGCACTAATGGAAGTATATGTTTGCAGTTGTGCCTAGGACTCGCAAGTTGCTTTCCTCTTTCTAGTGCTCTATAACCAGTAAATGACAAAGGAAAACAAGATTTATGTATTTATAAGTATATAATTTATACATTTGATTATACAAAAGCAAAATACTTGAGTATGGATGGCAGAGTAAAATTGACAGGAGACAATTTGGAAAAATGTTTATACTACCTTTTTATGACAAAGCTTGCATGTATACAAGGAATACTTATAAATCAACAAGAAAAAGGTGAATAATAGGCTAAGAATATGAATAGATAATTCTGGGAAGAAATGTAAGTGGTAAATAAATACATAATTTTTTTCTGGTTAGCATTTAAAAAATTTAGTGATAGTGTAATTAGGCAGGAGCTGTCGTGTACTGCTGATGGTAATTAATTATGTAAACTTTGGGAAGGGTGTTATGTCAACCAGTATCTGAATTTAAATTATTCTCTCAGACTCAGAACTGCTTATAGGAATTTATGCTACAGAAACTCTCTGTGAGCAGTGTGTGTGTGTGTGTGTGTGTGTGTGTGTGTGCGCGCGTGCACATGCGTGCGTTTACACACGCGTGTACGTGCATGTACGAAAGAGCACAAGGGGAATCATACAGATGTTTATTGCAGCTTTGGATTACTTCCAGTTTTTATCAGTGGTGATTTCTTCAATAAATTTTGGTGCATTCCTATAGTGGAATGCTGTGAAGCTGTGAATGAAGTAAAGCTATATATATTGACATGAGAAGATACCTATGATTACTCAAAGAAGAAAGCAAGATGCCAAACAGGACTAAGCAGACTCAAGCATCGATAAAGTATTCATAAAAATTAAATATGTGCTAATATGTCTGTAAAATATAATAGGAATGTATTATGCCAATATATGCTCAACTGTATGGTGCCTGTGCTTTTCTTACAGATGCTTCTTTGACAAGACCACTTCATCATCAAACCTCTGCCTGCCCCCACTCTCACGGAAACCCTCCTCCTCAGACTCAGCCTCCGCCTCAAGTGGATTATGTTATTCCTCATCCTGTACATGCTTTCCATTCTCAAATATCTTCTCATGCAACATCTCACCCCGTGGCACCTCCACCTCCAACGCATTTAGCCAGTACTGCTGCACCAGTCCCTCAGCATCTTCCTCCCACACACCAGCCAATTTCACACCATATTCCAGCCACAGCACCTACAGCACAGAGACTGCATCCTCATGAAGTGATGCAGAGGATGGAAGTTCAAAGAAGGAGAATGATGCAGCATCCAACGTATGTTTTATGTTTTTAAAAAAATAATCACACTTTATTCTTTTGCCTTCTATTTCCATTGGTCTTTAAACCTGTAAAGTCTTTAGAAGTGATGTAGCTATCCTCAATTAATAGTGATGTAACTTAATCCTCCGTTCACTGGGAAATTAATTCTTTACTAACCAGAATGTTCCTCCATCTCATCCTGAGTTGTAGGTGCTGACAAAAAACAATCTATATCAGGTTATGTAGTAAAATCAAAGCCCTTTCAGGATATAACCCAAGGTCATTTATTTTTGCAAGCTAATCTTTGTTTCTTCAGTAGTCCATACTAAAGATTAATGTTAAAATTGGTGATCCTGAGTAACAAGATGTAAAGTTATTAAAGATTGAATTTGATTTATTTTATGTTACCAACCAGAGGGAAGAAGGGTGTTAGTAGAAGTTTTCAACAGCTGACATTGAAAAACTAGTCTTATTAACTTAGTTTATTTATAAATTTAAATATTAAGATATCCCCCCCCCAAAAAAAGATATTCCCCAAACATTATGAAAAGACTATAATTGAACTTTTTGTTTTCTTTTGAAAATTCAGGATCTGATATTCTAATTTAGGGCAGCGTACTTTGTTGGTCTTATTCTGCCTGCCTGTTTTGGTAAATAAAGGTTTGCAGGAAAACAGCTACACTTGTTCATCTGTGTACTGTCTGTAGCTTCTTTCACACTACAGAAACTAAATTGAATAGTTGCAACAGAGACCATGTAGCCTATAGAGCGAACAGTATTAACTATTTGGCCCTTCCAGAATGTTTGCAAAACTCTTGATCTAATCAATAATCTGGCACTTGTGTAACTTCTTTCTTTAGTTATATAATTTAAGGTTATATTCAGAATCTCTGGCTGTTTCTGCCATTCTAATATAGTGACCCTTTATATAGAAAGTTGCCAATTTCATATTCATATCTTCCAGTATCTAGAAAATTAAGATTAAACATGCAAAATCTGTAAATGTGTTCGAAACTAATAGTAAGAATTAGACTATAAAAAATGAATCCCTGGAGCTGTTTTTTCTTAAGTGCCACTTGTTTAGAACTTTATGACTATTTGCATTTGTAAATTTGACAGACTTTAGACTGGAAAGAGAAAATATAATTAGCTGGGATGACAAAGTGTGAATGGAGGTAATGTCAGTTCCCTGGATGGGTTGACATGTGTGTTTGAAAAAAATGCACAAGGTTAAAATTTTTTTCTTAGAAGTTTTATCCATTAAAATAGATGAATATTATTACAGTATAAAGGTGAAGCAAAATAAAATAGTTTCCATTTTTCTGCTTTATATGTTTATATAAAATAACTTCTTTGTGCCTGTAGCATATGCTGGAATATTAATTTTAAAAAGTTTATTTAGTTCCTATTATTCTATTTAAAATACTTGCTGTAAAGCAGGTATGCAAGATAATGTTAAAACTGCCTTTTTCCTTGGGTGATATTCAGATTGGAGGCATTGTAATAAATGAGCAGTGAGAATTTGTGGGATTATGGTTTCTTGATTTATTATTAATCATTAAATTATTTTATATTACATTTTTATAACTTATAGAATTAATTTCAAGACTAATCTGTAGATGTTTGTAATAGTAATACTATATTATTTTTTCTACACTAAGAAATAACCAATTATTCAATTATTTCCAGTGGTCTTTTTGTGTTCTGTGTTTCCAGGCGGGCACATGAACGCCCCCCACCCCATCCACATAGGATGCATCCAAACTATGGTCATGGGCATCATATTCATGTGCCTCAGACTATGTCCTCACATCCTCGACAGGCTCCAGAGAGATCTGCCTGGTCAGTATCTTGTTTATTTCAAAGCTATGCTCAGTTTCTTGTGGTGGAAACCTGGAAGAGATACTTTGTAGTGGAATGCCTAGAGAAGGGTAGTGTGGAGAAACTGAATTCCAGCTTATCTGTGAAGCACTGCCTCTGGGTGAGTCCTAAGAGACCTGGAGAGGAAAGAGTAGCAGCTTGAGTTCTGGGGCAGGGAGTGTGTCAAACAGGAGTAGAGCTTTTTGTTGTTGTTGTTTTTCAGGGATCTACCGTCAAAAGTTAACTCCCTAAACTTTTCATAAGTTCTTTATCCACCGCCCCCCACCTTTGTACTCACATTTGCTGTACCACCCTTAACCCCTGCTGTTGACAGGGGAAATCCAGCCAGCATCCTCTAGGCTTGTGTTCTTTCCTAGAGAAATGGAAGCAGATTTGCATTAATTTTCTTTCTGGATCTGTTATCTGTGGGCAGTCATTGAGATCTTGATCCACAATGACTTTTGAGACAAAACATAAAATGAAAATAAATAAAAGAAGATTTGGCATTTACCAAATTTTACTCTTTCTAAAATTTTGTTTACCCTTGCTTTATAAGGTAATTGTCCTTGATGCCAACAATCCAGAGGCACTATCCAACAAATGGAAGACCTGGGAGCACATTCATATAAACCAAAAAAGCAACCTCTATTCTATATGCTCCTCAAGAAGAATCAGACTTTTAGATTGGAAGGAACCTTAGGGGCCATTCATTGTATTCCCTTCCTTTGTGAGATGTGAAGCTGAATGCAAGTGCTTCGCTCCTCACGCTCACAAAATTGGATCTTTGAATGTTAATTCCTAAAGTGAATTTGAAATTATTAGTTATATCCTTTGGGCTAAATTATCTTTTTTTCTCAACTAAGTAAGATAAGAATCTTCAGATTACTTTAAAAAATGTAAACATCATCCCCCATTTCTGTTGATAATAAAGACACTGTAAAGATGTCTAAAATTTAAACTGTTCTCCTCTTTTGTCAGGGAACTGGGAATTGAAGCTGGAGTGACTGCAGCTACTTATACACCTGGAGCATTGCATCCTCACTTGGCCCATTACCATGCACCACCTCGACTTCATCACTTGCAATTAGGAGCTCTTCCTTTAATGGTAAAATAGGAACCTTTCAAAATTCTGACATAGTTGCCTTCGAAAACTGTTCTTCCTTTTCTAAATTAAATATTTTATTGGAAATATTTTTAATGTATTAGTTGTTAATAGGTGTTTCAGTAGAAGTTGAGAATTATTATTAGATTGAAACTGTGCTATAAGAAGGTATTAGATATATTAAAATATGTGTTTGTATTTGCATTGTAAAATATATTCTTCTTAATGTAAAAAATGACAAATTTTTTTCTTTTTATGTGAAGATGACAATCTTGATCTACTCTCCCTAGGACATGGGCTTTATTTTGTTGTAAGTGGTAATGGGTCTGTTCTAATGCATTCATACTTTATTTTCTGATCAGCAGGACTGTATTAATTCTCTGTATCTGATTTGAACAGATTCAGATTTTGTTGATCCATTTTGAGTTCTAAAGAACAAATTTCGCAAAAATTGAGTTTGCTCTTCACATAATACATATTGTGTGGTACAGAGAAGTGAGTAGTTTTGTCTTGTAGGGGTAGAGGCACTGCAGAGAAGGTTGCCAAGACACTTTATTATACATGCAACTTCTAAGCAGGCTTTGGAAGAATTGGGAATGGTACTCTTACAGTGGCTACAGCATGTAAAGAGCTTTCAAATAGCATAAGCACAAGGAAATCCAAGTAAGTTGGTATTTCTAGATCTTAGGGGTGAGGGTCATTCAGCAATGAAGTATCTGTCCTGCTAAGAAACTAGGACTCAGGAACCATTGAAAGGGGAATGTCTTGATCATATTTATGTTGTTAGAGTGATTTAATCAGATTGTAGTTAAATAGACCCCCTCTTTAGTTGTCTGTAAAATAGATTTCATGGTAGGAGAAGGATACTGGTTAGGACATTATAGTAGAAGAGATAAAAGTTGGTGAATGCCTGAACAAGGACAGTGGGAGTTGACATAAAAATGATGGGATACATTTGAGTAATATTTAGGATGACTTCCAGATTTCTAGCTTTGGTTATTAGGTATATGGTGTTGCCATTCACTAAGTTGGAGAATATTAGATGAGGGTTTAGGGAAGGGGTTATTAGGTGAGTTAGGTTTTGGACATACTGAATCTGAGATAATATGTGTATCAAGGTGGGATGTCCAGTAGGAAGTTAGGTTTATGGTCTGGATCTCCAAACAATAAACTGGTATCTGAGTTAAAGATGGGTTGTGATCTGTCAGTGTACAATATATATGTGTCACATATCTGTCATATTACATGAATCCATGGAAGAGGATTAGATTTCCAGGAAAATCTAATCTAATTTGTCAGACTGACAAGAGATTGACAAAAACCTTGGAGAATAATAATACTATATTTAAATGATAATACTGTACTTCAAACAAAGAATTCCAAGAATTGGCTAGAGAAGTTGAGGATAAATAAAGTTAGAATTATGTCAAAATAATATGGTCAGTAGTGTTTCATCACAAAAAAGTAAAGTTTGAAAAATGTTGAATGCATTTGGCATGGGAGTGGTTATTGGCGGCTTTTGTCAGAGTGATTTCAGTAGTGGTGAGGGATGGAGATGGGGTGCCTCTTAGATTACAGTAAGGAAGGTTAAAAAATGTGGAGACTGTGAATATAAACTACTTGCTTTATAAACTTGGCTGTGAAGGGAAAGTGGGAAATAGGGTTGGCATTTGTTCCAGGTTTAGAGAGGTAATTTAGGTTTGGAGAAACTTGAAGGTAATTTTAGGTTTAGGACAGAACAACATTA
Source organism: Stenella coeruleoalba (assembly GCF_951394435.1). NCBI lineage: Eukaryota > Metazoa > Chordata > Mammalia > Artiodactyla > Delphinidae > Stenella > Stenella coeruleoalba. The sequence goes on along the minus strand of NC_137147.1, from coordinate 147,905,038 downwards.
GCATTAGGGAGGGCTTGTTTGAAGATGTCGCGGAAAAGGGGTGGGTAGCAGCTAATTAAGGATGACCCAGGGTCGGGGAATAGGAGAAGAGGGGAGCAGGTGATAGAGCTGACCTTTGAGTAGGAGAAAGAGGAAGTTTACCCCTAAAAGCTAGAGAAAGGAGGCTAGGGAGGGTTACAGGAGAGGTGCAGCTTTAAGTAGTTTGGAAGGCAGGAGTTCCTTTCTGATTTTTTTCATTTTCCTTGGAGATGTGTAGGAAGTTAGATTATCTGCTTAAAGCTGGATACTATTGATCTTGATTATGAGGAAAATTGCAGATATTTAAATACTAGGCTATTTTAAGGGTAAAAGTTATTGCTTATTTTAAATTCTTTTCCATGTGTGAATTGTCTTTTAAAGCTGTAAAACCTGCTAGAAGTATGTTACGATTCAGCAGAAGCTGATTAAAAAATAATTTTGGAGATTTATTTATAAAAATGGAAGGATGGTGCTCTGTCTCAGAATCTCCGTTTCCTAACACTACGGTCAACTCTTGTTATTCATGGTAGTTATGTTGTGTAGATTTGCTGTGAACGCTGACTAAGGAGATGTTGAACTATTGGGGTGGCCAAAAAGTTCGTTTGGGTTTTTCCATACAATGTTACAGAAAACCCCGAACGAACTTTTTGGCTAACCCAATATTATTCCTAAGGGTAAATACAGCCCTAGGTTATTGCAAGCTTCTAGTCACAACAACCAGTCAATGCATTATGTTGCTTTAATGTGTTTTTCTGTTTAGAGACACCTTATTTGACATATACTGTTGATTCATTAACATTGATCTCATGGCCAGCAACACCATAACTCATGCCTGAATGAAGCTTATCTACACATATTTTCTGCATAAAGCACATCACAACCTTTTTGCACTAGGAACACTAGCCAACAATTAAGCATTTTGTTTGGGAGCCATTTTAAACAATAAAATGATCTATAAATAGCACAAAAATGTGAAAAACATTGCACTAAGTAGATTGCAAAAAAGACACTTGTTTCCAGTGTAAGAGCTGAAACAACTTGGCAGGGTCTTCTTCCTCTAGGCTGGGAACACGTATTGGGCAAGTCAAATTTTTTGCTGCTCTGTGCAGGTCCATGAATGACTGTGAGAGCATGACTATTGATTCTGGAGTTACAAATAAATTCAAATAAATTCTCTCAAGTAGGTGAGCTCACAACAAAGACATCCATGAATAATAAGGATTGACCATGCCTAACAAAAAAATTAGAAAACACTGTTAAAAGTTTCACTAACAGAGCCAAACCAAAAAAGGAGCCAAGGGTACCTTTGACTATTTGGGAGTTAGAGGAAGGGGAGTAAAACTTTTATGTTGAAGTTAAGTTTTATGCATTTCTGTTTCTTAATACTGTTCAATAAAGCTCTCTGAAATTGATCAGATCTTATAAAATTTTAGCCTTTATACGTTTAGGCTACTAAGAACATCGTTCTTAGGTTTGAGTATTCTTTGTGCAAAATAAATCAAGTAGAAGAGAATTGTTGTCTCGTGGAACTGCTATTCCCTTTTTTTTTCCTTCTGATGACGGTTTGAGTTATTATAAAAGAGATCATTTTTGAAGAGGAACCTGTTAACAGAATGCTTTTTTGGAGCTATAAATACTTATTGAAGTTGATTTTTGTGAGAAGCTGGATGGAGAGAATTGAGTGTCTGAATTATTCAATGGTAGCAGCAAAACTTGAGCCTATTCTTAATTGATTTAGCCTATCTCTTCTACCAAAATAGGTTCCTGACATGGCAGGCTATCCTCACATTCGTTACATTTCATCAGGCTTGGATGGAACATCATTCAGAGGTCCTTTCAGGGGCAATTTTGAGGTATGTAATAAAATTAATGAAGATATTTGCCACAGTATCCGTAATGCAGAGAGAGAATATATGTAATATTAATATTTACAACTGTATAGGATTGCTGCAGTGGCTGGGGATCAGAAAGCAGTAAAATACCTGAATTTCTGATATTGCTTCTAGGGATTATTATAGAAAAGTTTATAAGTGATATTAATTTTAGTGTCAGAAATTACCCAAGTATTTGAAGAAGAGTAAATGAAAATATCTAATACAGAAGAATGTAGAAATTTATTGAATTAATATAAATATCAGATAAAGAACCATACTATTAAATGTGGGAGAAAAACCTTAATGCTTTTTTTCAAAAATAAATGCAGTAGACTTACGTGCTTTATTGAACCCATGTGATGTTTGTAATACATTAGAATTGAGCAGTAACATTTTCTATATAAATCTACCTTTTGCAATATATCTTGGAAATCAGTACTATCATTTTTTGGACCAATTCATTGTTTTCGATAGCTCTTATATTGTACTGTGTGGATGAATATAATTTAACCATTCTCCTAGAAAATCATTTAGGTTTTTCTAATATTTTCCTACTACAATCGATGCCTAATGCTTTTTGACTAAGCTTAATTTTTAGAGAAGCATTGCTGTAGAAAAATAAACCTAAGTAATTCAGTTTTTTGGTAAATATCTTCTTGTTTGAGTTTTCAGGAAGAACAAGTCATTTGAATATGATGTAAAGTTTTTTGGCTTTTTAAAAAATTTATTTATTTTTGGCTGCATTGGGTCTTTGTTGCGGCGCGTGGGCTTTCTCTAGTTACGGCGAGTGGGGGCTACTCTTCGTTGCGGAGCATGGGCTGTAGGGCACACAGGCTTCAGTAGTTGCGGCACACGGGCTTAGTTCCTCCGCGGCATGTGGGATCTTCCTGGACCAGGGCTCGAACCCCTGTCCCCTGCATTGGCAGGCGGATTCTTAACCACTGCACCACCAGGCAAGTCCCTGATGTAAAGTTTTGTTTCTTCATGTCAGTTTGGAAGTTGGAGTCTTTGGGACTTAGAACTATTGTTTGACCTGTTTCCCTATTTTACTACAATGATTTCATCTTCTACATGCATGCACACATGCTTACTGATGTACATAGTACCATGCGGTAATATGCTGCCCTAGTCTGCAAGGATGACTTTGCCATACCACTTCAGTTGGCTGAGAAAAGAATTATAAACAGTCATTTGCCTTACTGTATATATGGCTTTTTGAATACTCTATTTACATTGCAGGTTTATAAATATGGAACTTCATTGCTTTTACAGTATTGACAGTGCTGTTCAAGGAATAATCATCCTGACTTTTAATACTAGTTATTCTTCACCTTCAGGAACTTATTCATTTGGAAGAAAGACTAGGAAATGTCAATCGTGGAGCATCCCAGGGGACAATTGAAAGATGTACATATCCACATAAATACAAAAAAGTAAGAATTTATTTTATGAAACATCTACATTATTATTGAAATGCATAACATTTAATATTATGGACTTCCTTTGAGTTTGTGGAGTCTAGCAACTACATTTTTTTTTTTTTTTTTTTTTTTGTGGTACGCGGGCCTCTCACTGTTGTGGCCTCTCCCGTTGCGGAGCACAGGCTCCGGACGCACAGGCTCAGCGGCCATGGCTCACGGGCCCAGCCGCTCCGCGGCATGTGGGATCCTCCCGGACCGGGGCATGAACCCACATCCCCTGCATCGGCAGGCGGACTGTCAACCACTGCGCCACCAGGGAAGCCCTACATTTTTTATTATTAAAACAATACATGCATGTAGTTAAAAAATTGAAAGTATAAAAATATATACTCTGAAGTCTGTTACCCTACTGATCCTAGTTTTCCTTCCCAGAAGAAAAATCATGCTTAAACATTTCTTAGGTATTCTTCCACATATTTTTAATAATATGCATATGTATATATTTTTCTTTCACTTTTAAAAATAAAGGGGATAATATACACACATTTTTGCACATTTTCTTTTCATTCTGTATCAGCACCTACAGATGATCCATATTCTTTTTAATCACTTATACAGAATTCCATCATACAGTAGTACCATAATTTAACTAGTCAGTTATTTTGATGGACATTTAATTGACCTACATTTCTTATATTCTACCCTTATATTCCTTATGTAGTATTACATCTAGAAGTTATGGACTAGGCATGTTAAATAAATTGCTTTCAACAGACAACAGTGTTCTATGCTATAGAGACTAATAAAGTGTGAAATTTCTGTTCATTGTATTGTTCATCCTTTTTCTAAGAGTATTAATGAGGTATTACCATTAAAGTCCTTTCAACTGTTTAAGCTAAATACTATAATTAGCATTAATTTTTTGAATGTTACTTGAAATGTTCATTAGCCAAATAAAGTTTATTTGGCTGTGCTCATGATAGGACAAAAATAGTATATAGTATTCTAATTGTGGATTAAAAATGATAAATTTCAAGCTAATGAATTTCTATTACTTTTAATTTTGCTTTTGATGCTGGTTATTTAAGGGTCTTACAAGAACACTTAGTTGATAATAGTCACTTAATTCATCCTTTAATTCATGACAGTTTTGCCTGGGAAATAAGTTGTGGGTGAATGTGTGCTTTTGTTTTGTTTTGTTTTTCAAATAAACACAGACTTTACTCAGTTGTTCAATAATGTCATCTCTACTAATAAGGTAACAACTGATTGGTTCTCACAGAGGAAACTGCACTGCAAACAAGATGGGGAAGAAGGGACTGAGGAAGACACAGAGGAAAAATGTACTATCTGTTTGTCTATTTTAGAGGAAGGTGAAGATGTGAGGTAACTAGACACTAATTATCTAAAATCCATTGTCAAAACTGTACAAGATTTCATTTGAAAGTAGACCAGAACCCAAATAAAGATTACTCCTGGCATACCCTGTTACCAGTCTCTGACATGTAGAATTGCCTTCTTATAGTGAGTGAAATAAAAAAGATTAAAGTCTCTGTATTAACAGCAAAGGGGTGTGGATGGGAAATATACTACCTGTTTTGGGGCCACACCAAGACTTGGCCAGGGAAATTTTGTGGTCAAAAATGTCTTCTTTAAATCTTGCAGGAAGGAGAATTTGAGAGGTGAGAGGCTTTGGAGGCCAAGACAGATATACTAATGTATTCTCCAGAGCTTAAAGAGGGGGATCCAGATTAGCTCCATGCAGTTTGTTTTACAGCATCTTTTATAAAGTAATCTTGTTCTAAAATTTCCTCTCAGTTTGTAGACTGTTTTCTTCTTGCAACTTTGTGATTTAGGAAATGTTATTATGCTAAATATTAATTTTAGACTTCTCTTTTTATAAACTCTTAAGTTAATTGTTTTGTTCCTAGTCTGGTTTTTTCTAATGTAACATAATCCCATATGAAACAAGTTCTATAACATATATAAAAACTGTATAGTAGTTTTGTTGCCCTAGTTTATAAGGAAAACTTTATCGTATTTCTTCAGTTGGCTAAGAGAGAGAAAAATTGTTATAAAAAGTTGTCTACTATACCACATATAAGGTTATTTGAACACTGTATTTCCAGTGAAGATTTATAAATATGGATGATAATTGTTTTTACAATATTGACAATACTGTGCAAGGAATAATTGGAACACCTCTTTTTAGCTATTTTTACAAAATATTAGGAAGTCTGAAATGTATGACAACTCTTAACGGGGGTGGAAGTTGAAATGGACACTTAAGTCAGTAACTTGTATCCTACTGTTACACTTAGATTTAACGTTACCCTGTTATTGCACGGAAGCTTTCTTTATTTCTCAATTTCCAATTGGTAGTGTAGTGTACTAAAGTAAACGTCTCTTTTTAACCTAATTTTAAAAGAGTAGCGTAGAATTAAGTGGATATAACATGAAAACAATATTATTAACCTTTAATCAATCAGGTACTTAAATTTAATATGTAAAGATCCTGTAGACAGAAAATAATATTGCATATTAAGACATTCCTTAATCAGTATGATATGGCTGCTGTATATTTACAACATAATTTCTAAGGCTTTTGAGAGAGAATTAAATGAGATTTTTTTTGAAAGTGCTTCACAAATACAATGATTTGATATTTAAAAATGTACTTACAGTATTATGTTACAGGAAACATATTGCCAACTCCAGTGCATTGGCAGCTCATGTAGAGAAGCAAAGCTGGAATAATTGCTAATGTAATTGTTGTTCTTAAAATTCCTGAGATTTTACGTAATTTGATTCCATACCTGTGACAGTTAATTATCTTGGTCATTTATACATTATATTGCCCAGAGTATTAACTTAATGTAGGTGTAACTCTTGAGTACGGAGGGGTGTTTTTTTTTTTGTTTTTTTAACACAAGAGAAAAATGTTTAGTAACTTCAGAACATTACTGAATTATTACATGTATCATTTGTTTAAAAATAAATGCCACTACACTTGTCATAAAATTAATTTTTGCTTTTTGTTTTGTTTGCCTATAATAGACGCCTTCCCTGTATGCACCTTTTCCACCAAGTGTGTGTTGACCAGTGGTTGATTACCAATAAGAAGTGCCCCATATGCAGAGTGGACATTGAGGCCCAGCTGCCAAGTGAAAGTTGACACCATGTTTCAGAACTCTTACCCTCCCTCTCATTCCCACCCTCCTGGTACTGCAGTCTACCAAAGATGGCATGACTTACCTGCGCAGATTTGGAAGCCGTGAACTTAGAGTGCTGGCTCTGCTATATGGTACAACTAATGCTAGACCTACAGTTTATGTATACAGTTGATTTTGATGTATTTATAAAAGCTTTTTTTTTTCTAGATTTGACATTTTTCCTGTATCATTTTACTGTATTTTTGCATGGTTCCCTGTATTGCATTTCTTTGCACATATTATGGGCTTGTGACCCTAAACTTGCAGGCAAGATTAGCTGCTTTAGTAAGTAGAATTTCGTGGTCTTTTTGTTTTTTACATAGTACCAGGTCTTGAGAATTACGAATTTTTTTTATCCATTACTAACGTTTAATTTAATCAATCATGTACTTTAGTTTAATGTATAAAGATCCTCTAGAAAATGATAATATTGTGTATTAAGACATTCCTTAATTAGGACAAAATGGCTGCTGTATATTTACAATATGGAGTTCTGAATTAAATACCATTCTTGATACTGGGAACAGAATACAAACCATTTTCAATCAGATGCAGATGGTATTCACATCACCAGAGTGATCAATAGAAATTTTCTTGGTGTATCCTTTTCCTTTCAGCACAATGCAGATAGAGTTGAATATTGATATCATACATTTAGACTGCTGTTCTGATTGTATTTATCTTTTTCCTACATTGTTTAGAACTTTATTTCCCAGATTCAATTTTTGCTGCTGTGAAACAGCTCTGATGAACACTAAATAGTAATTTCAATTAGCTGGATTGTACATACTTGCAGATTTAACAAAATTTTAGGGAAATTGGAGAAGACATGTAGAATTTTGTTCAGTCTTCTGCTAAGCACGTATATTAAAGATATCTGCTTACATTGATTTTTGTAAACACATTTAGTCAGGATTTAGAATTGCAGTCATCGGCAGGTATCTGTGCATTCATAGAACTTCTAAAGGTCCCAGGATCACTTTTAGAGGGATTTTTATTAGTTTAAAGATAAATAAAGTCAGCTGAATCTACATGTCTCTTGTTTTATTTCTCTTTAAACTTGAAAACAGTAAATCTGCAGATACTGTGAGGCACAAATTATACTGTCAACCTACTGTTGCTCTGGTTTTAGACTCCCACTTCATACATTACCAAGAGTCGATCACTGATTTAAAAATTTTAATTTCTATAGTTAAGATTTACTGCATAATATAGAATATTAAAGTTAAGTTAATGTACTAACATTTCTCCTTTGGAGAAAGTTTTAATCCACTTAAGGATGTGTATTATCAAGATACTTTCATATACAGGATAGCCTAATTTTATTTGTCTAAATATGCTTAATATGCCCCAGATTGCAAATGCATCAGTCAGTAACATCACTGTCTGTATGTGGAAGACATGTTCCCATGGGTCATATGTGAAGATGTCGATAAGCTTGCATTAAGCCACCTGCTTTGTAAGTGGATTGATTAATAAATAACTTATATTTCTATTGTCTTTGTGTTTCATAATTCATTTTTATAAAACTGTTTACACTGAACATCTTGGAATTCAAAACAGTGATCTCGCTCAAGTTGACATTTGCATAATTTGATGTTTGTATTCATTCAGTTATGGCTACTTGCCCTTGTTTTGTATTAGTAAATGTTACACCGTAGTGATTGGCAGTATCAGCATGCTTCAACATAGTATGTGTAGAGATGGAGGATGGACTATGGTTTATAAGTTTGGATATAAAATAATATATTTAAAAAGAATACTAGGGACTTCCCTGGTGGTACAGTGGTTAAGAATCAGCCTGCCAGTGCAGGGGACACGGGTTCGACCCCTGGTCCGGGAAGATCCCACATGCCGACGGGCAACTAAGCCCATGCGCCACAACTACTGAGTCTGCGCTCTAGAGCCCACAAGCCACAATTACTGAGCCCGCGTGCTGCAATTACTGAAGCCCGTGCGCCTAGAGCTCGTGCTCCACAACAAAAGAAGCCACCTCAATGAGAAGCCCACGCACCGCAATGAAGACCCAATGCAGCCCCCCCAAAAAATTATAATAATAATTTAAAAATTAAAAAAAAAGAATACTAGATGATTAAGCTGCAGTTGTAGAAGGGTTGTGGGAGGAGTGGCAAGACAGAATGAGAGAGAGAAAAAGAGAGAGAGAGACTTTGTTTGCCATCTTACTAGGGACAAGAGCTAGTAGCCTGTCTTCAGGTAGCCTGTGATGGATGTAGGACTTTACCACTGGAAAACCCAGGGTCTGTGCCAAGGGTTAAGATGGGGAGAATTCTATACGATGGAGGCCGCCTTCATGCTCCCCAAAACACAAATACAGATAGATTTCTCTCTTTTTTAAATATTATATCAGATTTAGATGCACAACTACCTATTGACCTGTTTAATGATTGCTACTGATTTTTTTAAAATCTAAAGTATCATTACTTTAAAATTTATTTTATGCAAGTATTTGTAGCATATACCTGAATTGTTAATGCAGGAGCTTCTTAAGCTACTGCAATTAATTACAGAAAAATGTGATTAGTAATGAACCAAGTGAGAAAGAAAATAATTTTTAGTATTTTAACTTTCTGTGCTTTGTTTTGGTGTCTTCCATATCCTGCTACATCTTATGTCAAAACGAAAATTTCAGTGATAGCTATCCAAATACTTTAAAAACTCTTTTGTTAGCAAATCCTTATGTTCATCGTTGTTAATATGCAAGTGATAAACTGATATTTGAAACATTTTTTTTAATCTGGTGACTTTGTTTAAGCTGCTAGCACATTTCATCATTTGAAATGTTCATCGTTGTTAATAAGCAAGTGATAAACTGATACTTGAAACATTTTTTTTATCTGGTGACTTTGTTTAAGCTGCTAGCACATTTCATCATTTGAACCATAACTATTTGACAGAAAACTAGCTCTGTTTTAAAAATGCTATTTGTAATACAAATTAAAATGTAAACGCTGTAGACATTTTATGATTAGTTTTTCATAATTAGTTTTTCATAAATGGGAATAGCTTAATTTTGTAGAAAATGCATCCTGAATTTTTTTTTAACATCTTTATTGGAGTATAATTGCCTTACAATGGTGTGTTAGTTTCTGCTTTATAACAAAGTGAATCAGTTATACATATACATATGTCCCCATATCTCTGATTTTTTAAAATTTTTATTTTATATTGGAGTATAGTTGATTTACAATGTTGTTAGTTTCAGGTATACAGCAGAGTGATTCAGTTATACATAGACATGGATCTATTCTTTTTCAAATTCTTTTCCCATTTTGGTTATTACTGCATCCTGATTTTTAAAAAATTAATTAGTTTATTTTTGGCTGTATTGGGTCTTCGTTGCTACGCGCGTGGGCTTTCTTTAGTTGCGGTGAGCGGGGGCTACTCTTCGCTGCGGTGTGCGGGCTTCTCATTGCGGTGGCTTCTCTTGTTGCAGAACGTGAGCTCTAGGCGCGTGGGCTTCAGAAGTTGTGGCACTCAGGCTTCAGTAGTTGTGGCTCGCGGGCTCTAGAGTGCAGGCTTAGTTGTGGCGCACGGGCTTAGCTGCTCCGCGGCATGTGGGACCTTCCCGGACCAGGGTTCGAATGCGTGTCCCCTGCACTGGCACCCCTGCATTGGCAGGAGGGTTCTTAACCACTGTGCCACCGGGGAAGCCCTGCATCCTGATTTCTAATTTAACTTCCAAAACCTCTGGCAACAGTAAATTTTCTTGCTTATTCAAGACTTGACATGTCACAATATTGGATATAGCAATATTGAAATATTTTCTCTCAGTTATAGATTTCACTCATTTCCTTGAATTAAGGGTTATGTCCAAAACAGCTATTTCTTTCTAAGAATATTTTCTTTCTCTCTCCTCTGTATTCTATACAGATTCACAGGCCACACAGTTGATCTTTTGGAGTTTTGAAAAGAATATAGTCTGGTGTCAGACAGACTTGGGCTTAGAATTGTTTACCTCTAAAAAACTTAAGCTTTCTGAGCTTCATCTTTCTTATCTGTAACAGAAATAGTTTGTTATTAGAATTAAATGAGATGAGTGTGAAGAGCTTTGCATATAGCACATACTTAAGAAGATACGTTCTCCCAGTGCTTGCTCATCCCACCCCACCGCCCAAATACCCTTGCCCTTGCTGACAAATGGTAGCATAGCAAGATGCTGAACCATAGATCAGTGTTTGCTGTAATCTTTACTCTTACCCAGTCCAAGCAACGGATTACTAGATAAGAATGAACAATCCTCTTCAGCCCTTCAAATTTTTCTTCTACCAGAGGAATGGAAGATTCCCAGCACATGTTCCTTTGCTTTGAAGTCACATCAGGCACAGTTACCCGTAAAAACCGTCCAATGCTGTGTTTTAGGCAGCTGCTGCCAATAGATCAGACGTGGCACAGGATATGAAACCATTTGCCTCTCTGAGCTAAAATAAAATATTACGGAGAGATTAACAGCTAGAATTTCTCCATCTCTCCTAATTTTCCTTCCCATCAAATTGTGTTATGCAGGGATCTGGTGCCCGTTAAGGATTAATTAAGCACACTGCTGAGCTGCCTTTGTTATTGTATTAGCTGCTTCTAGGCTTATTCTTAGAGAGATCAAGAGTGTGTGGAAGTTGTAGGTTGCCAGGAGAAGCTTTTGATTAGCCCAGAGAAATTGCATGTCTCCTTTAATCCTTTATCATCGCTACCGAGAATGGTTAGATTCACTAAATACTAATTTTCATTGTGTGCTACGCTGAGTCAGTTTTGCTTTAGGTGGTGATATACAGTATGTGTGCAGGGCCGGGGGTGGGGAGCTTTGGAGAGTAAACTTCTACAGATTGTTATTGATATGTTGTGTTACAGAAAGGAAGAGTTTGGCTTCTGCCATTGCCTGTGTAGCTGGTAGCACAGCTCAAGATACTCAGATTTCCAATCTGGCCCATAATATGGGATGCTCCAAACTTGTTATCCTAAGGATTCTGTTTTTTAGATTCTCAAGAAGAGTTTTCGACAAGGGAATTGGAAGAGATATGGTAAGTCTTCCAGCTTGGCTTTAAAAAGGAATGGATATCTTTATTGAACTGCTATCTAGACTACCGTACTGTTAGTATTTGCTCAGAGAATAAGCTGTGGTGTACCTGGGTTCCTAGAACTTTGTTGTTAGTCACACACACCCCAAACCCCAAAGGTTTGTATTACCTATTGTTTGGTGACCCTAAAACTTAGTGGCTTAGACATCAAACATCTTAGTTTCTGTGGGTCAGGAATTTGGGAGCAGCTTAGCTTGGTGCTTCTGGCTTAGGGAGTCTCATGAAGTTACAGTCAAGGTGATAGCTGGGGCTGCAGTCATCTCTCGTCATTACTGGGTCTGGAAGATGTGTTTCCAAGATGGCTCACTCACATGGCTGTTGATAGGAGACTTCAGTTCCTTATTGGCTGTTGGCCAAGAGACCCCACTTCCTTGTTATGTGGGACTCAGATGTCTTCACAACAGGGTAGCTGGCTTCCCCAGAGCAAATGACCACAGAGAGAGAGCAAGTAGGAAGCCACAGTGATATTTTTCATCTAGTCACAGAAGGTATACTCTCATTCTTGCCACATTGTATTCATTAGAAACAAGTCACTAAATATAGCCTATATTCAAGAGGAGTTGATTGGGTTCCAACATTTGAAGAAAGGTATAGCAAGAATTTGTGTATACATTTTAAAAACACCACAGTTAGTAACTGTCTTATCCCCTATGTCGAGACCCAGTCTCTAGACATCTTGGACTTCTGTGGCCAAAGATTCTATCAGACTGGTTTCAGTCCTTCCCAGGGCTCTCCATTACATCTGATCCATGGTTCAGCACTAAATCAACTGTGCCCTCAGGAGGTAACCAAATGCCAAAATATCTGGAAATGGCTCAGGCATTCAAGTTGCCCGTGTGAAAAATTTTCCAAGAATAATTTTTTTTTTTTTTTGGCTGTGCCACACAGCATGTGGGATCTTAGCTCCCCAACCAGGGTTCGAACCCATGGCCCCCTGCATTGGAAGCACAGAGTCTTAACCACTGGACCACAAAGGAAGTCCCAGAATAATGTTTTTGAGGTTCACAGTTTACAAATAATTATAAATCCTAGCTACTGTGCTATGTTTTCCTAAGCCATGACACCATAGGAAACAGTAAGATACAAGACTTGTAGCAGGGATATCCCTGGTGGTGCAGTGGTTAAGAATCCGCCTGCCAATGCAGGGGACATGGGTTCAATCCCTGGTCCGGGAAGATCCCACGTGCTGCGGAGCAACTAAGCCTGTGAGCCACAACTACTGAGCCCATGTGCTGCAACTACTGAAGCCCACGTGCTAGAGCCCATGCTCCACAACAAGAGAAACCACCACAGTGAGAAGCCCGCGCACCACAGCGAAGAGTAACCCCCCTCGCCACAACTAGAGAAAGCCTGCATGCAGCAATGAAGACCTGATACAGCGAAAAACAAAACAAAACAAAACAGACTTCCAGCAAACAAAAAAAGCTTATTTGGTGCAAGGATTGAGAATAGTCCCAGGTAAGTATATCTGTTACCTATTGTGTAACAAACCACACCAAATCTTAGTGACTTAGACACAATATGTATTTGGTCATCACTGTACAATATGGGCAGGGCTGGGCAGGAACTGCTCATATCTCAGTGTGGTGTGACCACTGGGTTCTTCATGTGACTGTATTGAGTTGGGAGCTCTACTGGGATGGAATGCCAGTGTGGCCTCCCTTAGATGTCTGATGCTTTAGCTGGGATGGCTGGGACAGCTGAAGACTCACTGGGCATCTCTCTCTTTTTTTTTTTTTAATTAATTTATTTTTGGCTGTGTTGGGTTTTCGTTGCTGCGTGCAGGCTTTCTCTAGTTGTGGCGAGGGGGGCTACTCTTCATTGCGGTGCGCGGGCTTCTCATTGCAGTGGCTTTTCTTGTTGTGGAGCATGGGCCCTAGGCACGCGGGCTTCAGTAGTTGTGGCACGTGGGCTCAGTAGTTGTGGCTCGCGGGCTCTAGAGCGTAGGCTCAGTAGTTGCAGCTCACGGGCTTAGTTGCTCCGTGGCATGTGGGATCTTCCCGGACCAGGGCTCGAACCTGTGTCCCCTGCATTGGCAGGCAGATTCTTAACCATGGCACCACCAGGAAAGTCCCTGGGCATCTCTCTTGATGTGGTTTCTCTAGTGAGGGAGAGCTAGACTTCTTTACATGGTGACTCAGAGCTCTAAGAAAGAAGAAACTGCCAGGCTTCCTAAGACCTAGGCCTGGAACTGGCACAGTGTCATTTTTGCCATATTCTGTGAGTCAAAGCAAGACTAGCCCAGATTCAAGGGGAGGGGAAAAAGACTATACCTATTAATAGAAGTAGCAGCAGCAAAAAAAAAATTGTGACCATCTTTAATTAATCACAGTAAGGTAAAACAAGTGCCATTGCTGTGTTATAATTCCTAGTACAAACTTCCTGAACACATTTTTCCCCCCAAGCCAAAGTTTAGCATATGGAGAAGTCATGTGTGCAAATGGTTTGTTTTCTCAAGTGTAATCATCAGAGGAGGAATCAGTGGTGGAGGAACTTTGACTTCCCCACACTGATGTTTGAGAAAAAGAAACTTATGTGATGGAGATACTTTTGTTCCTTTGACTGCCATATCTTTGTGTAATTTAGAAATTCTTTCTGCAGTGTTCTTTTTTTTTCTTAACTTTTTTTAAAATTTAATTTATTTTTTGGCCGTGTTGGGTATCCATTGCTGCGTGCGGGCTTTCTCTAGTTGTGGCTAGCAGGGGCTACTCTTCGTTCCAATGCGTGGGCTTCTCATTGCAGTGACTTCTCTTGTTGCGGAGCATGGGCCCTAGGCATGCGGGCTTCAGTAGTTGTGGCTCTTGGGCTCTAGAGCTCAGGCTCAGTAGTTGTGGTACACAGGCTTAGTTGCTCCACGGCATGTGAGATCTTCCCAGACCAGGGCTCGAACCTGTGTCCCCTGCATTCGCAGGCAGATTCTTAACCACTGCACCACCAGGGAAGTCCTGCAGTGTCCTTGATAGATGGTTATTGTGAAAGTTAATTTAATGTGTCGATTTGACTGCACCATTGAGTGCCCAGACGTTTGGTGAAACATTATTCTGGGTCTATTTCGGGGGGTGTTTTCTAGATGAGATCAAGATTTGAATCTGTAGTCTGTGTAAAGCAATCTCCTTAATGTAGGTGGGCCTCATCCAATCAGTTGAAGGCCTGAATAGAACGAAAAGACTCTCTTCTCCTCCTCCCACACCCCATGAGTAAGGGAGAATTTCTCCTCTTCACTGCTTTCAAGTTGGGACATTGTTTTTCCCTCTGAGTGTCTCTGCACTCAGACTGAGACATGGGCTCTTCCTGGGTTGCTAGCCTACCAGCCTTGGACTGGAACTACACCCTTGGCTCTTCTGAGTCTCCAGCTTGCAGACTGGAGATTGTAGGACTTGTTAGCTTCCACAATTGTGTGGGCCAATTCCCTATGTATCTGTCTATCTCTGAAGAACCCTGACTAATCCAATTATGCCCATGGTTATATTCTTCCAGGGATGATGAGGTCACAACTTACTGAAGAAGTACATTTCTTTTGTAAACAGTTAAAATCATTAATTCTTAAAAAAAAATAATTCTGTTCCTTTGGTAGATGTTCCTATAAGTCATAGGGTCCTATTCTGTATTTTGGAGCAATGTAAAAATAAGTCTGGTTTCTTGCTATATGCTATCTCTTCAGATACTATAGGACAGCCATCTTGATTTATTTGTGTCTTCTCAAAGTGGAATATCCTTAGAACCCTTTTGTTTAGACTGGATCTTAAGCCTCTTACCTATTCTTGTCACCATTTTCTGGATATTTCTAGTTTATAAACATTCCTCAAAATATGATACCTGTAAGTAATCATCACTCTGGCTGTGGCCTGAGCATTAAAAAGTATGGCATTAACCTGAACTCACTCATGCTAATGAGTTAGGTCTTGGAATGGTGGTATTTTCCAAGGGTGCACACGTTTCCTAAAGGAAAGGTGTGGAAATGGAAAGAATAAGAACAAATTGAAAAAGGAATACAAACTGAAGGGAAATGAGACACAGTCTGCACCCTACCGTCTGCGTGAGAGTGGGATTGGCTGTCATGTCCCAGTAGGCCTGCACACCCCACAGGCACAGTTTAGCCCAGAATGGGGGCAGTTACTGAAAAGCCAGCTTGATACACCAGTTGGGACATTCTCTGCATTCTGTAGCTCCTCAAGTTTCCACCAAAGCTGATTAGGATATGATACAAAAATTAAGAGTGTCTTACAATGTTTATCTGGTATAACAGAGAACAGGAAATGCATGAATAATCCAACAGCATAATATTAAAACTCTTGAGTCAATGGTCTATTATCCTCAACAGAACTTTTACTTTTTTACTCACTTTCTAAGGATGAGTAAATTATATTGTTATCCTTTCATGGACCTTATATTTTAAGCACCATGAGGGCAGGAACCTAGTTTTTAATGCCCTCTTGCTTATACAAGGCATTTAGTAGATTAAAAGAACAAAACAAAAAACAAAAATAACTTGAATAATCTGCAAGCTTGAGGTCCAGATTTTAGAGACTCATTTTGAGTGGAGGCTCATGAAGGTACTAGAAAGGTCTTTCTTGCTACCTCTGTGGGTCTCCCTGCTACTGAGCAGACTTACAGGCCCTAGACTGGGACATACCCATGCACCCTGCCCAGCCTGCAACAGATAACCAGGTTACCTTCATGGGATAGATAACGGTTACATATTGGTCAAGGTGAAAGTAGTAGGTCAAGATGGATGCAAGCAAGGCAGAGAAAACAGTCTTTCTTTTTGTAAGAAAAGTGACCTGCCCCGACCCCCAAAGAAATTAGCATTGAAAGTTACTTATTTGGGGTAACATTTGAAAGAAAATTTTAACCTAACCACTCAAAACTTTTAAGTTACCTTGCAGTTGTTTCCCCTTGTCGTCCATATTTAGTCATTTGTCAAGGTTCTGTCATTTCTCCAGTAATGCGTCTCATACCTGTTTCCATTTTTTTATTCTCTACACTCATCCAAGTCAGATTTTTGTTACGTCTCACCTGGGAAAACTTTTTCCATAGTCCATTCTTCGTGCTGCCTCCAGGGGTCAGCTTTCTAAAACAAAGTTCTAACCAAGTCATTATCCTTCTTAAAAACTTTCCGTGATTCCTCATTTCCTGGATCTTTTTCAGCTTTATCTTTAACATTCCTATAATCCAGATGCCTCAGACTGCTTTGTTTTTCCACAGATTTATTCTCATTGTTTCTACTTGAATGCCTTTGCCATCTCTGCTTGCCAAAATCTAACCCTTCCTTTAAAAGCTCAAATGTCCGCTTTCTAGTAAGCCTTCCTTCACCTATCCCTATTTTGAATTAATCATATTATTTGTGCTCAATATTTTATAGGTTCTGCCTCTTAAAATTCTTTTGTTCCTATTTGTCTCTCCTTCCTCGTTTTGAACTTGAGGGCATGGCTTGCACTTTATCCTTCTCTCTGTTCCCTGCAGTGCCTTGCAAACACTGACATTTTAATTTTAATATGGCAAATTTATCTTCTAGGTAGTTAAGAGAGAAAAGAAATCAGGAAGAGGTAGGCAGTTAGGGTAGGGGACAGAAATGGGATAAGAGCAACTGAGGGAGAGAACATGGTAGTAATTAGGAAGATAGCTGGGTTCTGATAAAAATCAGCTGGTGAAAATCGTAATTTGTTTATTGTCTCATTCACAATTAATGATGTATAAGTTAAACTGGGCCCTTTATGCTTCCACTGTGATCTGGAACAACAGCTGCTGAAAGTCACCAAAAACAGAAATAGAAAAGCATTCTTCAAGGATATAGAAACCATGACCATGAGCTGAGCTTTTGGACTTTTATGATAATCTAGTGCATAACCCACATAAATCCTAATAAAAATTCAACAATAAATAAGCACTTTATTTGTTCTAGGCACAGAACCAACACCCCTGCCCTCCTGTAGCTTATAATCTAGCATGTTTGATCAAATGAAGCAGCTCGCTGGGTTGAGGTTGAGATGGTCCTAGTGCCTGTTGATGGCACTTCTAGGAGAGCTGTGAGGTTTCCAGCTCTGACCTGACCCAGGACAGTTTTTGCCTCCTGAAGTTCTTGAGTTCTGCATCAACAGTGGCTATCTGACTGTGAAATTTTCCCACTGGGGGAAGGTCCTGGAAGTCTGAGGGAAAGAATCCCAGGAACAGGAGAAAAAGGTGGGTAGCTGAATAAGAAATTAGAAGTGAGGAAGGTCTGACAAACAGCAATCAAATCTCTGGAGATTCAGGATAGTCCTGACAGCCAAGAGTGTAAGACTCTACCCCAGACTGAGGAATCTTGGTGTCAGAAAAGAAGAGTTCCCGTTTGGCACTCCAGGACCTAAACATTTGTGTAGGAATCTCAGACTCTGTCTCTCTGACTTTCTGTCTCAGACGTCCTTTCGTGGGGTTGGAAGACACTAGGCAACACCTACCTTGAAGTCCAATAACTCCTGCCAAACCAAGCCACTCACCTTGTCTCCAGTCATGCTGGTCGAATATTGGTCTGTGCTTTTGCTTGGGGTGCTCTCTATGCCCGCAATATTCTCCCTTCACTCCATATCCGCCCCATATGCATACCTTTTTGAAGCAGTACTTGACCAAGAAATGAGAATAAAGTGTATTGATCATGTAGAATTTTACCATAATGTAAAGGGCCATTGGCCTTCAGGAAATTTATCCTTGGTTAATTTTCTATTTGATTCCCTTTGATGACTGTTTCACGCTTTTCCCACTCTTTCTGCCAAATGTAGAGAGGACAATGGTAAATACGGTGGAAAGAGCACAGGCTTTGCAATCAGACTTGAGTAGCAACTCTAGCTCTGAAACCTATGAGGACTGTAATCACAGTCCAAGACATAGAACTGTTCTGAGCCTTAGTTTCTTCATCTGTTAGATTGAGATAACACATGACATGTTAATTAGACTCATTGTGGTGATCATTTTGCAATATATACAATGTTAAATAATTAGGTTGTACACCTGAAACTAATATGTATCAATTATACCTCAATTTAAAAAATGACCCCAGGGCTTCCCTGGTGGCGCAGTGGTTGAGAGTCCGCCTGCCGATACAGGGGACGCGGGTTTGTGCCCCGGTCTGGGAAGATTGCACATGCTGCGGAGCGGCTAGGCCCGTGAGCCATGGCTGCTGAGCCTGCGCGTCCGGAGCCTGTGCTCCGCAACGGGAGAGGCCACAACAGTGAGAGGCCCGCATACCGCAAAAAAAAAAAAAAAAAAAAAGACCCAGAAAAACTGGGATAATACTATCAATAAAGATTATGAGGACTCTATGAGAAAGTTTATTTAAATTAGAATATAGGAAGAGTGATCAATAAATGTTACCTAAGACAGGAGGGAACAAGAAATAAAAATATAGAAGGACTACAATGCATTGAACAAGAGATTGAATCAAAAAGTTTATTTGTAACGTTCTAGGTTAGTTGCAGTGGGGATAAACCATAAGAAATAGTACTTCTATTTTAAATGAAAACATAATATGTCTAATATGGATTAAATTTCAGGTTTAACCATGTCAAATCAGTTAATAAAAGCACTTTACCATTCTTAACATTTCTGTTTACAAAGACCTGAGAGGTGGTAAGGATTGTTTTATAGTTGTAGCTTTTGATAACACCACCAATATTATAACAATAAAGCAAAAATATAATTATACTCACAACCCCAGTGCACAAAACATCTATTGGGTTGGCCAAAAGGTTCGGTTTTTTCTGTAAGATGGCTGTAGTAGCACTTAGTTGTCTTTAACTTCATTCATAATAATTTTGTTAGATTGTATGTGACATCTATCATATCCACGTGCATTTGAAAAAAGACATCAAATTTGGTGTATTTTTGTGTAGCCATTTTAATATTGAAGACGGAAGAAAAAAAGCAACATTTTCAGCGTATTATGCTTTATTATTTCAAGAAAGTTAAAAATGCAACCGAAATGCAAAAAAAGATTTGTGTAGTGTATGGAGAAGTGCTGTGACTGATCGAACGTGTCAAAAGTGGTTTGCGGGGCTGAGCCCGGCGCGCCGCGCTTGAGTGGCCGTTCCTCCGCCAACGAGTGGCGAGGGCCCGGGGAGCGCGGACTCCGGGCGTGCCGGCCATGGCTCCCTGGGCGGGGGCCGAACTCTTGGCGCTGAATCCGCTGCGTGCCGTGTGGCTCACGCTGGCCGCGGCCTTCCTGCTGACCCTACTACTGCAGCTCGTGCCGTCTGGCCTGCTTCCGGGCTGCACGCTCTTCCAGGACCTGATCTGCTATGGAAAAACCAAGGAAGGGGGGCCGTCGCGACCGGCCGCCTGTCGGGACTTTGATGTCCCCAAGAGGTATTTTTCTCACTTCTATATCATCTCAGTGCTGTGGAATGGCTTCCTGCTTTGGAGCCTTACTCAGTCTCTGTTTGTGGGAGCACCTTTTCCAAACTGGCTTCATCATTTACTCAGAATTCTTGGGGCTGCGCAATTCCGAGGGGGTGAGCTCGTGCTGTCTGCGTTCTTAGTACTAGTGTTTCTGTGGCTACACAGCCTATGAAGACTCTTCGAGTGCTTCTATGTCAGTGTCTTCTCCAATGCCGTGATTCACGTCGTGCAGTACTGTTTTGGACTTGTCTGCTATGTCCTTGTCGGCCTAACTGTGTTGAGCCAAGTGCCAATGGACGGCAGGAATGTCTATGTGATAGGGAAAAATCTCTTGATGCAAGCTCGGCGGTTCCATATCCTCGGAATGATGATGTTCATCTGGTCGTCTGTCCATCAGTATAAGTGTCATGTCATTCTCGGCAATCTCAGGAAAAATAAAGCAGGAGTGGTCATTCACTGTAACCACCGAATCCCTTTTGGAGACTGGTTTGAATACGTTTCTTCCCCTAACTACTTGGCAGAGCTGATGATCTACATTTCCACGGCTGTCCCCTTTGGTTTCCACAACTTAACTTGGTGGCTCGTGGTAACATATGTCTTCTTCAACCAGGCCCTGTCTGCTTTCCTCAGCCACAAATTCTACAAAAGCAAATTCGTCTCCTACCCGAAGCACAGGAAAGCTTTCCTACCATTTCTGTTTTAAGATAATCTCAGTTATGAGGAATGCACACCAGGTGACAGTTCCAATTCCGAAGGACAACGAAGTCTAGAGACCAAAGTGCAATTTCTGTAGAACTGTTTAAAACTCTCTGGTCCATTTCTGTTACCAGAAGTCTTCAGTGCATGAGCAAAGCAATACCACTCAAGAAAATGAGTCTTGGGACTTCCTTGGCAGTCCAATGGTTAAGGCTCCACACTTCCACTGCAGGGGGCATGGGTTTGATCCCTGGTTGGGGAACTAAGATCTCACTTGCTGCTCAGCGTGGCAAAATAAATAAAATTTTTTTAAACAATGGAAGAAATTGAGTCTTCAGTGAAGAAATACTTCTGGCAGACCTGGGAGTGCTATGTCTGCTTTCTAAGATGCTTTATAAAAGCAACCAAATGCTAAAAAGTAGATGAGACTTTTCCAAGCTGCTTCAGAAACAGACTAATCAAGAATATACAAACAGCTTCAAACAAACACACACACAGTGGAAGAGATAAGGTCATCTGTGGCTTTGTTTTTGCTACAGACAAATTAACTAGACTACACAATAAGCAATATAGAAGATGCTCAGTAACTGCTTGTTGCAGATCAGTCAAAGCTGAATAGCCTTTGAAAATAACAACAATGTATAATTTCACACCAATGGATTCTGGGAAAAGTGAGTTGATTGAAGTTAGCTTATACTTATTACCACAAAGATTTCCAGCTATGTAACCATCAATAGTCATTTCCCCCTCAAATCATAGCCTAACAAAGTTTGAAACCTTATTTTATTTAATATTTTTTTGACATCCCTTTCTAGGGAGTACCTTAAAAGTGTAAGCATCTGAAATAAAATATTTTTATATTTATGCATAAAAAAAGTGGTTTGCGAAGTTTGGTGCTGGAGATTTCTTGCTGGATTATGCTCTTTGGTCGGGTAGACCAGTTGAAGTCAATAGCAATCAAATCGAGACATTAATTGAGAACAATCAACGTTATACCATGTGGGAGATAGCAGACATACTCAAAATATACAAATCAAGCGTTGAAAATCATTTGCATATGTTCATCGATTTGATGTTTGGGTTAAGGGAAAAAAACCTTCTTGACCGCATTTCCACATGTGATTCTCTACTTAAATGTAATGAAAACGTTCCGTTTTTAAAACAAAATGTGACGGGTGATGAGAAGTGGATACCGTACAGGGACTTCCCTGGTGGCGCAGTGGTTAAGAATCCACCTGCCAATGCAGGGGACACGGGTTCGGGCCCTGATCTGGGAAGATCCCACATGCTGCGGAGCAACTAAGCCCGTGAGCCACAACTACTGAGCCCATGTGCCGCAACTACTGAAGCCCACGCACCTAGAGCCTGAGCTCTGCAACATGAGAAGCCACCGCAATGAGGAGCCTGTGCACCGCAACGAAGAGTAGCTCCCACTCGCCACAACTAGAGAAAGCCCACGTGCAGCAACGAAGACCAAACGCAGCCATAAATAAATAAATTAATTAATTAAAAAAAAAAGTGGATACCGTACAATAATGTGGAATGGAAGAGATCATGGGCAAGTGAAATGAACCACCACCAACCACACCAAAGGCCGGTGTTCATCCAAAGAAGGTGATGGTGTGTATATGGTCGGATTGGAAGGGAGTCCTCTATCATGAGCTCCTTCCAGAAAACCAAACGATTAATTCCAACAAGTACTGCTTCCAGTTAGACCAATCGAAAGCAGCACTCGATGAAAAGCATCCAGAATTAGTCAACAGAAAACGCAGAATCTTCCATCAGGATAATGCAAGACTGCATGTTTCTTTGATGACCAGGCAAAAACTGTTAACAGATTGGCTGGGAAGTTCTGATTCATCCACTGTATTCACCAGAATTGCACCTTCAGATTTCCATTTATTTTGGTCTTTACAATATTCTCTTAATGGAAAAAATTTCAACTGCCTGGAAGACTGTAAAAGGCACCTGGAACAGTTCTTTGCTCAAAAAGATAACACGTTTTGGGAAGATGGAATTACGAAGTTGCCTGAAAAATGGCAGAAGATAGTGGAACAAAGGGGTGAATACGTTGTTCAATAAAGTTCTAGGTGAAAATGAAAAAAGTGTCTTTTATTTTTACTTAAAAACCAGGCACTTTTTGGCCAACCCAATACTTTCCCTTCCCAATACTTCTTCACTGAATATCTAATTTTTAGTTATAGGACAATGGATACACTAACATCTTCCCATGCCACGTAGTAGCTGCAATTATTTGTTTTACTAAAGAGCAGGTTTAGAAATGTTAGATCAAGGGAAGGAATTTAATTCAGATCACTTCATTTAAGGGTCATTAGTACCCCAGTAACAGAGAGAGAAACCATTTTTTAGAGTAGAGCAGGAGTGATGGGAAAACTTGCTCAAACTGTTAGATGGAGCCTATCATCAGAAGTCATTTCACTACCTTTACTGTGGGCCTTGGACCCTTTCCTTTCCTCTCTCCTTTCCCATTCCTCTCACTTTGTCTTTCCTCTTTTCTGGTCTTAACGCGAGCCTCTCACCCTGCTGCCCAAGGCTGGATCACACTTGTCTTTCTCATTTTAAAATCTTTTGCTCATCATAAGATAATTTATTCGACGAATATTTATTGAGCCCGATCACAACCCACACGAAACAATGTGCTAGGTGCCGGCAACACAATGGAGAGCTTACATGAATCACGAGTCACACAAATTGCATTTATCATTTTTTTCCCCCTCTCCTAGGAATCTTAGCTTCTGAATAAACACCACAATTTCCATTCCTTAAGCACACGTTTGAGTCTCAACCACCTAACACAGTGCAGCCCTAAACCAACCAGAGGCGCCTGTTCCCCAACCCAGGCAGGCCAACCCTACCTAAACTCGAACGCGAAATTTCCGGAAGAGAAATAATGGTCAGAAATGGCATTTCCAGGGTGTTCCTTAGTACCAACTTCTGCCCACCCAGTACAAACGTAGACATCCGTAATCCGTAGACATCCGTTGACATCCTCGTCAAAATTCAGACAAGGCGTCCTACGTCTGCTTTCCCAACGAGGTATTTCATTTTTGTTTATTTTAGGGCCGAGATTTTTAAAAAGACAGTAGGCAGGAAAAATACCGGTTGTTATGACAACCAAACGGGTCTGGATAATTCAGCCAATCAGCCTACGGGAATGTCTCCTACTTAGCCAATGGGAAGAGGGCGCCGTACGTAGGGCCGCCCAATGGGGGCGCGAGCGGCGCGGTATTTGAATCCTGGAACTCGGCGACTTCACGAAGATTCCCAGCGGTGCGGACTCGGAGGGCAGTCCTAACGGCGCCGGGGAAGCTAGTGCTCTCTGTTTCCAGTCCGCGTCCCTCCCTGGGCCGGGCTGCCACTCTTGCCTGTCCCGTCCCTCATGGCGCTGCTCCGACGCCCGACGGTGAGTGGGCCGGCGACCCCCAGCGCAGGCCTGGGCCCCGGCCGCGCAGCGCCCTCGGCCGCCTCGCTTCTCTCTCTCCTCTGCTCCGAGCTTCTTCGTCCCAACCTGCGCCGCTTTCCCCTTCTTGCGGGCGGCCCGGGCCCTGCGGCCTGTCCTATCCGCTCCGGCCGGCTTCTCCCCGCCTCGCTTCCGCTCCTTCGGGTCCCGGCTCCTGGCCTGGCCGTCCCTGCGCTGGGGTGGGGGAAGTGTGGGAAAGCGCCTCGGGGGTGGCAGTTGTCAAGTGAGCCCCCGGAGCACTGGGCCTAGGACGCGGCGAGCGATCCCCGAGGGCGCTTTGTTGTTAGAGAGTTACAGCTTCTTGGGGTTTCCTTCCTCTCTTCTCAAACTCCTTGCCAGCTAAGGGATCCGTGGTGAGGGTAGGGAGATGGACTGAAGAAATTCCGCAGCCTGTGAAGTGTTCTAATGTTTGATCAAGCAACAGCTGTGGTTGTTTTTCAGGTGTTTTCACTTCTCTTTTATTAGTTTCCTATTTATTTCTGCACACGAAGTGTTACAAGGCTAAGTTCACTAATGTATGCGTTTGTCCCTTTAAAAAAGTAATTTCTTTACTCAAGTGCAATAGAGATTTTGCATATAATTTGGAGCAATATGGCAGACTGAGAGAAGGGTCCAAATTTATTTATTTCGTCTTTGCAAAAAACAAAGTGTTAATGGTATTTTGGATTTTTTTCTGTGGGTTTGAATTGTACCTGGATCTACTTTTTTCTTTGCTGAAAAATAGAGGGCACTGACACACCTGAGCTCCATTCTCCTGGCTGTAGGGTTGTTAAAAGCTGGGGATTTCCCCTTCCAGATGGCTTAATTTAGATTACCAGGCTTCAACCCATAAGAATTGAACTTTGAAACACTTTTTAAACATCTCAGGAACTGCTGGAAAAATTGAACAGTGTGACTTTTGAGAATCCTAATAATAATAAGTTGATTACACTCGGTATTTAATTGTAACCCTTTTATGAATCTGAGTCAAATTGATAAGTAATTTTTGTCTAATCTATCCCATCGGGTGCTTTCATAGTCAAATTCTGTCTATTCAGGTAAGACTTGAGTTTTTCCCTGCCCCTCTGTCTATCCTGGTAGGTCCATTCAAACCCCCTGTTGGGAAATTTTTTAAGATTAAGACCCCCCCCCCCCAATTTTCAGGGATAGTACATGCTGTTTTTTTTCTCATGAAATGTTTATCACATATAATCAAATAAACTTTTTTGTGTGAATTGTTTTTACTAACAAGTTTTGTTTCTAAGGACATTCTGTCTAAAGCAGGTTAAGGTCAACTAACAATTTTTTTTTTTTTTCGGTATGTGGGCCTCTCACTGCCGTGGCCTCTCCCATTGCGGAGCACAGGTTCCAGACGCGCAGGCTCAGCGGCCATGGCTCACGGGCCCAGCCGCTCCGCGGGATGTGGGATCTTCCTGGACCCGGGCACGAACCCGTGTCCCCTGCATTGGCAGGCGGACTCTCAACCACTGCGCCACCAGGGAAGCCAAACTAACAATTTTTATTTCATACAATTCAAACTTTCAATTTGAGATAAAACTATTTTACCCACGAAAACTATTTTCTTTCTAAATATTCCTAATAAAATAGAGAGTAATGCTATGGCACCCTCATGGCTAAAAAGCTGTATCTCTAAAGATCTTGTCTACCTGAGTACTTCTTATTTCTAGCATGGCATAAGAATCCAAGCTAGTTTAGGTTTTAAACATCTGGTTTTTAAACAGCTTTTTTTTTTTTAAAGCAGAAACCACACTTTAAAAAAATTTTTCTTTATTTAGTTTATTTATTTATTTTTGGCTGCGTTGGGTCTTCATTGCTGTGCGTGGCATTTCTCTAGTTGTGCCGAGCGGGGGCTACTCTTCATTGCGGTGCGCAGGCTTCTCGTTGCGGTGGCTTCTCTTGTTGTGGAGCACGGGCTCTAGGCGCGCAGGCTTCAGTAGTTGTGCTCCGCGGGCTCTAGAGTGCAGGCTCGGTAGTTGTGGCGCATGGGCTTAGTTGCTCCGCGGCATGTGGGATCTTCCCGGACCAGGGCTCGGACCCGTGTCCCCTGCATTGGCAGGCGGATTCTTAACCACTGTGCCACCTGGGAAGCCCAAAACAGCTTTTTAGTATTGTGTCTTAATTGCACTTGTTACTCTTCTCTGTCAAGGAAATTTTTTAAATAGATGCCATTAATATCCAGGGATCTCTGACAAATGATGTGGGTACCATATGAGAAATGATCACTTATCTGTGAAGCTCTTAGTGGGATTTTTTAAAAATAGATAAGGTGGAGTGATTTGCCTAATTTAGAGTGATGTTATAAATCACAAATAGCATTTTTAGACTTCCTAAAATGTACCTTTTCCCTCTCGCAGATAGATCTCAGCATATTCACCTTTCCTGAATCAATTCTGACACTAGCAAAGTATTGTAAATGATCTCAACTCTTCAGTAATTTTTTTCCTTTTTTTTTAGGTGTCCACTGATTTGGAGAATACTGACACGGGAGTTAATTCTAAACCTAAAAGCCATGTGACTATCAGGCGGGCAGTTTTAGAAGAAATTGGAAATCGAGTTACAATCAGAGCCACACAAGTAACTAAGGTAACAACTGTGAGAACTGTACCTGCACACCCTAGGCTGATTCTGTAGAGCACTGAGGGGCAACACTGGCCCTCTTGCCCTATTCACATTTCTTTTCCCTTTTAGAAAGCTCAGAACACTAAAGTACCTGTTCCACCCACCAAAACAACAAATGTCAACAAGCACCTGAAACCTACTGCTTCTGTGAAACCAGTGCAGATGGAAGTGTTGGCTCCAAAGGTAGGAAGTTCTGAATTTACAAACATACTTAACGAAGTAGGCTGTTTGGGGCTAGGATATAAGGGTACCTTTACTGTCAGTGCAACCTTTTTTTTTTTTTTTTTTGCGGTACGCGGGCCTCTCACTGTTGTGGTCTCTCCCGTTGCGGAGCACAGGCTCCGGACGCGCAGGCTCAGCGGCCATGGCTCCCGGGCCCAGCGGCTCCGCGGCATGTGGGATCTTCCTGGATTGGGGCATGAAACCGTGTCCCCTGCATCGGCAGGCGGACTCTCAACCACTGCGCCACCAGGGAAGCCCCTCAGTGCAACTTTTGAAGAACAGTGATAGCTAGAGCTCTACTTTAAAACAACAGTGTAGAAAATGAACATACACATCTTTTCAGTGATGGTACCTTAATATAATATTATGACCTTGAATAACAAAGTTAACTACCTTAATACCCAAATAAATTTAGTGATCTCAGAGGAAAATTTGGTAGGTTTTATTAAAATAACTCACTATAAGAATGAACTTGTCCATGAAGATGGTGGAAGCTTACAATTCTGAGACCTTCACTCATGGAAGAACAAAGTAATGCCAAACTTCTGTGTTGATAGATTGTAGTCTCCGTGACTGGGTAGCTCAACTGAAGTTAGAATGCTAATGGACCCACTGGCCTGTTCATCTTCCACCATGTTCTAGTTCATGCATGCTCTCATTCATAGATTACACACATTCATATAATTACAATGAAGCAAGCACTGTTGTAGGTGCTGAGAATACAACAATGAGCACTTCGCACTTTCTAGCTCAAAATATTTATATATTATTGTATGTTTGAAATTAAAAACATTGAATATGTTTGAGAAACAGGTGAGTACTTACTATACACATCCAATTGTGTTAAGGCTGATAAAGAGTCATCTTGCCTTGAGGAGACTTATCCAGAAGGGGCATCTGTACCCGAAAATTAGATATATAATCCGAGGGCATGCTGCTAGGTGCCCATGGGCAATGGATGACTGAATGCAGGGTGCATCTAAAGGAGGGAGAGAATCTTGAGGGATGGAGTGGTCTGGGGAAACTTCCTGGAGTAAGTGGGATTTTTAAGGATAGGAAGAAGCTGATAGGAAGGGGCACCTTTTGGGGGAACAAAGCAGCAATAGGAATCAAGGCACCAAAAAGGGAATAGGCCTATAAATTATGTCCTTTGGGGCAAAGAGTCAGCAAGTCTAAATTGGGTCAGATGGTTTGTGTGAGGAAACAGGAAAAAAGTTGGGAAGAAGGTTGCAGCTGGATTTGAAGGCCTTGGAATTTGGATTTTATCCCATTAGGCAGTGAGGAACCTGTGGAATGTTTTGAGGAGGAGAGACCTGATGTAAGCAGTGCAGGGTGGCCATGGAAGGGACGTTAATTAGGTGGTACTGCAGTTTTCTAAGCAAGGGCTGATGGATGTCTTGAACGAGCCCATATCTCCCCTAAGTGGACATCCACATACCAGTATCTATACGGGTGCTAAGAAACAACCTCAAATGTGTTGGGATGTACCAGAACTCCTTTCAGACACATCATCCTGTATTCAGAAGGAATTCTTTGGCTATGTTGCTTGGAGTGGAGGAGTGAGAAGCTTAAGCACTTGAGTATTTAAGGAACCATTTATGGAATAAATTAATAAAATATAGGAAATTCAGGAGATTGAGGTAGCTTTGGGGAAGGTGTCTCATTTGGATTTAGACTTGTTGAGGTAACAGAGAGACAGCCAATGGGAAATGCATTTGGAAATGGGCCAGCAATATCTGAAGGAGAGGGCTCCAGCCATTCACAGGTATTTGCAGAAGCTTATTATCATGCAATTTTTGGAGAAAACTGTTTTTTGCTGACTCATGAGGCTTTGGCAGACTGAGTAGTTTGAAGGAAGGAAGAAGGCTTTTTACTAGCCTCTTGTTTGGTGGGTACTGGGGAAACAAGGTGAGTGAACCACTGACTGTCCCCAGGAAGCTCCCAGTCAAGTCAAGAATGTCAGAGTGAAAGCATGCACTATAATACCCTGTAGCAGAGGTAGATGCAAGCTTAGGAGATGTACTGGGGAGTGGCAGCTAGAAATTCTGATGAGGTTTTAGATTTACAGATTTGATTGAAACACTAAATTTGGTGATAGTCATTATTCAACTATAAGAATCTTTTATGGGCTAACTTTCCCTAAAACAAAAACTATATATAAAAGAAAACGAGCACAATTATTCATATTTAAAAAAAAATAGGGTGCCTTTTATTTTTAATTACACAAGAAACATGCATAAATAAGCAAGACAATACAGAAATAGAGTACATAGAATAAAGGGTCAGTTCATTTTAACTATTCTCCCTACCCCCAAAATTCCACTCCACTGCATTCCCTGAAGCTAATCATGGTAACTGATTTTGCCTTTCCACAACTGAGTATGCTTTTGTACACACGTGTACACAGTCATTGCTATAAATCATGAACTGTCTGTTTGGAATCAACAGTTTTTCTTGGAGTCCTTCCTCATTGCACTTAACTGACATTGTTTATCTATTGTAAATTTAGTAAATAAAGGAATTTTGTGTTTTACCAAAACTTGTGTAAATACCTATATATTTGCATATTCATATTAATCCGTTCTCTTAACAGACCCGACTCATTAAATGTTGGTGCTAGGAGAACTTTAGTAGCCTTTACTCACAGTCTACCCATCCTTTACCAAAGAGCAGGTTCTCAAGTTCAGCAAAATCTGACAGCTTTATTGTTTTTATTACTACTTTTCAGTTGTCTCTGACAATCCACAGGGCTCATTCATTAATCTAATTTGAAGGTTTTTGTTCTAGAACCACTTTTGTAGTGGGTAACTAGCTGATGCATTTTTTTACCTTTGCATGCAGCAGACTCTGGACAGGATTGCACAGTTGGCCCACAGGGCTTAGGCTATAATCTGTACAGGAAAGCGGGATCTTAGAAAGGATTTCAGAATAATTAGATTATGTTGGAGTCCAAAAGGAATGCTTTCAATAAATTCTAAATTAAGGCCCAGAGCAATTATCCTTGTCTCATCCTGGTGGCCTTGGATATGGCTAAACTCAGATATACTTCTGCGTAGACACAGGTAAACATTTCAAGCTGCTAAGGCAGTCTGAAGCACATGAAGATAACCTCTGCCTTCTTAGGCTTTCTGGTACTGATTGCCCTCCCTGGGGAGAGTGATGATGCTTATTCTTAAAAAAGGTAAGCTTAAACTGAAGCTACATGGGCTTATTAAAATGCACATCTGATTCTAATTGCTCTTGCTCAGTTTCTTCAGTGGGGTCACTTACATTCAGATAAAATCTAAACTCCTTAGCTAAGTTTTGCTCACCTTCCCAGCCCATTTCTGTCACCTCACGCACTACCTTCTGCCGTCCCAAATCAACATGCAGTTCCCAGACTTGCCTTTTTTTTAAAGATGTCACTTTTTTTTGTTGTTGTTGTTGGGGATAGGAGTTTATTAATTAATTAATTTATTTTTGCTGTGTTGGGTCTTCGTTTCTGTGCAAGGGCTTTCTCTAGTTGTGGCAAGTGGGGCCCACTTCATCGCAGTGCGCGGGTCTCACTATCACGGCCTCTCTTGTTGCAGAGCACAGGCTCCAGACGCGCAGGCTCAGTAGTTGTGGCCCGCGGGCCCAGTTGCTCCGCGGCATGTGGGATCTTCCCAGACCAGGGCTCGAACCTGTGTCCCCTGCATTGGCAGGCAGATTGTCAACCACTGCGCCACCAGGGAAGCCCCCAGACTTGCCTTTATTTCTTGGCTTCCCCTGGGATTTTGTGCTTGTGTACCTTTGCCTACTCATTTTCCTTGAGGTCCTATCGTCTCTGGTAACCTCACTACGTTTCTCCCTGGTACCCCAGGTAGCTCTTCTTATTCCTTCTAACAGTTCTTAAATTCTTGAGTAGATGAGGTATACCTGTATACCTCTTGCTCACCTAGCCCTTCCTCAGTTTAAGACCTTTGGTTTAAGAGGGAAGGGCATGTTTTGAATTGCTACCTATCTATCTATCTATCTATCTATATATAGTTACTGTTTTCTTCTTCTCTAAGACTGGAAACTATAATCATTGAGCTTTAATGTAAATTAAAATTGTTTATTATACTGCCTTCTCTTTCCTTCTGTATTTTATTACTTTAATACATATTCTTATAGCCTTGCAGTCCTAGGCTATACTTTGAGAAGTACCTCTTATTCTTTAAAAAAGTAATTGTTTATGCTTCATTACTAAATGCTTGTTTAAACTTCATAAAATTTTAATTTGTGTGATTTTTATAAATAATCACCCAGTCAGCATAAGAAAATAAAGTACTGGGTGTATACTTGCTCAGTCTTTGCTTCCTCCTTCTGTTTTATTCATAGGCTGGAATGTGCTTTCCTGCTTTTGTGTTGCCAATTTCTCAATTTAGAATAAATTGGTTCATGAGAAGAAAACATTACACTTGCACAAGAGGCTACTGCTAAAGTGAACTATCAGCTCTAGGAATCTCTGAACCCAGGTGTAACTTTCTTTCACTCAGTAAATATTTGCCGTGTCAGGGATGACATAGGTATTTGAGATACCTTAGTGGACAAAATCAGTTTGAATAAATGTAAGGTTATAAAGCTTACATTCTGGTAGAGGTAGACAGAAAATAATACACATCATATATAAATAAACTGTATAGTATATTAGGAGGTTATCGATTCTTTGGGGAAAAACACAGTAAAAGAAATGAAACATATGTGTGGGGGGAATAGAAGGCAGATGGTAATTTTAAATAGGACAGACCTAATTGAGAAGATAACACTTAAGCAAAACTTGAAGAAGGTGAGGGAATAATCCATGTGGATACAGGGACAAGAGGCTTCTGGGAAGAGGGAGACTGCTTGAGGTGAGGGAGACCTGCCCAGGAGGCTGGAGAGAAGCAAACCCGGACCCCCTGCACTGGGAGCGTGGAGTCTTAACCACTGTGTCACCAGGGAAGTCCCCTAGAGTGTTTTTTTTAACATTTTTATTGGAGTATAATTGCTTTACAATGGTGTGTTAGTTTCTGCTTTATAACAAAGTGAATTAGTTATACATATATCCCCATATCTCCTCCCTCTTGCATCTCCCTCCCTCCCACCCCCTAGAGTGGTTTTAAACAGGGGAGTATATCTCCAAAAACTTCATCCCCTACATCTTGAATTATTCACCTCTTACTCTGAAATGTATTTGTTTTGGCTTTATCATTTATAAAAATGCATATGATACTTTTAAACCAGTTGGCCCTGCTTGTATTTGTGATCAAGGCTACTCCCAAGGTAGTGATACATACACTTTCATTTGTGGGTGTAGGGTCCCTCTCCCACACCTGTGGATATCTCCATGAAGGAAGAGAACCTCTGCCAAGCTTTCTCTGATGCCTTGCTCTGCAAAATTGAGGATATTGATACTGAAGACTGGGAGAACCCTCAGCTCTGCAGCGACTATGTTAAGGATATCTATCAGTATCTAAGGCAGCTTGAGGTGAGTGGGCCTTTGTGTTTTGGTTGTACAGCAGTGTGGAATTTACCACATAGCTGGGAAGGAAATGAGGTCAGCTTTTTTTCTTAACTTATTTTTTTTAATTTATTTTATTTAATTAATTAATTTATTTTTGGCTGCATTGGGCCTGCTGTGCACGGGCTTTCTCTAGTTGCAGCAAGCGGGGGCTACTCTTCGTTGCAGTGCGCGGGCTTCTCATTGCAGTGGCTTCTCTTGTTGCAGAGCATGGGCTCTAGGTGTGTGGGCTTCAGTAGTTGTGGCACGTGGGCTCAGTAGTTGTGGCTCGCGGGCTCTAGAGCACAGGCTCAGTAGTTGTGGCTCACGGGCTTAGTTGCTTCGCGGCATGTGGGATCTTCCTGGACCAGGGCTCAAACCTGTGTCCCATGCACTGGGAGGTGGATTCTTAGCCACTGCGCCGCCAGGGAGGTCCCTAAAATTTATTTTTCATTGAAGTATAGTTGAATTACAATGTTGTGTTAATTACTGCTGTATAGCAAAGTGACTCAGTTATAGATATATGTATTCTTTTTGATACTCTTTTACATTATGGTTTATCACAGGATATTGAATATAGTTCCTTGTGCTACAGTAGGACCTTGTTGTTTACCGAGGTCTGCTTTTTAAACTTTTAACTCCACCTACAGGTTCTACAATCCATAAATCCACATTTTTTAGATGGAAGAGAGATAAACGGACGCATGCGTGCCATCCTGGTGGATTGGCTGGTGCAAGTCCACTCCAAGTTTAGGCTGCTGCAGGAAACTCTGTACATGTGCGTCGCCATCATGGACCGATTTTTACAGGTAAGGGACTTCGTGCAGCTCAGTGAACTTTGCATTTATGCACTGCCAAGGTGTGGTGCCTCTGAAGAAAAAACCAAAAGCCAATTAGATGCCAAAGAACTTCAAGTGCTAGAAAAGGAAGTAGTCCAAGTGTGTCAAACCTCTGGTGATGCTGACCAATGCTGGGCATTTCTGTTAGGTCAGCCTGCTGAAAAGTGCTCAGGGGAGATGCTGCCTTGCCGCAATCATTCATCGGAGGAGATAAACCATCAGATGGTCTGAAAGTCCATCTGAAGCCTGTGGTGCCTTTGGAGGCTGGTTCTCCAGGCCCACTTGCACAGTTTCCATAGTTCAGTACTCTTTGGTGTTAAGCTTCCTCATCTGAAAAATGAGAGTTTGGCTAGAGGACTTAACAGTTTCCAGCCGGCTGTGGCATTGAATCGGTGTAGAAGAGGCAGGAGGCAGACTTTTTACAAGGGGTTGGAGGTATGTGTGGGGAGTGTACTCAGTGTGAGGTCTAAAGTAAAGAGGGAGGTAAGAAATTAAGCCGAGAAGCGTAGTGATCATCAAAATATTTCTCAACTGGTAATGTAAGAACACTGAGCAGTTAGAAGAAATGCCAGACATTAACCACTGGTGCGTTGTCTACCAAATGGGTAGCCCTTCAGATAAGGCTTTATGTATTTAAAGTCAACATTTATAATACAGGTGTAGGTCAAGCCCAAACCATACAGTAATAATTGTGTTGATAAGACTGACCCTGAGATACTGCAAAATGCTAAGTAATCATAGAGTCATTAGTTTTTTGTTTTGTTTTGTTTTGTCTTTGTGGTACGCGGGCCTCTCACTACTGTGGCCTCTCCCGTTGCGGAGCACAGGCTCCGGATGCGCAGGCTTAGCAGCCGTGGCTCACGGGCCCAGCCGCTCCGCGGCATGTGGGATGTTCCCGGACCGGGGCACGAACCCGTGTCCCCTGCATCGGCAGGCGAACTCTCAACCACCGTGCCACCAGGGAAGCCCGAGTCAGTGGTTTTTATTATACAATCCTCACTGGATACGAAAGCACTGTTATATTTTTGGTAGATTTTCAATATTGAGAGTTGAAGCAAAAAAACACAAATTCCTAGTTTAAAAAGAAAAGAAAGTTAAGGGAAACACTTATCCTCTAGGCTGAGATTTTCTCTGACCCTGAAGCATCTTTGGAAGGTTCTTCAGGCTGAATAATGAGTGTACTTTTGGTGAGGATTAAGGAGACACTTAAGGTACTTCCTCAGCCCTAGTCATCCATTAAATTCCTGCTTTTTTGCTTGGCCTCATCCTGATTCAGACCATGCTGAGTGCCATATTGGGGCTTCCCCAGACACTCAAGCCAGGATGATGGGGGTGGAGCAGTGCCTGGGAGCTTGGTTGTCAGTCAGCAATTGACTGATCTTGGGCTGATGTCTGCATCTTTTCTCAGTCCATCTATTTCTAAGTGGGGTAAAAAATATGTACTTCCTAGGTTTTTTGTGAGGATTCGATGAGATGATTGTTTGAATCTTAGCACTGTGCCTGGCGCATAGCAAGCACTCCATGATAGACAGCTCCTGCGAGCCATGGTGGTGCCTGTGATCAACACTCAGCTTCCTGTGCCCTTAAGAGGGGTGTGAGCAGAGACAACGTGCTCTTCTTCAGGACTTGGTTTCCTCTTACTTTCTTCCACCCAGAGCCCCCATCCTCTTGTTAGTTAAGACTTTTGACACACTCTTCTTCAATTAGGTTCAGCCAGTCTCTCGTAAGAAGCTTCAACTGGTTGGGATTACAGCTCTGCTCTTGGCTTCCAAGTATGAGGAGATGTTTTCTCCAAATATTGAAGACTTCGTTTACATCACAGACAATGCTTACACCAGTTCTCAGATTCGAGAAATGGAAACTCTAATTTTGAAAGAACTGAAATTTGAGTTGGGTCGACCTTTACCACTACATTTCTTAAGGCGGGCATCAAAAGCCGGAGAGGTAAGTGCCTCCAATTCCATAGGAGACTTTATTTTGCTGTTTGTTGTCTCATCCCAGAAACACTGACCCAATTAAAGGAAAACTCATGAATTTATAGGATGCATCTTTTAGATAAGTCCTAACACTTATCAGTTCTTTTATTTTTAATTTTTTATTAAAGTAGAGTTACAGTGTTGTGTTAAATACTGCTGTACAGCAAAGTGACTTTTTTTTTTGAGCCCTATTTCTTTTTTTTAATTATTTTTAAAAATTGAAGTGTAGTTGATTTACAGTGTATTAGTTTCTGGTGTACAGCAAAGTGACTCAGTTATACATACATATATACATTCTTCTTCATATTCTTTTCCATGATGATTTATTACAGGATATTGAATATAGTTCCCTGTGCTATACAGTAGGACCTTGTTGTTTATCATTCTACATGTAATAATTTGCATCTGCTAGTCTCAAACTCCCAATACTTCCCTCCCCCCTCCCCCTCCCCCTTGGCAACCACAAGTCTCTACTCTATGTCTGTGAGTCTGTTTCTGTTTTATAGATAAGTTCATTTGTGTCACGTTTTAGATTCCACATGTAAGTGGTATCATATGTTTGTCTTTCTGACTTACTTTGCTTAGTATGATAATATCTAGGTCCATCCATGTAGCTGCAAATTGCATTATTTCATTCTTTTTTATGGCCGAGTAATATTCCATTGTATATATGTACCACATCTTCTTTATCCATTCATCTGTTGATGGACATTTAGGTTGTTTCCATGTCTTGGTAATTGTAAATAGTTGAGCTCTATTTCTTAAGGGAAGAGAGTTAAGAGGCTGAACATTGACATATGAATTCGTTTCTGAGGGCTGCCATAACACAGTACCCCAAACTGGGTGGCTTACAATAGAAATATATTGTTTCTCAGTTCTGGAGGCTAAAATCTGAAATCAAGGTCTTGGCAGTGCTGGTTCCTTTTGAGGGCTGTGAAAGAAGGATCTGTTCTAGGCCCTGGGCCTTTTCACATGGTCTTCTCCTCATGTGTCTCTTTCTCTTCACGTGGCGTTTTTTTTTTTTTTTTTACATCTTAATTGGAGCATAATTGCTTTACAATGGTGTGTTAGTTTCTGCTTTATAACAAAGTGAATCAGTTATACATATACATATGTTCCCATATCTCTAGATGCAAGAGGGAAGAGATATGGGAACTTATCAGTTCTTAAAAGACTTCATGTTCTGTGTTTGTAACATACTGTGGAATAGAGCAGTGCCTGGGAAGGAAAAGTGAGTGAAGTGGATTTGAGTTCCTAGATCTTTTTTTTTTAGAGTTTCTAGATCTTCACCCAGAATTTTGCAAGAGAGTCATAACAGCCATGCTTCTTACCATCTGTTCTTTCATAGGTTGATGTTGAACAGCACACTTTAGCCAAATACTTGATGGAACTGACTCTCATTGACTACGACATGGTGCATTATCACCCTTCTAAGGTGGCAGCAGCCGCTTCCTGCCTGTCCCAGAAGGTTCTAGGCCATGGAAAATGGGTAAGTGTTGAATTTAAGAAGAAATTAATTAGCTGTATTTTAGGGACTCTAGACACAAAAGGCGTTAGCATTTGTCACACACTATCCTTGAAGCAGTTGCTAAAAGGCCACAGGCTTAAAAGAGCTGCTTGGAATGATGCAGGCGTAACCTAGGTGACAACACCATGGTACGCAAACATATTACAGAGTCGTAAAGAATGAGGCAGGCCACTAAGAACTGATACGCTAAGATTTCTGGGATATTTTGTTAAGTGAAACAAGCAAGTTGTCAAGCACATAAGACAAAACAGGGCCAAGGCCTGACCTGGTTTACCCGGTAAAGATGAAATGAGCCACTTTGAGGTTCATAAAATTAGCCAGGGATGTCACCTGCCTGGGTTCTTGTTTCACACACCAAAAAGGATAACAGTGAAACAAAAGGGGCCACTGGCTGCAGTGCGAGTCAGAGGATCGCTTCTGTGGATGGGCCCATTCTGCACTGCCACTAAGCAGTTTTAGAGTCTGTATCTGTAGCCCACAAGCAGCAGAGCAAACACCCCAGCAGAGCCCAGGAGGTGATAAGGAGTGGTCTCATTACAGCCTCCTACCCAGAAGAGATAGGGAAGTGAGTGGGAGACGGCTTGGAGGCGGCCCCCTCGCCTGCTACCCCATCATGTTCCAGGAGGATCACAAAGCACTTTGCCAGGACAGATCAATGTGGTTCAGGCCTTTGTCTGCATGGCCTATGTGGTGGATATGTGTAAGAATGCCAGGGCATCGTGGTGGACCTTTTCCTCTACACAGTATGTAGAGTTTACATTTTATGTAAGAAAGAATGGGAGTAAGAGAGAGAGGATATGTATCTGTGCTTATGTATTTGCTAATTTTTCAAAAAATACAAGAAGAATAGACCAGAAACTAATGAAGATGGATACCTCAGGGTAGGTATCAGGGTAGAAGGTTGAGGATAGGAGCAGAACTTCTGCTTGTAATTTTTTATTAACTTGTATACAGTGTAATGTAACTTTTTTGACTTTTGAACAATATGAATGTTCTATGCAAACCCGAAACTGGAATTAAGCAAAAACAATGTCACTATATATTCAAAGTGGTAACAGATCAGAGGGAAGAATTAATTCCCGTAACTGTTGAACACAGCACTCCGACTGTGCATTTTTAGTGGGATGTGAAATTAAAACAAAGGACCAAAAAAGGTAACATACTTAAAGTTTACTTAAGAGGTTTACTAGTCTGTTTCTAGGTTAATAGTGGTCTGTTATTATAATCCTGGAACTATTTTTATTGTAGGATAAAGCAAAGATTCGTGTATTAAGGACTAAAATTTTCACTGTAAGAAGATAAAATATTGTTAACAATTAAAAACAAAGGAAAACCCTATAATATTCAGTCTGTTTTAGAAAGATCAATAAATTCATAATGAAAGGCCCAGAAACAATGACAACCCAGTAGCAATGAAGATACCTAGTGCTCACATCTTGCATACTCAGTGCC
Source organism: Stenella coeruleoalba (assembly GCF_951394435.1). Taxonomy (NCBI): domain Eukaryota; kingdom Metazoa; phylum Chordata; class Mammalia; order Artiodactyla; family Delphinidae; genus Stenella; species Stenella coeruleoalba. Next base: position 147,866,758 of record NC_137147.1, on the reverse strand, counting down.
ATGACATACTCGGAACTAGGGCTCCTTCAAGAAATAGCTGATTTCAGGGCTGTGGCAGGGGAAGTACAAGATGAGCCTAGATCAGTTTGTAACAGGTAGCAAGCAAATTCTCAGAGATCAATGGGGTCACATCAAAAGGACATAGAAACTGGCTTGAAAGGGCTCCTTCTGACTAAAGTTGAGCATTAAAAAGAATTGTGACAGTAATAGATTATAATGCATTAAAAAATGCATGAGCCCATAATGATAAGAAAGGAAGGTAGGGAGGGAGGGACTTAAAAAAAAATCAGTAGAATGCCAGCTAATTAAAGTAGAAACAGTGGTAGAGATAGAAATCCACTATTTTTAAACCCCTAGTGTAACAATTGATTCAAGCAAGGATCGTCAATTGATGCTTATAGCATTAAGTAAAATAACTTGGGCAAACAAGATTCACATTGTTCTCAAAATATCACCCCACAGATGTGTAGTATTTTTTGTGGTACGCGGGCCTCTCACTGTTGGTGGCCTCTCCCGTTGCGGAGCACAGGCTCCGGACGCGCAGGCTCAGCGGCCATGGCTCACGGGCCCATTCGCTCCGCGGCATCCTCCCGGACCGGGGCACGAACCCACGTCCCCTTGCATCGGCAGGCGGACCTTCAACCACTGTGCCACCAGGGAAGCCCGATGTGTAGTATTTCTGAAGAAAAACTGTACCTTTGTGATGGAGACGTCTGGCGGTTACTACCTTGACCCAGTGATTGAGCTTGGTATCACCAGTGGTGAGACTACCTGACTTTACCTGCCTTCTGGTGTAATAGGAAGTATGCATTATCGCCTAAATAGAATTCATGTCCAAAATGTTGGACATGAATCCAGTCATCATGAAACACAGACAAATCCAGAATGAGACGTTCTCAAAGTAACTGACCTGGATCCTTCAAAAAAATCAATGTCATTTAAAGCCAAGAAAATGGGAGTTTTAAAGACTAAAGACAACAACAACCAAATGTACTGTCTGTACCTTGATTGGACCCTGGATGTAAAAAGAAAAATCTATAAAAGATATTTTTGCAACAATTGCAGAAATTTGAATATTGACTATATATTAGATGATATTATGGAACTGTTGATGTTTCTTATGTGATAAAGGTATTGTAGCTAGGGAGGAAAATACTTTTTAGGAGATGCTTTAGGAGAAACATTTAGAAGTGATGTGTCATGGCGTCTGCAACTCACTTTCAAATGGTCCAGATGTTTGATGGCTTCAAAAATCTCACACAACTTTTGCTGAACCATTTGAAAGCGAGTTGCAGACACCATGAGTGAGAGAGAAAAAGAGAAAGAGGAGAGAAAAAGTGGCAAAATATTAAGAACTGATGAATCTGCACAAAGAATATACAGATGTTCATTATCTTATTCTTTCAGTTTTTCTATAGATTTGAAAATTTTTGATATAAAAATTGAAGGCAAAAAGGCCACTGTTAACATCTATGGCACATGCTCTTGGTATCAATGGCTTATTTTCGCCAAATTACTCTAAGAGGTGCTTCCTTGGCCCTAAACCTATTAACTATAGGCCTCCCTGTTTCCTGGCAATTGATTTCAAAATACCAGTGGTTGTGCATTACATCAGGATTCACTCCTGCTTAGTTCTTTTTTCCTTTAAACTGTTTTAGGATTAAGGTTATATCGTGGTTTATTTTCCCAATTATATTATGCATTTGAAAGGGATGTGTTTTAGCTTTTAGAATTTTATCACAAATCTGAAATAAAGTCAGGTTATATATCTTCATACAAAGTAAGTCATGTTATCAATCAACAGCTGTCCTTTTGCTTGAATTTTGGTCTCTGGGAGGCTGGGCCACGAGGCTGGGTGTAGATGCTTCTCTGAGTGCTCTGTGTTCTCTAGTGCTTAACTACACAGGGCCCGACAGGAGAGTGCTGCTGGGAGGTCTTCGTTCTTCTGGGTTTGGTAGCTTAGATTGCTGCTTACGGGCCAGTTTATTTCTTAATCCTGAACCCCTTTCCCTGACCGACAATACAGATGTCTGTGCTCTCGAGCTCCCTACCAGCCACTGCCAGGCAGGGCTTTAACGAGGGGACTGAGATGTGCTAGACCCCGATCTCTGTAAACCCTTTGTTGGGTTTGTTTATACTCTGCCTCACTTTCCTTCCCCTTTCAGTGTGGTGACAGAGGCAAGCATGAAAGCTTTGTTACTTGAAGTACCCTACTTACATATACAACCTTCTTTAAAACATCATTATTTGGGACCCTCTCCATTTGATTTAGCTGAGAGCTATGTAACGTCTTAATTTAGTCCTGCTCCGAGCCAGAGTCATCCTGCATTTACTGGCTGCTTTGCTGGTACCATGGTAGTGGTTGGGGCTGAGACTGACTTTCCAGCAGGTAAGAATATTTTTTATAGCTTTTACGTAAGTAATGTCAGCATGTGTAAGATGTGCTCTCCTAAAGAAGTGGAGGCTTTATCTTGCTTCTTCTGTTTGCGTTGTATTCCAGAACTTAAAGCAGCAGTATTACACTGGATACACAGAGAACGAAGTATTGGAAGTCATGCAGCACATGGCCAAAAATGTAGTGAAAGTAAATGAAAAGTTAACGAAATTCATCGTAAGTACTCTTTCCTAAGCTGTTCAAAGCGCTGGATTATGGGTTTGGGGTATGAGAGGATGTATGTGTGTTTGCATTTTCATGTAAATATTTTGGCATGTGTGAGAGTCTGTTTTAGCACAAACTCTTTATATTTTTCTAGTGCAGCTGGGGATGGAGCATACGCACAAATCCCAAGAACTGACTTTCTTTAAAATAAGGTAGACAGGCTCGCTATGTCCAGGCCCAAGCAGCTGTTCAATGTATTATCCATGCTTGACCCAGCATTCTGGGTAGGGTGCACAGCAAGCAGGGAAGGCTGGCCGGCATGCAGGAGTCCAGCTTAAGTGGCCCTGTGGAAGGCTTGGGTGTTCGGGTGACATCATTCAGGGCCTTTGTCCAGCACCTTTTAGGACAATGACTGAGAGGCACCTGAACAGCCAGCATGGTGAAGCAGTCCATTCAGGAAGCATCCTGGCAGCTTGGAGTCTGTCTCTGTGTGGCCGACCTGAGAGGAGAAACCAGAGGAGAGGGTGTGCTGTCCTGTGCTTGTGTGAGGCCAAATATCAGAGCTCACCACGGGTCTGACAGAGAGCAAGGCATTTGTACCAAGTGTCCTCACGGCCTGATTTGCTTCCTTACTTGTAGTTTCAGCATTATTTAGCACACCGTGGAAGTGTCATGTTTTCAGTCCTGAGAGTATCATCTGGGATCTAAGCACTAGTTGCCACTCACTTTTATGGCCAGTTACTGCTCCCAGTGCTGGCAAATCCGTTATGTCCTGATGGCACTTAGGTATGATAAACACAGCTCCCACCTCCCACCCCTCTGGGAGCTCATGAGAGAAAGCCTGCTCTTTGGACCTTGAAACCATCACCTGTGCTACCAGCTGGGTTTTATCCACCACTAGGCATGGCAGGAAATTGTCAAGCACAACACATCATGCCCTAGAGCACTTGCTGGCTTCAGTGATTTGGCATCATCATACCCTTTGAAGACTGTGGGTCTGGCCCTTTGATACTTGTAAATTAGACTAGGAATAAGGTGTGAATTTGGGGGTGGCGGGGCGGTGGTGCTCCTGATGTGTGCTTAATCACAGATGACTTCTGCAGGCCATCAAGAATAAGTATGCCAGCAGCAAACTCCTGAAGATCAGCACGACTTCCCAGCTGAACTCAAAAACCATCCAAGAGCTTGCCTCACCTCTGCTGGGACGGTCCTAGGCTGCCGAGGCCCTCAGGGAAGAGTGCTTCGTCTGTGCACTTTGTCTTGCTGATTTGGAACTCCTGACTTTATATATAGTCCTCTGGTCTATTTCATGAAACCTTTTCTCAGACTGATTTTCTAAATGTATATTGAGGAAAAATAAAGCTGTTGATTTTCTTAAGGTATCCTATGTGTGTGTATTTGGGTATTCTATACTGAAGAAATCAATAGAAGCTTGTTTGACTAATTTCTTTTTGAGCTATTATGATTGTAATATGTAAATTATTGCCCTGATGGCTTGGGGAAAGACCTTACCATTCTCGGAGAAAACTACAACTTGGCTTCAGTGAACGCTCACCCATTCCTAAAGATTGGTTCATTATATAAAATTTAAAATGGGAGGATAACCATGACATTCCCTTTCTAGAACCTGCATTAACTATTTTCTAATTCCTATACAGGAACACCTGGCCCACAAGGTTGATGGCTTCCAGAAGTAACCCTCATAATGTGTTTCACTCCAAGGCATGGTTGAGACCAGGAATAGCAGTGCTAAGGGGCCACAGCTGGAAAAAGGAAGCAGGCCTGTGACATCCTGTTAAAGGTGAAACTTGGAATGCTTTTTCCTGTTGTTCTAAGTACGTTATGGTTTATTTTATTTTTTGAATTTTATTTATTTTTTTATACAGCAGGTTCTTATTAGTTATCCATTTAATACATATTAGTGTATATATGTCAATCCCAATTCATCACACCAACATTATGGTTTATTTTAATTTTTTTGGTGGGCATTAGAAAACTGTTAAATGTAATCAAAGAGGGAATGCATTCTCAGTCTCCAACCACTAACCTAAAAAAAAAAAACCACACAAAAAAACCATGAAATAAATGAGTCTCTTAGAGCAACGACTGCCCAAACTACTAGTTCAACAAGAAGTTAACTGGTTTTTTGAGGGAAAGGAGTTAGTCAGATACATTTGGGAAACGCTGCAAACTCATGTAAGATTTATAAAGGCTGAGCAGCTTTGCAGTAAACTCATTTAATGCAGTGTTTCCCCAACCTAGAGTGTGGTAAAAGCTGCCTTCTACGCGACTGAGGTCCCCAGGTGCCTGGCTCTGTGACTCGGCTGTGGCGTGTGACTGCCCCATCCCGGGAGGAGAGCCTGGCTCCAGTGAGGCCTGGGCAGGCCAGGGCTGCCTGACTAGTAAAACTTTTAAGTTTCGAGCATGGAGAGGAACTGGGTGTCTTTATATGTTAAATCCTAGTATAAAGTCTTATAAATATCCCTTGTTGAGTTAGTGAAGCTTGTTCCCATGGCAGCCTTAGACCAACTTAGTCACAAGTGTGAATGGTAACGAAGTGAGAGCATGAGAGGGAGCTTTCCTGGCTCTGAAAAGCAGTTATTTCCCAGGGACGCTTGAGCTCCAACTTCTCATCAAGAAAGGATGGGTTTTGCAGGCATATTCCAAAGACATTTTATAGCTTCTTTATTACATGTTTTGCTTAGTTAAATATGAAATACCCTGACTCAGGAAATTCATACTTCCAGGATGTCATTAATAAAAAAGACCTTTAAGATACTTATCTGCCAAGCAGGCACCTAAACTAATGTGTTATAAATGTGAAATAAGTTGTGAAAGTAGAAATCATAGTATCATAAAAACACTGAAATTAGAAAATGAGACGACGTAACCCCAGTATTTGAAGAGCACCAACTCTAAAGCTGGGTTGCTTGGGTTTAAGTCTACTTAGCAGCTGTGTGACCTCTGTGCTTGTTTCTATGTCTGTAAAATGGGGCTAAGAGCGTCTGCCTCAGAGTGTTGTACTCAAGTATGTTAAGCACAGTATCTGGAGGTGCTTGAATGCTAGTGGCTATTGTTTTAAGGAGGTTGATGGTCTTGGGAAGAGATGGACTCTGGGCATTCAAAGATGCATCAGAATTCTTTTTTGTTTTTTTAAATTTTATTGAAGTATGGTTGATTTACAATGTTGTGTTAATTTCTGCTGTACGGCAAAGTGATTCAGTTATACATATATACATTCTTTTTTTAATATTCTTTTCCATTATGGTTTATAAGATACTGAATATAGTTCTTTGTGCTATACAGTAGGACCTTGTTTATCTATCCATTCCATATATAATAGCTTACATCTGCTTAATCCCAACCTCACTCCATCCCTCCCCCAACCCCCTCCCCCTTGGCAACCACAAGTCTGTTCTCTATGTCTGTGAGTCTGTTTCTGTTTCATAGATAGGTTCATTTGTGTCATATTTTAGATTCCACATATAAGTGATATCATATGGTATTTGTCTTTCTGACTTCACTTAGTATGATAATCTCTAGTTGCATCCATGTTGCTGCAAATGGCAGTATTTCGTTCTTTTTTATGGCCGAGTAGTATTCCATTGTATATATGTACCACATCTTCTTTAACATCTGTCTGTGAACATTTAGGTTGTTTCCACAGTGCTGCTATGAACATACGGGTGCATGTATCTTTTTGAACTATGGTTTTCTCTGGATATATGCATAGGAGTGGGATTGTTGGATCATATGGCAACTCTAGTTTTCTAAGGAACCTCCATACTGTTTTCCATAGTGGCTGCACCAATTTACATTCCCACCAACAGTGTAGAAGGGTTCCCTTTTCTCCATACCCTCTCCAGCATTTGTTATTTGTAGAGTTTTTAATGATGGCCATTCTGACTGGTGTGAGGTGGTACTTCATTATAGTTTTGATTTGCATTTCTCTAATAACTAGCAGTGTTGAGCATCTTTTCATGTGCCTGTTGGCCATCTGTATATCTTCTTTGGAGGAATGTCTATTAAGGTCTGCCCATTTTTTGATTGGGCTGTTATTTTGTTGAGTTGTATGAGGTGTTTGTATATTTTGGAAATTAAGCCCTGTTGGTCACATCATTTACAAATATTCTGTAGGTTGTCTTTTTTTTTTTTCAATGGTTTCTTTTGCTGTGCAAAAGCTCGTAAGTTTGATTAGGTCCCATTTGTTTATTTTTGCTTTTATTTCTATTGCCTTGGGAGACTGACCTAAGAAAACACTGGTACGATTTATGTCAGAGAATGTTTTGCCTATGTTCTCTTCTAGGAGTTTTACGGTGTCATGTCTTATGTTTAAGTCTTTAAGCCACTTTGAGTTTATTTTTATATATGGTGAGAGGGTGTGTTATAACTTCATTGATTTGCATGTGGCTGTCCAACTTTCCCAACACCACTTGCTGAAGAGACTGTCTTTTTCCCATTGTCTATTCTTGCCTCCTTTGTCGAAGATTAATTGACCGTGTGGGTTTATTTCTGGGCTCTCTATTCTGTTCCATTGATCCTTATATCTGTTTTTGTGCCAATCCATGCTGTTTTGATTACTGTAGCTTTGTAGTATTTTCTGAAGTGTTAGACATAGCTCTGGCCCATCAAAAGAGTTTACCAATTTATAGCTATTGAGTCATATTTGTGCGGTTTTTCTTCTGTTTTTAGGTTTTTGCTCTTTGAGAGAAAGATATTGGAAGTTTAAAGGTTGACAATTAGACTGTCAAACTCCTTAATATTTGTTGAGTTGAAGAAAAGATTAAAAACATGGGCCTTTGGGTCAATCAGGGTTCAAATGGTGGCTGGTCTGGTTGACAGCTGTGTGACCTTGGGTGAGGTAGTGAACCGTCCTGCACCTTCTCATTTGCAAAGTGGAGATTTTAGACTAGAACAGGCTGGTTAGCAGCGTAGGTCCCGTACAGTAGACAGGAAAGGGATCAAGATGAGCTGGGAGGAGTAAAAGTGAGTTCCTAAATTCAGAAGGAACTGTGAAGACCAGCCAGGCGTCAGGAGACAAAACGAGGGAAAGGGGACAACAACGCAGAGTGGCTCCTATTCTTTTGTCTACAGAGGTGAGGGGTTCAGTGAAATTGTTAGGCTCTCCACCAGAGATGCACCATGCATGCTCTGCTCCTGAACCCAGACTCTATCCCCACTTGCCAATGAAACTGCCCAGAAAACCACCTGTCCTAGAGGCAGGGCCAGCCCAGGTCTGCCCAGCTCCACTCAGGTCTGGGGGAGTCGAGGAGTCACAAGTGAGAGGATTTGGATTGTGCACATGCCCTGCTCTGCAGCGAGCTGTTGGAGACTCTGAGTTCTGTGGCTGCACAGCCATGTTGTCTCTCATTTGTTCTTGTGAGCGTCTCTGCCTGGAAGGAGCCATGGCTGAGAGGGAGCTCTCAGCCCTGGGCAACCTGCTCTGTGCAGTGACTGTCTCCAGCAAGAGGCTCCCAACCCCCCTTGCATCTGAGGCCATGTGACTAAGTTCTGGCCAGCAGAATATGAGTGGACATGGTGTGTGCGCTTTGGAGGGAACATCCTTTAAAAAGGAAACTGCACTCCTCACCCTTTTCTGCCTTCCTAAGGTGGACTTGGTAATAATGGTGACGGGTCATGTGTGATCAGGTGGGTGTGGGTGGTCTGCACCCCCACTCGTGGGGGAGCAAGCTCATAGGGAAAGCTCAGCTTTGCCCTCTCCATGGGTGAGTCTCGCTTGCCTGAGCACTGTGGAGAGATGGCCCTTCACATAACGTTTTCAGAAAACCAGGCGCTCGGGCTTCCCTAGTGGCGCAGTGGTTAAGAATCCGCCTGCCAATGCAGAGAACACGGGTTCGAGCCCTGGTCGGGGAAGATCCCACATGCCGTGGAGCAACTAAGCCTGTGAGCCACAACTACTGAGCCTGTGTGTCACAACTACTGAAGCCCGCATGCCTAGACCCTGTGCTCCGCAACAAGAGAAGCCACTGCAATGAGAAGCCTGCGCACCGCAACCAAGAGTAGCCTCTACTTGCTGCAACTAGAGAAAGCCTGCATGCAGCAACAAAGACCCAACGCAGCCAAAAGTAAAAAACCGCCCAAAAACCAGGTGCTCTCCCTGCATGCGGCATCCTCCATTTATTAGCACTTACCCACTCTGTGGTCCTTAAAATGTGGCCAGTTTTAAGAAGTCCATGAGGTCAAAACCCTTTTCATGATAATACTAGCATGTTATTTGCTTTTTTTTTTTTTTTGCGGTACGCGGGCCTCTACTGTTGTGGCCTCTCCCACTGCGGAGCACAGGCTCTGGATGCGCAGGCTCAGCAGCCATGGCTCACGGGCCCAGCTGCTCCGCGGCATGTGGGATCTTCCCAGACCAGGGCACGAACCCGTGTCCCCTGCATCAGCAGGTAGACTCTCAACCACTGCGCCACCAGGGAAGCCCTGTTATTTGCTTTTTTCATTCTTCATTGTCAGTAGTTGACGGTGGAATCTTCCCGAGGCTATATGACATGTGATAAGAATGTGTGTGTTCGTTGGTGTTTTAAAATTTTCTCAGTTGAATTTCTAATATGGTAAATACTGATAGCTATAACCCACAAAAGCAGAATTCTTGGAGGTCTTCAATAATATGGAAGAGTGTAAAGGGTTTGGGAACTGCTGGTCCAGCAAGTTTGAACACCTCTGGCCTAGGGTCCAAGTTCAAGCCTGCTCATGTGGTTCTTGGTTACTTTATTATTTACTTATGTATTGCTCCAAATTAGGTTTTTTTTTAATTTTTATTTTTTTATACAGCAGGTTCTTATTAGTTATCTATTTTATACATGTTAGTGTATACATGTCAATCCCAATCTCCTAATTCATCCGACCACCACCCCCACCCCCACCTGCATTCCCCCCATGGTGTCCATACATTTGTTCTCTACATCTGTGTCTCTATTTCTGCCCTGCAAACTGGTTCATCTGTACCATTTTTCTAGATTCCACATATATGCGTTAATATACGATATTTGTTTTTCTCTTTCTGACTTACTTCACTGGTATGACAGTCTCTAGGTCCATCCACATCTCTACAAATGACCCAATTTCGTTCCTTTTTATGGCTGAGTAATATTCCATTGTATATATGTACCACATATTCTTTATCCATTCATCTGACAATGGGCATTTAGGTTGCTTCCATGACCTGGCTATTGTAAATAGTGCTGCAATGAACATTGGGGTGCATGTGTCTTTTTGAATTATGGTTTTCTCTGGGTATATGCCCAGGAGTGGGATTGCTGGGTCATATGATAATTCCATTTTTAGTTTTTTAAGGAACCTCCATACTGTTCTCCATAGTGGCTGTATCAATTTACATTCCCACCAACAGTGCAAGAGGGTTCCCTTTTCTCCACACCCTCTCCAGCATTTGTTGTTTGTAGATTTTCTGATGATGCCCATTCTAACTGGTGTGAGGTGATACCTCATTGTACTTTTGATTTGCATTTGTCTAATAATTAGTGATGTTGAGCAGCTTTTCATGTGCTTCTTGGCCATCTGTATGTCTTCTTTGGAGAAATGTCTATTTAGGTCTTCTGCCATTTTTGGATTGGGTTGTTTGTTTTTTTAATATTGAACTGCATGAGCTGTTTATACATTTTGGAGATTAATCCTTTGTCCGTTGATTCGTTTGCAAATATTTTCTCCCATTCTGAGGGTTGTTTGTCTTGTTTGTAGTTTTGTCTTGTTTGTAGTTTGTCTTGTTTGTAGTTTCCTTAGCTCTTAAGTCTCATTAGGTCCCATTTGCTTATTTTTATTTCCATTACTCTAGGAGGTGGATCAAAAAAGATCTTGCTGTGGTTTGTGTCAAAGAGTGTTCTTCCTGTGTTTTCCTCTAAGAGTTTTATAGTGTCTGGTCTTACATTTAGGTCTCTAATCCATTTTGAGTTTATTTTTGTGTATGGTGTTAGGGAGTATTCTAATTTTATTCTTTTACAGTAGCTGTCCAGTTTTCCCAGCACCACTTATTGAAGAGACTGTCTTTTCTCCATTGTATATCCTTGCCTCCTTCGTCATAGATTAGTTGACCATAGGTGCGTGGGTTTATCTCTGGGGTTTCTATACTGTTCCATTGATCTATATTTCTGTTTTTGTGCCTGCACCATATTGTCTTGATTACTGTAGCTTTGTAGTATAGTCTGAAGTCAGGGAGTCTGATTCCTCCAGCTCTGTTTTTTTCCCTCAAAACTGCTTTGGCTATTTGGGGTCTTTTGTGTCTCCACACAAATTTTAAGATTTTTTGTTCTAGTTCTGTAAAAAAAAAAAAAAAAAAAAAATGCCATTGCTAATTTGATAGGGATTGCATTGAATCTGTAGATTGCTTTGGGTAGTATAGTCATTTTCACAATATTGAGTCTTCCAGTCTAAGAACATGATATATCTCTCCATCTGTTTGTATCATCTTTAGTTTCTTTCATCAGCATCTTATAGTTTTCTGCATACAGGTCTTTTGTCTCCCTAGGTAGATTTATTCCTAGGTATTTTATTCTTTTTGCTGCAGTGGTAAATGGGAGTGTTTCCTTAATTTCTCTTTCAGATTTTTCATCATTAGTGTATAGGACTTCAAGAGATTTCTGTGCATTAATTTCGTATCTTACAACTTTACCAGATTCATTGATTAGCTCTAGTAGTTTTCTGGTGGCATCTTTACGATTCTCTATGTATAGTATCATGTCATCTGCAAAGAGTGACAGCTTTACTTTTTCTTTTCCGATTTGGATTCCTTTTCTTTCTTTTTCTTCTCTGATTGCCGTGGCTAGGACTTCCAAAACTATGTTGAATAACAGTGGTGAGAGTGGACATCCTTGTCTTGTTCCTGATCTTAGAGGAAATGCTTTGTTTTTCACCATTGAGAATGTTTGCTGTGGGTTTGTCATATATGGCCTTTATTATGTTGAGGTAGGTTCCCTCTATGCCTACTGTCTGCAGAATTTTTATCATAAATGGGTATTGAATTTTGTGAAAAGCTTTTTCTGCATCTATTGAGATGATCATATGGTTTTTATCCTTCAATCTGCTACTACGGTGTATCACATTGATTGATTTGCATATATTGAAGAATCATTGCATGCCTGGGATAAATCCCACTTGATCATGGTCTGTAATCTTTTTAATGTGTTGTTGGATTGTTTGCTAGTATTTTGTTGAGGATTTTTGCATCTATATTCATCAGTGATATTGGTCTGTAATTTTCTTTTTTTTTTTTTTTTTTTTTGGTACGCGGGCCTCTCACTGTTGTGGCCTCTCCCATTGCGGAGCACAGGCTCCGGATGCGCAGGCTCAGCAGCCATGGCTCACGGGCCCAGCTACTCCACGGCACGTGGGATCTTCCAGGACTGGGGCACGAACCTGTGTACCGTGGATCAGCAGGCAGACTCCCAACCACTGTGCCACCAGGGAAGCCCCTGTAATTTTCCTTTTTGTAGTATCTTTTTCTGGTTTTGGTATCAGGGTGATGGTGACCTCATAGAATGAGTTTGAGAGTGTTCCTTCCTCTGCAATTTTTTGTAAGAGTTTGAGAAGGATGGGTGTTAGCTCTTCTCTAAATGTTTGATAGAATTCACCTGTGAAGCCGTCTTGTCCTGGGCTTTTGTTTGTTGGAAGATTTTTAATCACAGTTTCAATCTCATTACTTGTGATTTGTCTGTTCATATTTTCTATTTCTTCCTGGAAGGTTATACCTTTCTAAGAAATTGTCCATTTCTTCCAGGTTGTCCATTTTATTGGCATAGAGTTGCCTGTAGCAGTCTCTTAGGATGCTTTGTGTTTGTGGAGTGTCTGTTGTAACTTCTTTTTCATTTCTAATTTTATTGATTTGAGTCCTCTCCCTCTTTTTCTTGATGAGTCTGGCTAATGGTTTATCAATTTTGTTTATCTTCTCAAAGAACCAGCTTTTAGTTTTATTGATCTTTGCTATTGTGTTCTTTGTTTCTATTTCATTTATTTCTGCTCTGCTCTTTATGATTTCTTTCCTTCTTTTAACTTTGGGGTTTGTTCTTCTTTCTCTAGTTCCTTTAGGTGTAATGTTAGATTGTTTATTTGAGATATTTCTCGTTTCTTGAGGTAGACTTGTATTGCTATAAACTTCACATAAGTTTTGGATTGTCGTGTTTTCATTGTCAGCTGTCTCTAGGTATTTTTTAATTTCCTCTTTGTTTTCTTCAGTGATCTCTTGCTTATTTAGTAACATATTGTTTAGCCTCCATGTGTTTGTGTTTTTTACGTTCTTCTCCCTGTATTTCATTTCTCATTTCGTAGTGTTGTGGTCAGAAAAGATGCTTGATATGATTTCAGTTTTCTTAAATTTACTGAGGCTTGATTTGTGACCCAAGATGTGATCTATCCTGGAGAATGTTCCGTGCGCACTTGAGAAGAAAATGTAATCTGCTGTTTTCTGATGGAATATCCTATAAATATCAATTAAATCTATCTGGTCTATTGTGTCACTTAAAGCTTGTGTTTCCTTATTTTCTGTTTGGATGATTTGTCCATTGGTGTGAGTTGTAAAAGTCCCCCCCTATTACTGTGTTACTGTCGATTTCCTCTTTTATAGCTGTTAGCAGTTGCCTTATATATTGAGGTGGTCCTATGTTGGGTGCATATATATTAATAATTGTTTTATCTTGGATTGATCCCTTGATCATTTTGTAGTGTCCTTTCTTGTCTCTTGTAACGTTCTTTAAAGTCTATTTTATCTGATATGAGTATTGCTACTCCAGCTTTCTTTTTATTTCCATTTGCATGGAATATCTTTTTCCATCCCCTTACTTTCAGTCTGTATGTGTCCCTAGGTCTGAAGTAGGTTTCTTGTAGACAGCATATATATAGGTCTTGTTTTTGTATTGATTGAGCAAGCCTGTGTCTTTTCGTTGGAGCATTTAATCCATTCACGTTTAAGGCAATTATCGATATGTATGTTCCCATGACCATTTTCTTAATTGTTTTGGGTTTGTTTTTGTAAGTCCTTTTTTCTCTGTGTTTCCCAGTTAGAGAAGTTCCTTTAGCATTTGTTGTAGAGCTGGTTTGCTGGTGCTGAATTCTCTTAGCTTTTGCTTGTCTGTAAAGCTTTTGATTTCTGCATCGAATCTGAATGAGATCCTTGCTGGGTAGAGTAACCTTGGTTGTAGGTTCTTCCCTTTCTTCACTTTAAGTACATCATGCCACTCCCTTCTGGCTTGTAGAGTTTTTGCTGAGAAAT